>NW_027255906.1:346245-667491 GCF_043229965.1 Drosophila suzukii | reverse complement strand
ATAAATTAATAAATTAATAAATTAATAAATTAATAAATTAATAAATTAATAAATTAATAAATTAATAAATTAATAAATTAATAAATTAATAAATTAATAAATTAATAAATTAATAAATTAATAAATTAATAAATTAATAAATTAATAAATTAATAAATTAATAAATTAATAAATTAATAAATTAATAAATTAATAAATTAATAAATTAATAAATTAATAAATTAATAAATTAATAAATTAATAAATTAATAAATTAATAAATTAATAAATTAATAAATTAATAAATTAATAAATTAATAAATTAATAAATTAATAAATTAATAAATTAATAAATTAATAAATTAATAAATTAATAAATTAATCAATTAATAAATTAATAAATTAATAAATTAATCAATTAATAAATTAATAAATTAATAAATTAATAAATTAATAAATTAATAAATTAATAAATTAATAAATTAATAAATTAATAAATTAATAATTAATAATTAATAAATTAATAAATTAATAAATTAATAAATTAATAAATTAATAAATTAATAAATTAATAAATTAATAAATTAATAAATTAATAAATTAATAAATTAATAAATTAATAAATTAATAAATTAATAAATTAATAAATTAATAAATTAATAAATTAATAAATTAATAAATTAATAAATTAATAAATTAATAAATTAATAAATTAATAAATTAATAAATTAATAAATTAATAAATTAATAAATTAATAAATTAATAAATTAATAAATTAATAAATTAATAAATTAATAAATTAATAAATTAATAAATTAATAAATTAATAAATTAATAAATTAATAAATTAATAAATTAATAAATTAATAAATTAATAAATTAATAAATTAATAAATTAATAAATTAATTAATTAATTAATTAATAATTAATAAATTAATAAATTAATAAATTAATAAATTAATAAATTAATAAATTAATAAATTAATAAATTAATAAATTAATAAATTAATAAATTAATAAATTAATAATTAATAAATTAATAAATTAATAAATTAATAAATTAATAAATTAATAAATTAATAAATTAATAAATTAATAAATTAATAAATTAATAAATTAATAAATTAATAAATTAATAAATTAATAAATTAATAAATTAATAAATTAATAAATTAATAAATTAATAAATTAATAAATTAATAAATTAATAAATTAATAAATTAATAAATTAATAAATTAATAAATTAATAAATTAATAAATTAATAAATTAATAAATTAATAAATTAATAAATTAATAAATTAATAAATTAATAAATTAATAAATTAATAAATTAATAAATTAATAAATTAATAAATTAATAAATTAATAAATTAATAAATTAATAAATTAATAATTAATAAATTAATAAATTAATAAATTAATAAATTAATAAATTAATAAATTAATAAATTAATAAATTAATAAATTAATAAATTAATAATTAATAAATTAATAAATTAATAAATTAATAAATTAATAAATTAATAAATTAATAAATTAATAAATTAATAAATTAATAAATTAATAAATTAATAAATTAATAAATTAATAAATTAATAAATTAATAAATTAATAAATTAATAAATTAATAAATTAATAAATTAATAAATTAATAAATTAATAAATTAATAAATTAATAAATTAATAAATTAATAAATTAATAAATTAATAAATTAATAAATTAATAAATTAATAAATTAATAAATTAATAAATTAATAAATTAATAAATTAATAAATTAATAAATTAATAAATTAATAAATTAATAAATTAATAAATTAATAAATTAATAAATTAATAAATTAATAAATTAATAAATTAATAAATTAATAAATTAATAAATTAATAAATTAATAAATTAATAAATTAATAAATTAATAAATTAATAAATTAATAAATTAATAAATTAATAAATTAATAAATAATAAATTAATAAATTAATAAATTAATAAATTAATAAATTAATAAATTAATAAATTAATAAATTAATAAATTAATAAATTAATAAATTAATAAATTAATAAATTAATAAATTAATAAATTAATAAATTAATAAATTAATAAATTAATAAATTAATAAATTAATAAATTAATAAATTAATAAATTAATAAATTAATAAATTAATAAATTAATAAATTAATAAATTAATAAATTAATAAATTAATAAATTAATAAATTAATAAATTAATAAATTAATAAATTAATAAATTAATAAATTAATAAATTAATAAATTAATAAATTAATAAATTAATAAATTAATAAATTAATAAATTAATAAATTAATAAATTAATAAATTAATAAATTAATAAATTAATAAATTAATAAATTAATAAATTAATAAATTAATAAATTAATAAATTAATAAATTAATAAATTAATAAATTAATAAATTAATAAATTAATAAATTAATAAATTAATAAATTAATAAATTAATAAATTAATAAATTAATAAATTAATAAATTAATAAATTAATAAATTAATAAATTAATAAATTAATAAATTAATAAATTAATAAATTAATAAATTAATAAATTAATAAATTAATAAATTAATAAATTAATAAATTAATAAATTAATAAATTAATAAATTAATAAATTAATAAATTAATAAATTAATAAATTAATAAATTAATAAATTAATAAATTAATAAATTAATAAATTAATAAATTAATAAATTAATAAATTAATAAATTAATAAATTAATAAATTAATAAATTAATAAATTAATAAATTAATAAATTAATAAATTAATAAATTAATAAATTAATAAATTAATAAATTAATAAATTAATAAATTAATAATTAATAAATTAATAAATTAATAAATTAATAAATTAATAAATTAATAAATTAATAAATTAATAAATTAATAAATTAATAAATTAATAAATTAATAAATTAATAAATTAATAAATTAATAAATTAATAAATTAATAAATTAATAAATTAATAAATTAATAAATTAATAAATTAATAAATTAATAAATTAATAAATTAATAAATTAATAAATTAATAAATTAATAAATTAATAAATTAATAAATTAATAAATTAATAAATTAATAAATTAATAAATTAATAAATTAATAAATTATAATTAATAAATTAATAAATTAATAAATTAATAAATTAATAAATTAATAAATTAATAAATTAATAAATTAATAAATTAATAAATTAATAAATTAATAAATTAATAAATAAATTAATAAATTAATAAATTAATAAATTAATAAATTAATAAATTAATAAATTAATAAATTAATAAATTAATAAATAATAAATTAATAAATTAATAAATAATAAATTAATAAATTAATAAATTAATAAATTAATAAATTAATAAATTAATAAATTAATAAATTAATAAATTAATAAATTAATAAATTAATAAATTAATAAATTAATAAATTAATAAATTAATAAATTAATAAATTAATAAATTAATAAATTAATAAATTAATAAATTAATAAATTAATAAATTAATAAATTAATAAATTAATAAATTAATAAATTAATAAATTAATAAATTAATAAATTAATAAATTAATAAATTAATAAATTAATAAATTAATAAATTAATAAATTAATAAATTAATAAATTAATAAATTAATAAATTAATAATTAATAAATTAATAAATTAATAAATTAATAAATTAATAAATTAATAAATTAATAAATTAATAAATTAATAAATTAATAAATTAATAAATTAATAAATTAATAAATTAATAAATTAATAAATTAATAAATTAATAAATTAATAAATTAATAAATTAATAAATTAATAAATTAATAAATTAATAAATTAATAAATTAATAAATTAATAAATTAATAAATTAATAAATTAATAAATTAATAAATTAATAAATTAATAAATTAATAATTAATAAATTAATAAATTAATAAATTAATAAATTAATAAATTAATAAATTAATAAATTAATAAATTAATAAATTAATAAATTAATAAATTAATAAATTAATAAATTAATAAATTAATAAATTAATAAATTAATAAATTAATAAATTAATAAATTAATAATTAATAAATTAATAAATTAATAAATTAATAAATTAATAAATTAATAAATTAATAAATTAATAAATTAATAAATTAATAAATTAATAAATTAATAAATTAATAAATTAATAAATTAATAAATTAATAAATTAATAAATTAATAAATTAATAAATTAATAAATTAATAAATTAATAAATTAATAAATTAATAAATTAATAAATTAATAAATTAATAAATTAATAAATTAATAAATTAATAAATTAATAAATTAATAAATTAATAAATTAATAAATTAATAAATTAATAAATTAATAAATTAATAAATTAATAAATTAATAAATTAATAAATTAATAAATTAATAAATTAATAAATTAATAAATTAATAAATTAATAAATTAATAAATTAATAAATTAATAAATTAATAAATTAATAAATTAATAAATTAATAAATTAATAAATTAATAAATTAATAAATTAATAAATTAATAAATTAATAAATTAATAAATTAATAAATTAATAAATTAATAAATTAATAATTAATTAATTAATTAATTAATAATTAATAAATTAATAAATTAATAAATTAATAAATTAATAAATTAATAAATTAATAAATTAATAAATTAATAAATTAATAAATTAATAAATTAATAAATTAATAAATTAATAAATTAATAAATTAATAAATTAATAAATTAATAAATTAATAAATTAATAAATTAATAAATTAATAAATTAATAAATTAATAAATTAATAAATTAATAAATTAATAAATTAATAATTAATAAATTAATAAATTAATAAATTAATAAATTAATAAATTAATAAATTAATAAATTAATAAATTAATAAATTAATAAATTAATAAATTAATAAATTAATAAATTAATAAATTAATAAATTAATAAATTAATAAATTAATAAATTAATAAATTAATAAATTAATAAATTAATAAATTAATAAATTAATAAATTAATAAATTAATAAATTAATAAATTAATAAATTAATAAATTAATAAATTAATAAATTAATAAATTAATAAATTAATAAATTAATAAATTAATAAATTAATAAATTAATAAATTAATAAATTAATAAATTAATAAATTAATAAATTAATAAATTAATAATTAATAAATTAATAAATTAATAAATTAATAAATTAATAAATTAATAAATTAATAAATTAATAAATTAATAAATTAATAAATTAATAAATTAATAAATTAATAAATTAATAAATTAATAAATTAATAAATTAATAAATTAATAAATTAATAAATTAATAAATTAATAAATTAATAAATTAATAAATTAATAATTAATAAATTAATAAATTAATAAATTAATAAATTAATAAATTAATAAATTATAAATTAATAAATTAATAAATTAATAAATTAATAAATTAATAAATTAATAAATTAATAAATTAATAAATTAATAAATTAATAAATTAATAATTATAAATTAATAAATTAATAAATTAATAAATTAATAAATTAATAAATTAATAAATTAATAAATTAATAAATTAATAAATTAATAAATTAATAAATTAATAAATTAATAAATTAATAAATTAATAAATTAATAAATTAATAAATTAATAAATTAATAAATTAATAAATTAATAAATTAATAAATTAATAAATTAATAAATTAATAAATTAATAAATTAATAAATTAATAAATTAATAAATTAATAAATTAATAAATTAATAAATTAATAAATTAATAAATTAATAATTAATAAATTAATAAATTAATAAATTAATAAATTAATAAATTAATAAATTAATAAATTAATAAATTAATAATTAATAAATTAATAAATTAATAAATTAATAAATTAATAAATTAATAATTAATAAATTAATAAATTAATAAATTAATAAATTAATAAATTAATAAATTAATAAATTAATAAATTAATAAATTAATAAATTAATAAATTAATAAATTAATAAATTAATAAATTAATAAATTAATAAATTAATAAATTAATAAATTAATAAATTAATAAATTAATAAATTAATAAATTAATAAATTAATAAATTAATAAATTAATAAATTAATAAATTAATAAATTAATAAATTAATAAATTAATAAATTAATAAATTAATAAATTAATAAATTAATAAATTAATAAATTAATAAATTAATAAATTAATAAATTAATAAATTAATAAATTAATAAATTAATAAATTAATAAATTAATAAATTAATAAATTAATAAATTAATAAATTAATAAATTAATAAATTAATAAATTAATAAATTAATAAATTAATAAATTAATAAATTAATAAATTAATAAATTAATAAATTAATAAATTAATAAATTAATAAATTAATAAATTAATAAATTAATAAATTAATAAATTAATAAATTAATAAATTAATAAATTAATAAATTAATAAATTAATAAATTAATAAATTAATAAATTAATAAATTAATAAATTAATAAATTAATAAATTAATAAATTAATAAATTAATAAATTAATAAATTAATAAATTAATAAATTAATAAATTAATAAATTAATAAATTAATAAATTAATAAATTAATAAATTAATAAATTAATAAATTAATAAATTAATAAATTAATAAATTAATAAATTAATAAATTAATAAATTAATAAATTAATAAATTAATAAATTAATAAATTAATAAATTAATAAATTAATAAATTAATAAATTAATAAATTAATAAATTAATAAATTAATAAATTAATAAATTAATAAATTAATAAATTAATAAATTAATAAATTAATAAATTAATAAATTAATAAATTAATAAATTAATAAATTAATAAATTAATAAATTAATAAATTAATAAATTAATAAATTAATAAATTAATAAATTAATAAATTAATAAATTAATAAATTAATAAATTAATAAATTAATAAATTAATAAATTAATAAATTAATAAATTAATAAATTAATAAATTAATAAATTAATAAATTAATAAATAATAAATTAATAATTAATAAATTAATAAATTAATAAATTAATAAATTAATAAATTAATAAATTAATAAATTAATAAATTAATAAATTAATAAATTAATAAATTAATAAATTAATAAATTAATAAATTAATAAATTAATAAATTAATAAATTAATAAATTAATAAATTAATAAATTAATAAATTAATAAATTAATAAATTAATAATTAATAAATTAATAAATTAATAAATTAATAAATTAATAAATTAATAAATTAATAAATTAATAAATTAATAAATTAATAAATTAATAAATTAATAAATTAATAAATTAATAAATTAATAAATTAATAAATTAATAAATTAATAAATTAATAAATTAATAAATTAATAAATTAATAAATTAATAAATTAATAAATTAATAAATTAATAAATTAATAAATTAATAAATTAATAAATTAATAAATTAATAAATTAATAAATTAATAAATTAATAAATTAATAAATTAATAAATTAATAAATTAATAAATTAATAAATTAATAAATTAATAAATTAATAAATTAATAAATTAATAAATTAATAAATTAATAAATTAATAAATTAATAAATTAATAAATTAATAAATTAATAAATTAATAAATTAATAAATTAATAAATTAAAATTAATAAATTAATAAATTAATAAATTAATAAATTAATAAATTAATAAATTAATAAATTAATAAATTAATAAATTAATAAATTAATAAATTAATAAATTAATAAATTAATAAATTAATAAATTAATAAATTAATAAATTAATAAATTAATAAATTAATAAATTAATAAATTAATAAATTAATAAATTAATAAATTAATAAATTAATAAATTAATAAATTAATAAATTAATAAATTAATAAATTAATAAATTAATAAATTAATAAATTAATAAATTAATAAATTAATAAATTAATAAATTAATAAATTAATAAATTAATAAATTATTAAATTAAAAATTAATAAATTAATAAATTAATAAATTAATAAATTAATAAATTAATAAATTAATAAATTAATAAATTAATAAATTAATAAATTAATAAATTAATAAATTAATAAATTAATAAATTAATAAATTAATAAATTAATAAATTAATAAATTAATAAATTAATAAATTAATAAATTAATAAATTAATAAATTAATAAATTAATAAATTAATAAATTAATAAATTAATAAATTAATAAATTAATAAATTAATAAATTAATAAATTAATAAATTAATAAATTAATAAATTAATAAATTAATAAATTAATAAATTAATAAATTAATAAATTAATAAATTAATAAATTAATAAATTAATAAATTAATAAATTAATAAATTAATAAATTAATAAATTAATAAATTAATAAATTAATAAATTAATAAATTAATAAATTAATAAATTAAAAAATTAATAAATTAATAAATTAATAAATTAATAAATTAATAAATTAATAAATTAATAAATTAATAAATTAATAAATTAATAAATTAATAAATTAATAAATTAATAAATTAATAAATTAATAAATTAATAAATTAATAAATTAATAAATTAATAAATTAATAAATTAATAAATTAATAAATTAATAAATTAATAAATTAATAAATTAATAAATTAATAAATTAATAAATTAATAAATTAATAAATTAATAAATTAATAAATTAATAAATTAATAAATTAATAAATTAATAAATTAATAAATTAATAAATTAATAAATTAATAAATTAATAAATTAATAAATTAATAAATTAATAAATTAATAAATTAATAAATTAATAAATTAATAAATTAATAAATTAATAAATTAATAAATTAATAAATTAATAAATTAATAAATTAATAAATTAATAAATTAATAAATTAATAAATTAATAAATTAATAAATTAATAAATTAATAAATTAATAAATTAATAAATTAATAAATTAATAAATTAATAAATTAATAAATTAATAAATTAATAAATTAATAAATTAATAAATTAATAAATTAATAAATTAATAAATTAATAAATTAATAAATTAATAAATTAATAAATTAATAAATTAATAAATTAATAAATTAATAAATTAATAATTAATAAATTAATAAATTAATAAATTAATAAATTAATAAATTAATAAATTAATAAATTAATAAATTAATAAATTAATAAATTAATAAATTAATAAATTAATAAATTAATAAATTAATAAATTAATAAATTAATAAATTAATAAATTAATAAATTAATAAATTAATAAATTAATAAATTAATAAATTAATAAATTAATAAATTAATAAATTAATAAATTAATAAATTAATAAATTAATAAATTAATAAATTAATAAATTAATAAATTAATAAATTAATAAATTAATAAATTAATAAGTTAATAAATTAATAAATTAATAAATTAATAAATTAATAAATTAATAAATTAATAAATTAATAAATTAATAAATTAATAAATTAATAAATTAATAAGTTAATAAATTAATGAATTAATAAATTAATAAGTTAATAAATTAATAAATTAATAAATTAATAAATTAATTGCAGTGTTTACATACTCAATAGGAGCATTATTAATGGATAGTTTCTGCAATGCATCGGTTACCATTACTCTTTTACCTACAACAATACATTTAGATTTTACGGGGGTAAGCCTAGCCCATTGATTTTCGCCCACTGGCTAACAATTGCCAATTCAGTTTGACAAACACTTATACATTCATTAATTCTACGAATAGGACGACTTACATACATTTGGACATCATCAGCATACATACATGTGTACTTCACATATTACTAGGTAAATTATTTACATACACCGATAACAGGACGAATACTTCAGGCACACCACGTTTCAGACAAAGAAAAGAAAACCGTCTCTCCGCAATTGCTCAAATAAGAACATCTTAGTTGCACTGATTCACGCGAGAAATTACATAGCCGTTTTGACTTCATACAAAGAATTTCATGATATACTGTGTCAAATGCTGTGCGAGGTCCGCGAAAAGTGCAAGAAAGTTGATAAATTAAATGCAAACAAAACACAAAAACTAAACAGGTTAATTTTAAATAAGCGAAAATACGCTAAAACCCAAAGAAATTTAGGTTTCAACCCACAAAATCGGTGTAATGTCTTAAACTAGCACATAATTATTTTATCTTATAATAATAAATAAGTGCCACGCTAATAAAAGCTCAATGAGCTACGAACAGAATAAAGAGCGACTTAGCTCCGCGAGCCGAAGAGACGGTTACTTTTCGTATGTCTCAACGCGTGATAGCGAAGTGCAAAAAACGACCCTACTGTCGGTCGATAGACAAAGAGCACGATCTTGCTCACCATGCTTACTTACGGCTACCACTACTCCGACGGCGTGGAGTCAACAATGCAAAACCCCCCCACCATCAGTTTCGACCCCTGGCGCACCAACAACATGCAACGGTAAAACTTCTGCATCCGCACTAAATTTGTCAGCAACAACTACAGCTACGGCAAAAAAACCAACGACAACCACAGCTACGACTATTATTTCGGAATCGACTGCAACCGCAGCTCTTAATACAACGGCAACAAAAACAACGACAACAAATCAAAACCAAAACAAAATTCAGCAAGCGGGTCCGGCCATACAGACCGGACTAGATCGGTACATCCATATCAAGCGTAAGCTTAGCCCGCAGAACACCGCGGTAGGTAACAAGTCAAAAATAAACCGTGTCCAAGTAGAAGATATATTACCCGGGAGATCCGACAGCAATCGATTTGCGCTTCTAGCAGAAAATGAATCAGGACGGGCTCAGGAGACCCAACCGAAACCTAAGCCCCCACCAATTTACATTAGGGAGAAAATCTCGAACGCCCTGGTCAACAAAATTGTTGCGCTGACCGGAGACGGAAACTTTCATGTTGTTCCGGTCACAAAAGGGGATATCCATTAAACCAAGCTTCAGACCAAATCTGAAGAACATTTCCGAGCAGTATCCAAATACCTGGAGGAAGCTAGGAAAAGCTACTACACGTACCAACTAAAAAGCAGTAAGGGCCTGCAAGTGGTAATAAAAGGAATCGAGCCCGACGTAACCGCCAAGGAAGTTATCGATGCTCTCAAGGAAAAAGGGTTTTCTGCAAAGAACGTCAGTAACATTATAAACAGGAAAAAAGAGCCGCAACTACTCTTCAGGGTCGAGCTGGAGCCAGACAGCAGAGTCTTGAAGAAAAATGAAGTGCACCCCATTTATAACCTGCAATACTTATTGCAACGAAGAATTCACGTGGAAGAGCCACATAAAAGGAACGGCCCAGTGCAATGCACAAGTTGTCAGGAGTATGGACACACCAGGGCATACTGTTCGCTTCGAACAGTCTGTGTAGCTTGTGGAGACTTCCACAATTCGGCTAACTGCCCTGCCAACAAAGAAGACCCCAAAAAGAAAAAAATGCGTTAACTGCCAAGGTAACCACACGGCAAACTACAGGGGCTGTCCGGTCTACAAGGAGATGAAGGACCGCATGCGAAAAGTGATAGCAACGCGTCATCAGAATACCCAAAATGCGTACACTTACTCGCGTACGACGCCGGAAGTATTTTTCGGCACGGCTGCAAGATCCTCCTTTGGTCAACTAAATACCCAGAAAGGATTCTCATACGCCCATGCCCTTCGATCGGGGACGGAAAACCCACTCCAGTCTAATCTAGGAAAAGCTCAGCAGAACCAAGAACAGTCGCAAAGCACTCTGGAAACTATGATGGTCACCATGCAACAAAGTATGATGGAACTCATGTCATTCATGAAAACGACCATGCAAACACTGGTTCAAAACCAGAACATGGTGTTACAGCTACTGGCAGCTAAGCAGTCCAAATAATCAGATGGCAAATCTACGAATAACAATGTGGAACGCCAATGGCGTTTCACGGCACAACCTTGAAGTAACACAGTTCCTGAATGAAAATCATATCGACATTATGCTACTGGTAGAGACGCACCTCACAAACAAATACAACTTCCAAATAAGAGGCTACACTTTCTACCGCACAGACCATCCAGATGGTTAAGCCCACGGCGGAACCTGCATCCTAATCAGGGAAGGCATCAAGCACCACTTTCACCAAAGGTTTTCAACAAATTACCTGCAAGCCACGTCTATCAAAGTGCAGTCAGGCAACGGAAACCTCACCATAGCCGCTGTCTACTGCCCGCCTCGCTTTACAATTTCTGAAGGACAATTCATGGACTTCTACAACTTGCTTGGAGACCACTTTATAGCTGCAGGGGACTATAATGCCAAACACACGCACTGGGGATCACGCCTTGTGACTCCCAAAGGAAGGCAATTATACAATGCAATCATAAAACCGAACAACAAATTAGATTATGTTTCCCCTGGCAGCCCCACATACTGGCCAACAGACCCCAGGAAAGTTCCAGACCTAATAGACTTTGCGGTGACAAAAAACATTCCCCGCAATATAATAAGCGCCAAAGCGCTTTCGGACCTGTCGTCAGACCATTCGCCAGTGCTAATAACTCTTCTTCAAAGCACAAGAACCACAGATCACCCCCTCAGGCTGACGTCGCACAGAACCAACTGGTTAAAATATAAAAAGTATGTAAGCTCACACATCAATTTAACCCCTCACTTCAACATCGAAGCGGACATCGAATGCTCTACCGATGCTCTTGAAGAAGTATTCGTGGAGGCAGCCACTATCTCAACACCACAAGGCAGGGACGCGCAAACCAACCACTTCAAAACTAATCTGCAAATTGAACGGTTAGTCCTAGAAAAGATGCGCCTGCGACGTGCCTGGCAAACCAACAGATAGCCGTCATCAAAACAACGTCTTAAGGAAGCCACTCGCTCACTAAATCGAGCTCTAAAGCAAGAAACAGAAAATGCACAGCTGCAGTACATTAAAAAACTATCGCCAACCAGTACAAAACATCCTCTGTGGAGGGCTCACCCAAATCTGAGCTCTCCAATCGAAACAGTCACTCCGATAAGAAACTCATCTGGCATCTGGGCCCGCAGCGACGAAGATAGAGCCGAAACTTTTGCGTTACATCTAAGAAACGTCTTCCAGCCGAACCCTGCCACTGGTTCATTTTTCCTACCACAAGTCGAATCTGAATCTATTTCCCTACCACCATTGTTTCAGCCAAAGGAGCTGAAGGAGCTGGAGGAACTGAAACCAAAAAAGGCCCCTGGCGGTGACCAAATAACCCCAAAAATGTTAATTGAACTTCCAAACTCTGCCATTGAGGTTATCTGTAAGCTCTTCAATGGGATTATAACTCTCGGCTACTATCCGAAAAAATGGAAAAAATCTATTATCATTATGATACCGAAGCCCGGAAAAGACCACACAATTCCGTCATCCTACAGACCAATTAGTCTATTATCGTGTCTGTCTAAGCTGTTCGAAAAATGTCTTCTAACTCGCATAACACCATATCTAGGAGCACACAATGTTGTCCCTGCTCATCAATTTCGATTTCGTCAAAACCATGGAACAATCGAACAAGTTAACAGAATAACATCAGAAATACGCACAGCCTTTGAGCATCGGGAATACTGCAGCGCAATATTCCTCGATGTATCTCAAGCCTTCGATCGAGTATGGCTAGATGGCCTCATGCACAAAATCAAAACACACTTACCTGATTACATTCTTGAGTCTTATCTATACAACAGGACCTTCGCAGTAAGGTGCAATACAACAACATCCGACGACTACATTATCAAAGCTGGAGTCCCGCAAGGAAGCGCCCTAGGGCCTACTCTGTTTCTCCTATACACAGCGGATATTCCCACGAACGAGCAGCTAACAACATCTACGTTCGCTGACGACACCGCAATTTTAAGTCGATCGAGGTGCCCAGGCCGAGCCACAACACAGCTAGCAAACCACCTCCTCGTAGTAGAGAGGTGGCTATCTGATTGGCGGATTAAAATAAATGAACAAAAATGTAAACCATAACGTTTACTCTCAACAGGCAAACATGCCCTCCACTATTATTGAATAATACGCAGATTCCCCAAGTCAACGATGTAACGTATCTCGGCGTCCACCTTGACAGACGACTAACCTGGAGAAGACACATCGAACGCAAGAAAGTACATCTAAAACTAAAGGCCAGCAGCTTCCACTGGATTCTTAACGCTCGTTCGCCCCTGCGTCTGGACTACAAGGTTTTGCTCTACAACTCCACTCTCAAGCCCATCTGGACATATGGCTCCCAGCTATGGGGGAACGCCAGCAGAAGCACCATAGACATTATACAGCGCGCTCAATCGAAAATCCTGCGAACTATCACTGGGGCACCACAGGGACCTAAGCATTCTTACCGTTAAAGATGAAATAGACAAACAAAAGGCGTCCTACAACGAAAAACTCTCTGTGCACCCCAATCGCCTCGCAAGAGGCTTGACTTGGGTTTCCAGCCGATCCCGTCTACAACGCAACGTCCTGCCAAGCCAGCTATAACTTTTGGGCTCCTTTAGCACAACATCAGTCATACGACTGTGAGTTAGATTAATTAGTCTAAGATTTGATACACTTATTGTTATTATCCAAAGGGAGAAGATTCAATAAATAAATAGCAAAGCATTTAAAAAAAAAAAAAAAAAAAATGCTTTACTAAAATCTAAAAGAGTCAAAAATGTTATGTTGTCAGTATCCATTGTTTCCCTGATGTCTTCAACTATTTTAATTATAGATGTTGTACAGCTTCTGCCAACACGGAACCCTCATTGCTTATCGGTTAGAATATTGCTACTTGTTAAATAATTTGTCATCTGATATCTGTCATATATTCATTTGCAGATTGCAGTATTATATATAAAAGTTATGTATGGTAATATTTTTGGTAATAGTATCTTTATAACTTTTGGGTTTATGTCGTCGACTCCAATGGCATTTGACTGAATTAGTAACATTGATTTAAGGACATCGGACTCAGTTACACACGCGAAACTAAAACTACTTTCACAGGTACCATTATAACAGCCGCTATTTATATTATCACAATTTCGATATGTATTTCGAGGTAGGTGATCAAGATAGTCACCTTTAGTTACGTCAGGTACGTTGCAGTCTAAAATTTTTTTGTTACGTTTTTTAATATTTTTTATTAATATTATTTTTAATATCAGCCCATTTCTGCTGACTGGATGTTGCCCTATTAAATCTGGCAAAATAATATTGCGTTTCTCTTGATTAATTAATTGTGAAACATTTTTTCATAGAGTTTTATATTGCGCTGCGTGCTGGCTTGTCTTGTATCGCTTCCATTTTTTAAATGCACTATCCTGTTGTCAATAAGAACTTTAATTGCTGACTTAAACCATGGATTTTCACGTGGCTTGGTCATTTTCGTCACTAATGGTACGGATCGATTATATTAGTATATTATATTATATTGTAGGACAGTCAATTGAGAAGTAATATTTGTATAGTCATAAATAGAGTGGCAGTCACATAAATTACAGTCGGTACTTAGCAAGGCGTAGTCAATATTTTTAAAGTCCCTATAAACTATTTGGTTTTCAGTTGAGTCTGTTTTAACATTATAAATTAAATAAGCTAGGTCGTGTTTTGAAAATATTGGCATTGAATCACAGTCATTTACAAAAAATAAGTCAAGTAGAGTTTTACAGTGGTTTGAAAAATGTGTAGGTACTGATAAGTTTACTAAATTTAAGCCAATAGATTCGATGTCGTCCGGTAATTTATTTTCCTTTAGAATATTGCTGTTGAAATTCCCAGCAAGGATAACATCCGAACAAGGGATATATATAGAGGACAATAAGTCAATTAAATTTCGGTAGTCAATAAATCGGTTTGATCTATAAACGCATCCCATTAAAGTTTTTGATGAGTATAATGTATTTGTGATCTTAACAAATATCCATTCAACGGAGATATCACTCGGATATTTATAGACAAACTTTGCATTAAGACGTTTACTTACATTTATGGCTACTCCCCCAGCGTGGCTACCTCGGTCGGAACGAAAGAGATCATAGCCACTACACTCTACTAACGAATCACTAACATAAGACGAACACCACGTTTCGGACAAACATATAACATCCATGTTAGAATTGACAAATAAATACCTAAATTCTTCAATTTTATTCACTAAGCTTTGAGCGTTTATATGGCATACACGATGGCCAGTTCTCTGATTACCAAGCACTATAAACATCGTATAGCTGCTCGCACTCGGCGAGCATACATTGTCATCCAACATCATCGGACCAGACAAACAGTAACGCATACAAGTTATATGACACATTATTTAGGGGCTCTTATCCAATTTATAAACAACTTTGAGCCGAGAGCTAATTTCCAAATAACTCTGACAGACCCGAGATAAATCCGTGGTCAGCTATTTCTGCCAAGCAGGCCTCCAAATCATTCCCACCCAGATCAATTTCACGCAGTCCAAATCAAACGGATGCTGTAAACATCCAAACCGATATTGTAAACAATCGGAGCCCCAAACGAGCTCTGAGTCCGCTAACGTAAACAAAAGATCCCCAAAGCGAGTCCCGAGTCCGCTAACGTAAACAAAAAGATCCCCAAAGCGGTCCCTAAACTCCGCTAATGTAAACACCAATTTCCGGCCAAGATTGGACTTCGAATTTAATTGGCAAATTGCATCATCCTATTTTCCGACTCTCTTGAGTCATTCTCTTTATCAATTTTTGGGGATAAAATCTCTTAAGCCGAGTTTTGATTATTGATCATTGAACTAGAGAGGAGGCAGTCCGTTTTTGAGATCCGAATCGAGCAGAACAATAATTCGAGAATAAATACAAGAGCAGTGAATTAAATAAGTTCGACCTATTGTAAAATTATAATAGTGAATAAGTGATTGTTAAAAATAAAAATAAATTTTTTTATTCAATTCACTAGTGAGAAACTTAATTGGCGCCCAACGTGGGGCCGTGTGATTAAAAAATTCTAAAGCAAAGCTTTTAAATAAACCCCAAAAAAGTTTAAAAGTGAAAAGGAAAAAGGAAAGGAAGGCCAACAACCCGATACAACCGACGAATATATAAAGCCTGTGTTGATAAAAATAAGGTGGAAATTAATAAATGCAATAATCCCCTTAAACTCTATACAACCGGCAAAAAAATAAAAAGTTTGTGTTGATCAAAAAATAATAAAGTGGAAAATAATTAATGGAATAATCCCCTTAAAATCTCAAATTACAAAATAGTGTTCGTAACATAAATTCACTGCTCGGACAATATAAAAAATTTAAAAAGTGACAACAAAATTCATCGAAACAAATAACCATTGTGAAAAACAATTTAATTAAATATCTAAAAACAAAAATCTACAAACAAATCTTTGAAATCATCAACAAAAAGACATTTAAAGACAAAAAGGCTGAAGGGCAATCCCTCGCCAAGAAATAAACACTGAAGAAAGAAGGAAGACACCAATTTAAAAACCCGAAGAGAGAAGGAAGACCCCAAGATACAAAAAAAGGAAGGACGACCTTAAGCAGGATCATCATCGAAGAAAAACGACAACCCCAAAAACAACGACAAGAAAAATAAGGAGGACGATTCGTGAGCGATATAATCTTTTTTTTTATTATTATTATTATTATTTAATAAGAAATTTGTAAAAAGAAATATAATTATACAAAGTGGAAGAATTAATTTCTGATTTCGAAAATATTCTCAAAATGTCAGAACCTTCAACAAGCCAGAACGGAGCAAATAAAAGACTCCACATAAGTTCGCCTCAAGAACATCATCAGGCGATTACAAACAATACCATGTTAAAAGTAGGAGATTTAATTAAACAAATTGTAAATTTGAATTGAATCCATTAAAGGAAGAGATCGTTAACTTAAGATCGCAGCTTTCTCATAAAATTAAAACGGTTGAAGATTATCAGATAGAGATTATAGATCCAAATATAAAGTGCGACACATCTAATGAGATCATCAAATCTGTTAGGGAATATAAAGGAGAAGGAGATAAATATGTAAGCTGGAGAGAATCGGCTGAAATAGCCATGGGGCAATATGCCAGAGGGAGTGAAAGATTTTATTCCGCCCTATCGATATTAAGAAACAAAATAACGGGAATGGCAAACGATGCCTTAACCCATAACGGTACGGTATTAAATTTCGATGCCATAATGGCCAGACTTGACTTTGTCTTTAGCGACAAACGTCCTATTCATATTATTGAACAGGAACTAAGTGTTTTGAGTCAGGGAAAATTATCAATTATGGATTATTATGGCACAGTTAATAGAAAGTTAACTCTACTTATTAATAAAACAATTATGACCTACGGGAGAAACAAACCGATAACAGCAGAAATGAATGAAAAACATAGGAAGACTGCTCTTAGAGTTTTCATTACCGGCCTAAACGGCCAAATTTCAGACACAATTTTCTCAATGAATCCACCTGACCTACCGAATGCTATGGTCATAGTTAAGGAATTGGAAAGCAACAACATGAGGGCGCATTTCGCAAATAGTTTCTCAACCACTCAAAGAAAAAATAGTGAGCCAAACACTGGTGGAAATGGTCAAACACATTTCAACCAAAAGCAAAGACAACAAAACAACAATTACAATAACCAGCGAAATAGTAATAATTTAAGGTTTAATAATGACAACAACCAGAACAAAAATAATTATGGTTATTATAATCAGAACAAAAATAATTCCTGGAACCAGGGTAGATTTAATAATAACCAACAAAAACCATTTTTTAGACAAAAGTCAGGAGTAGGCTTACCCTACTTATTTAGAAATGACCCGAAAATAAATAAAAAATTAAAAATATTAATTGACACTGGGGCAACCTCGTGTTATATTAGAACTGGAGTTTACAAAAATAAGAATGAGCTTCCAATATACAAAAGAGTATCCACAGTGAATGGATATTCAATAATTAAATATTATCATATGATAACTATTTTTGATACACGATATACCTTTTATGAAATAGAAGGGCTAGACTCAGATCTACTGATCGGCTATAACTTATTGAAAAAAATAGGAGCTGTGATTGATACAGCTAAGGGAGTTATTAAATATAACGGAATAGAAGAGAAATTAAATTATGACAACGGAAACAATTTAAACCAACATTCTTTAACAGAAGAAAACACCATTCTTCCATTAAAAGAATTTATATTAAAAAAATACTTTCATGAAAAGGCTCAAATCAGATCCGAATCTGAAATGGGTAATCAAAGCGAATTTAGTTTGGGATATACAAATCCTGAACACGCCGTCGTTGAAATATCCGACAAAAATAAAAGTTTGGAATTTAAAAATTCCGAACACGCCGTCGTTGAAATATCCGACAAAAATAAAAGTTTGGAATTGAAAAATTCTGAACACGCCGTCGTTGAACTATCCGACAATCAAAAAATAAACAACATAAAAATATCATCTGCAGATCAAAGAAAAGATCTGGAGAATGAAATATTAAATATTATAAATGAAGAGCATTCAAAAATAAATATGCAGATTCCTTTTAGGACAGATATACGCGGTGAAATAAACACCGTAAATGATAGGGCCATTTACAGCAAACAATACCCTTATGCTCTATCAGCTTCAGATTTTGTAAATTCTGAAATAAGTCGAATCTAAAAGAAGAAATTATAAGGCCAAGTAGAAGTCCTTATAATTCCCCTGTACTAGTGGTACCAAAAAAGGGTTTCAATGAAGATGGAACTCCAAAACTAAGACTCGTAATTGACTATAAAAAACTAAATGAAAATACTATACCTGATAGGTATCCAATGCAGGACCCTTCAGTGATTTTATCAAATCTCGGAAAAGCCAAATACTTTTCAACAATTGACTTGGAATCTGGATTTCATCAGATTCTCATGAACGAACCTGACATACAAAAAACCTCATTTTCAATAAATAATGGGAAATACGAATTCCTAAGAATGCCTTTCGGTTTGACAAACGCTCCTAGAATATTCCAACGAGCGATGGACGATATTTTGAGAGAACAAGTGGGTAAAACATGTCATGTTTATATGGATGACATAATCATATTTTCAAAAACAATTGAGCAACATTACAAAGACCTAATTGTCATTATTAAAATTTTGCTGAACGCAAACATGAAAATTTCGATTGAAAAATCAAAGTTCTTTAAATTAGAAACAAGCTTTCTCGGTTACGTTGTTTCTCACAATGTGATCAAAACCGATCCCGAAAAAATTTCAACAATTGTAAAATATCCGATCCCTAAAAATATTCGAGAGCTTAGAAGCTTCCTAGGCCTTACAGGATATTACAGAAAATTTGTGCAAAATTACGCAAAGATAGCTAAACTTTTAACAAAATATTTAGAAGGCCAAAACGGCAAAGTATCTAAAAAAGCATCACGTAAAACTTTAATACAGTTTGATGATTCAGCTGTAAGAGCTTTTAACGAGCTCAAAGAAAATTTAATTGCACAAGTAGAACTAGTACAACCGGACTATAATAAAAAATTTACCCTAACAACTGACGCGTCTGACTTAGCAATTGGTGCGGTTCTTTCTCAAGAAGGAAAACCAATCACATTTATTTCAAAAACTCTAACCAAAACTGAACAATTACACGCGACAAATAAAAAGGAACTTTTAGCCATAGTATGGGCTTTTAAAAACCTTCGTAATTACTTATATGGGGTTAACAACATCGAGATCTATACCGATCACCAACCTCTTTCATTTTCCATTTCTCAAAAAAATCCAAATATTGAAATGAAAAGATGGTATTCTTTTATTGAAAGCTATTCACCCAAAATAATTTATAAGCCAGGAGCAACAAATGTTGTTGCGGACGCTTTATCAAGGATACAAATTAATAACTTAACGGAAAGTAATGAATCGGTCTCAGATCAAAATACTCAGCATTCAGCAGAGAGTAGTTTTGAGAATGTTAAACCCGAAAACCCTTAAACCAGTTTAAGCAACAATTGCTAATAGCAACGGGGAGGTATACAATACATGAGTCGATTAATGTATTCGGAAATACTAGACATATAATAGAGTATGATACTCCAGAAAATTTAATATCAATATTAAGAGAATATATTCCACCCAACATAACAATAGGAGTTCACTGTACTCTAGAAGATTTTTATAGAATTCAAAAACCACTTAAAGACATTTTTTTAAATACATTTTTATACACTAAGACATTTGTCCAGGATGTCGAAGACGCTGAAGACAGATCCGTGATTATCACAGAAACTCATTGTAGAGCTCATAGAGGGCTTGATGAAAATTATAAGCAAATAACTAGACTCTATTATTGGCCTAATTTATACAAAAAGCTTAAGGAATTTATAAAGAATTGCACAATCTGCAATCAAAACAAATACAACAGACACCCAGTACAGATTCCTATCGGTCAAGCGCCTATTCCAGAAAGAGAAGGTGAAAATTTGCATCTTGACATACATTACGCATATTCATTACTTGTATAGATTCCTATTCGAAATATTTGGTCGTAAAAGAAATCCCTAACAAACTAAATATAGAAAATAAAGTTTCAGAAATTTTACAACAATTTCCATTAGCCAAATCTTTGATGATAGATAACGAACCAAGTTTCTCTTCATCCCAATTCAAATCCTTTGCTCAAAGAAATGGGATATCTCTATTCTTTGCAGATCCTCGACATAGTACGTCCAACGGACAAATAGAAAGAGCACACTCTACTTTAACAGAAATTGCTCGCTGCATTAAAGATGAGCTTAATTTAGTTGATTATTCTGAAATTATTATTAAAGCAGCACAAAAATATAATTTAACAATTCACTCAATAACCAACCAACGACCTTTTGACATACTATTTAATAAAATCAAACACGAAGATATGCCTAAACTATTGCAACAAGCTCAAGAGAAAATGTTGCATTTCCACAATAAAGATAGACAAAATAAGAATTATCACGTAGGAGAGGTAATTTACGAAAAGAAACATGGGGAAAGAAACAAGCTAAATTCTAGATACAAAAAACAAGTAGTTAAGGAAAATCTCCCTAATAAAGTTATTATAAATAACAGAAACCGTACGATTCATAAAGATAATATAAAATAATTTGTTTCAAATTACAGATAATGATTTCAATAATGTACCTTTTACTGCTGGTAGCTACAATCAAATCCGAAATTATGGATTACACGAACCATGATTTCCTTCTTTACAAGGATACCAAAGATGTTCTTATTTATGAATCATACGCAGATTTATTTCATATAACTAATATAAGTCTTTATAGAGATATAATTAATCTTGAAACAGAATTTCTGAAGAGTCACGACAGCAACAATTTTCTTTGGGAAATTTCCCACGATTTAAAAATTATCCAAATACTTATCTCCCAAATTATACCCAGTAGATCGAAAAGAGGCATTAATGAAATAGGCACTATTTGGAAATGGATAGCGGGAACACCAGATCATGATGATTTCATAACTGTCCAAAATAAAATCGATGATTTAATACAAAATAAAACCGATCAACCCCTTATTAATTCTAAAATATTTAAAGAGATAAAATCTTTATCTGAAGAATTCAAAACAGCCTTTAAAGATCAAGAAATTCCGCTTAGAAAATATCGTCTGCGTTTGCTTACTTACGATCTTATGAATTTAATGGACACAATTACACTCGCCAAAATCGATGTATTTAATACTAAAATTCTAATAAACGACGATATACAAGAAATTTATAAACACGAAAATAGACCTGTAGTTATAACAGACCTTTTAGATATATCTGAATTTAAAATCGCTTTGCATCAAGATCTTATTATAATTTACATAAAATACCCTATTATTACCGATCGCTGTGACGTTTACAATTCAAGATCCATTTCACATGATGATGGAAAATTATTAATTGATAATCACGTCGCAAAATGTAGAAATAAGTACTATGTAATGTCTAATTTTAAGACAGAAATACTTAACAATTATTGCACACTTAACCCACTTAACAAAATCAGAGAAAAAAATAAAAAAGTAGATGTAATCCAAGATGGAGCCATTTTTGTAAATGGAGAAAATACAGTTAATGACACTCATTTAAATGGGTCATATTTAATTACTTTTAATGGCACCTCTATAATTAATAATATTTCCTATGCCAATGTAGACAATAAGATATTGGAATACATCACAGCTCGAAAATATACAGATTTTTTAATATCCGAATATATTATATCTAATAATTCGGAACTCTCATTTGATAATATTAACATACTAAATCCATTTATTCAAATTAAACAAACTCAAATACCAGTTACGTTAATATTAATCATATTAGCATTAATATATTTAATTATTATGATTATAATCAAATTCAGAAAATTTTTAATATTCAAACCATGGCAAATTTATATAGAAACCGAACCAGAAAGCAATATTTCCGATATTGAGATAAATAATACACCCGACAATGAAAATACCCTAGAAGAAAATATCATTGTCGAATTAACCAATCAATTACATTCAATATACCCAACAGTTCCAATGAATCGGGACGATTCAATTTAGAATGGGGGGAGTTATATGACACATTATTTAGGGGCTCTTACCCAATTTATAAACAACTTTGAGCCGAGAGCAAATTTCCAAATAACTCTGACAGACCCGAGATAAATCCGTGGTCAGCTATTTCTGCCAAGCAGGCCTCCAAATCATTCCCACCCAGATCAATTTCACGCAGTCCGAATCAAACGGATGCTGTAAACATCCAAACCGATATTGTAAACAATCGGAGCCCCAAGCGAGCCCTGAGTCCGCTAACGTAAACAAAAGATCCCCAAAGCGAGTCCCGAGTCCGCTAACGTAAACAAAAAGATCCCCAAAGCGGTCCCTAAACTCCGCTAATGTAAACACCAATTTCCGGCCAAGATTGGACTTCGAATTTAATTGGCAAATTGCATCATCCTATTTTCCGACTCTGTTGAGTCATTCTCTTTATCAATTTTTGGGGATAAAATCTCTTAAGCCGAGGTTTGATTATTGATCATTGAACTAGAGAGGAGGCAGTCCGTTTTTGAGATCCGAATCGAGCAGAACAATAATTCGAGAATAAATACAAGAGCAGTGAATTAAATAAGTTCGACCTATTGTAAAATTGTAATAGTGAATAAGTGATTGTTAAAAATAAAAATAAATTTTTTTAATCAATTCACTAGTGAGAAACTTAATTTACACACCTATTGCTTTTGATCTTGTTCGTACCCAAAGGTACTCAACATGACCACACCCAACAAATCAAGCAGTAGCCAAGTTGGGAACAGTACCAGGCGCTCAGTAGCTCCCACTGCATATGAGAATGGCTGATCAGCATAGTATATGTCTCACTAACTCACCGTCTCACCGACTCAACGGCACACTGACCGGCACACTCACCGGCACATTTACAGTCAGCACATTTTGCAGTGTCTGCCGAGCCAACTACACAAACTGCTACCATAATCAAAACTCCCTGACCTACCTACCTACTTTAGAATATAGCGCACTTCACTAATCATTACACTAAACTTTCGTCTTCCAAGTAGTATATAAACATGTACCAAATGAAGAATAAATCAGCTATCAACACACCTCTTAACTCCGAGGTTCTACTTCCTACATCTGGGAATAGGGCTCATAATACACTATCTCAACTAGCAGCTAACCACGTTAGTTCACCCTCAGCGCAGCTCCAGCATCGCCTGTGGTCCGGCATCGCCTGTGGTCCGGCATCGCAGTAACCATCGTTACCATTGCCGCGACGCGATCGTCGTGCCATCATAGCGTCCCCGTGCCAGCGACAAGTGCCCATTACCCCCTTGTCCCGCGGTGTGACCCGGAAGTGTCTACTTCGGTTAGGCACAAACAGATATAATAATTTGTCTACGCACCACTATTTAACACACCTAACATTACCTAATTAGGAGAGTCGTAATTTTAAGAGTTTGAAAAATCTTAAGTCTAATGTAAAGATAGTATATGAATTTAAAGTACCTAGTTATAATTACATTAAGATTCAGGAACATTTTAGCGGCGAAATCCATCGCATCGAGTCCATCGCAGATGACGTAGTTGCAGCGCGCGACGATGAAGAGAGCTGAGAAGAGAGAGGAGAGGCTGGCTTATCAGCGACAAGATTTTGCGAGAGCGCCAAAAGCTGATACATACTCTCGATGCAGTAGATTTTATCACTGCACCGGACGTGGACTAGACCTCTGCGGGTAAAAACAGCAGAGAGCAGTCTGCGCTTTTTAAGCTTTATTGCCTCTTTAAATATTACATAGTGCTCCCTCAGGAGCTGCCCATTGACATAGAGAGCGGCTTGTGAGTCGAAGCCTATCATATGCAAACTTAGTTGTTTTTTTGCTGCGCGACAATAAGCTCTGATACAGCGCAGCAGGGTGATTTTTTCGTGCTGATTCTCCATTATTATGACCACTGGGTCTACAGAAGAGATTTGTGATTTTCTGGCCCGGAATAGCTCCTTGATTTTCGGTGGCGGTGCTAGCTTAAGTGAAACACAGAGCTGGTTATACAGCTCCTTCAAGTTTTCCCCCTCAATAAATGGTATTCCATGTACGCGTAAGTCACACGCCTGATTTGCCACTTGCTGTGCTGCCAATTTTGCCTCGACCTCCCCCACTCTCTCTCTCTCAGGGTGGTCAGGTCGCCAACCTCCCAATCCAGATCCTTGACGCGTTCACTCAGCTGATCCCTTCCAGCGCGAAATTGTGCCACCTCGCTCTCCACGATGGTGACACGCTCTCCAAAATGCTTTATCTCGGCTGCAACGCATTCTAAGCGGCTCGTAAGCCCACTTAGAATACGCTCCTCTGCGTCCCGCACATAGGATGCTATTTGCTCAGTTTGTTCTTTGAAGCACGAGTTGAGCATCAAACATGGGGTTCACAATGTTGTTGGTGTTGCTGCGAACACGTTTGTTTGCTGGAGCCGAATTTAAAGACATAGCGCCGAGAAGAATGTGAAGCGTGTGGACAGATAAGTTCGATGGCGGTAAGTTCGATGTTCGTACACAAATATGGATGCGGCGTTCGATTTCAATTGTTTGTTTATTTATTTAAATAAGTTTAAGTGACTTTTCCCCTTCTCCGCAACTCGTGGGACCAATTATGGAACAAAAAAGTGCAAATAATACAAAACAAAACAGAGAGACGGGAACTCTCAAAAAACCCTCGGATAAGCTGAACACTGGTTCCACCATCCGCACCAGCACGGTCCCGAAAGGGCCGCATCCCAAACTGGGGATGACGGGTTACAGAAAGCCAGCCGCAAACACCTCCGCCACGGACGCATCTGCGCCTAAAGCAGCGGTAGGCACTGCCAAGGCAGCTCGGGTCACCCGCTGGAGCAAATAAATATACTTACGCAGAAAGGCGGACTACCGCCCAGACTCTGCGCTCTCATACTAGGAGCGACGTTGCCACACCATCGCCTGAATGGCTTAAAAAGGTAGAGTGGAAGGCAGTGGAGTCCCACCTTTCCCTAATTTGCCTGCGCATGGTACGGCAGAAGCCAGGCACCTCGCCCTGCTGCATGGACGCGGGCTGGTACCAGGGCAGCGTCAAAGTGGTGGCCTGCGACAGTCAGCGGTCGGCCGACTTGTACAAACAGGCGACGAGCAAGCTCGGTGAGGTCTACGAAGGGGCGAACATCGTCGCGCTAGACTGGTGTGATGTCCCCAGTAGGCCCCTCCTCTTCATGTTGCAAGAATGCAACCCGCACCTCCCCACGAAGGACTGGAAAGTCATCAAGGTGGAGGAGCATGAAGAGGAAGTCAACCAGGCGGTGTTGGTCCTGAACAAGGAGTCAGTTGCTCTGATCGAGACTGCTCGAGGAGTGCTGAACTTCGAGTTCAGTGCGATCCACATCAAGGTGTACAAGAGTTGGAGGCACCTGGTGGGCCGGAGGACGGCTACTCTACCGATTCGTCGCTAAGCAGATAGATGCGAGCGCTCGGACCGGCTATCGAAGGCCGACGTCACTGTGGTGGAGGTTGATGTCACTAAGACTTCTACAAATAAACCTTCACCACAGTAAAGCAGCGTCTGCTGCACTTCTGCTTTGCCTGACAGAAGGCAGAGCCGACCTAGTCCTTGTACAGGAACCTTGGTTAGTAGGAGGCAAGGTTGCTGGACTAGGAACAAAGGAAAACAAGCCAAAGAAGGTAAAATTCGAACCTGCATATTAGCCAAAAAGCATCTTAGTATATTTCTACTCCACAATTACAGCAACGGAAACAACACCGCAGTAAGCCTTGAGCTGCAAAGTGGCTCTATAAGGGTCCTATCGGCCTACTTGGCCCTTGAAAAGGAAAACCCCCCAGATGCGCTGGTCAGAGGACTGGCAGAGGAACGCGAAAAGCTCAGGAAAGGTTTGGTAATAGGCTGTGACGCCAACGCCAATCACACCCAGTGGGGTTGCCCAAACAACAACGACAGAGGTGAGTCTCTTTTTGATTTTATTCTAAATTCAAACCTATTCTTATGCAATAGGAGCAATGTCCCTTCTTTTATAACTAAAGCTTGCCAAACGATCATAGATCTAACTTTGGTATCAGACTCACTCGTAGGCGCAGTCAAAAAATTGACAGTCTCTGACGAGCACTCCTTTTCGGACCATAGATTGATAGAAACCGTATTGTCCCTTGATTCGCCTTTGCCGGTCAACTTCGCTAACCCCAGACGAGCCGACTGGCACTGGTACAAAAAAGTTCTGACGAATATCCTCCTCATGGAACCGTCAGAAAGCATCACAAACCCACAGGAGCTGGACGCAACAGTATATAAATTTACAGAGGCATGCAACACTGCCTTCAAAGTGGCATGCCTCACAGGGAAACCAAGGGGATGGAAAAAACCACCCTAGTGGACCCAACAACTATCAATCCTCAGAACCAACTGCATATGCCTACTTAACAGAGAAAAGGCGGAAAATGAGGACACCAACTGGCAGATCTACAAGTATGAACCTCTTACAAAAAGGCCATTAGAAGATCTAAACAAATGGCATGGCAGACCATCTAGAAAACACTCTCTAAGACAGCCGCGCCTTTGGGCTATCTTCAAAAAGCAAATGGATCATGGTCAGACTCCAGTAAAGAGTCCTTAGACCTGCTCCTGGACGCTCCCTTACCGGAAAGCCAACAAACAGGTCATCCAGAAAGAAGAGCAGGAGAGGGAATCAAATTAGATCCACTCCTATCAGACCACAACATGAAATGGACCATTAATAGATTCAAGCCATACAAGTCGCCGGGACCGGACGTGACAGCACCGGCTCACTCCAACAAGCAAGACATATAGCCATAAACTGGTTGAAGAAAATCTTCCACTCCATCCTGGCGGTAGGAGAACCAACAGCATGGCAAGAAACGAAGGTGGTTTTCATTCCCAAGGCAGGGGAGGCCACCCCCAACACAGCAAAGGATTTTAGGCTTATAAGCCTAAAATCATTCCTGCTTAAGAGCTTTGAAAGAATTATAAGCCCACACATAAGGGCCACTATCGACCCGACACAAATTTCAGAGGTACGAACAATTCCTAGTTCTGTGAGAGATTCTGTTATTGCAGTGGGAAGCACGTCTATGTCCAGGAAGGCGATCAGTGTGTATTCCTTGATGCTGAGTGATTTCTCGATGCTGCTTACTACCAAGTGTAGCGCCGATTCGGTTGACCTACCTTTGGTATTATACCAGCATCGAGAAATCACTCAGCATCAAGGAATACACACTGATCGCCTTCCTGGACATAGACGTGCTTCCCACTGCAATAACAGAATCTCTCACAGAACTAGGAATTGAGCCACCAATGGTGAGGCTAGTCCATAAATTGCTGATAAGCAGAATGGTCACAGCCACACCAGGGACCTCAACCCAGACTAGACTAGTGAACAGAGGCACCCCGCAAGGAGGTGTACTATCACCCCTCTTGTGGAATATCGCAGTAAATAAACTACTGCGGATTCTGGAGGGAGGAGGTTGTAAGGTCGTGGCATACGCAAACGACGTAGCCATCATCTTTAATGAAAAATATCCACAAACACTTTGCGATCTTATGACCGCTAAAATTAAAATACTATCGGAATGGACGATAGCGAACGGACTCGGGGTAAACCCCTCGAAAACAGAACTAGTTCTATTTACAAATAGGTTCAAAATTCCACAACTTAACCCACCCATTTTAAACAATTGTAATCTCTCTTTTAGCGATCACGCCAGGTACTTGGGGTTAGTAGTAGATAAACGCCTCAAATGGGGCTTAAACAACCAAGAGAGAACCAAAAATGCGACCATTGCACTTTACTCCTGTAAAAAAGCAATCGGGATAAGATGGGGCATGTCCCCACGAATAGTTAACTGGATATACACAGCGGTAGTCAAGCCAATCCTACTGTACGGAGTGGCTCTGTGGTGGACCGCCTTGCACAAACAATGCATACTGACTCCTCTAAACAAAGTACAGCGAATGGCGGCTTTGTGTATTAGTGGAGCCCTTCGAACCACCCCGAATGAAGCGCTGAATGCGATCTTGAACCTCCCTAGCCTGGACTTAGCAGGCATGGAAAGGGCCAAATCGGCAGCTATTCGACTGAGGGACACAGGGCAGTGGAAAGCCCAATTTTATGGCCATGCTAAAATTCTCCAGCATGATAAATCGATTCCGAAGATCACGGATCTATGCAAATCCATTGAATATACTCACACACCCTCTGAGGCCCTGATTCCTGATAGAGAGGAATAAGAACAGGGCCGACCGGGCACGAGGGACGCAATCTGTTTCTATACAAATGGCTCCAAATTAGAAGGACACGTTAGCGGAGGTGTATACTCCGAACAATTAGATATCAGGAAGTCATTCAGGCTCCCGGACCACTGTAGCGTCTTTCAGGCGGAGGTCCACGCTTTAAAAGAAGCACTAACCTGTTTAGGGAACTTAAGCCTCAAAAGAGGACACCTAAACATATAAAGTGACAGCCAAGCGGCTATTAAATAGATCTACTCGACAAACACCAACTCCCGTACAATAGCAGACTGTCGCAGATGGCAAATCAGTTTACTATCAGCCTAATATGGGTTCCGGGTCACCGGGACATCGTAGGCAACTGCATAGCGGACGAGTTAGCCAGGCAGGGCACCACCAAGCCTCTCCTCCCAGGAAAGGAGAATGTCGGTATGCCCACGGCAACTTGCAAGCTAAATATAAACAGCTACTTTAACACACTAGCCAACACCCATTGGCAAAACGCACCACAGTGTCTTATATCTCTACAGACATGGCCTGTGATAAACAACAAAAAAACATCAGAATTACTCAAACTCAGGCGCACGGAGTGTGGCATTTTAATTCGAGCTCTTACAGGCCACTGGCTTGTCGGCGCACATGCCGGCATTCTAATAGCCCCACAAAATGATTTCTACAGAAGCTGCAGGGATGAGGAAGAAGAGGAAACGGTAGAACACCTTCTCTGCTTCTGCCCAGCCCTATGCAGACTCAGACTGAAGCACTTAAGAAGTCCCTTCATCGACGATCTTACCGAAGTATTGGAGATTAATCTGAAAAACATTAGTGCCTTTATAAAATCTTCCGGGTGGAAGACATGCTGATCAGCTTAACACAGGTTGAAACTACTAAAAACGGGACCCTAGAGAAGGAAAAACGAGATCATGCGGTAGCACAGTGTCGGACCATAGTCAGACAGCCGACCTAACCTAACCTAACCTAAGTGGCAACCTGGCCGGTTCCATAGAAGATTTACAATATTCACAGTAAAAGCGAGATCTTATTACCCTTTTAATTGGTGCGCTTGTTTTAGCTATAAGTTCAGAGTGAAAACTATTTTTCATTGGAGCTTAAAAAAACCCTGTTTTCTTTGTTAGGCCCGGGACTTTTCAGCCCAGGTCTCTTGCTTTGCTGCTTGTACATCTCTATCTTTCATTCGCTCCATTTAGCTGAATAGCTGAATACTAGAGTTTTTCTGACCTAGAAGTACAATCTCTCCAGGGAAGACAATGAAAAAAGAGAGTACGTTAAAGTCGATGCCACCTACTGCGAGGGAGATAGAGATATGCAAGCGGCAAAGAGACTGTTCCCACGATTTCATACTTTTTTTGCATATCTTTTTTATGAATGGTCCGATATAAACAATTTTTAGCAGATTTTTAGATTGATAATAATAATCAGAACAAAAACCTAGTAACTTGTTTTGGCATTCTGCTGAAATAAACAAGAGATCTACATGCCAAATCCAAATTTTTTAGCTTTTATAGTTTCCGAGATCCAGCGCTCATAGTAGAACTGAAGTGCAACAGAGCGATAGAAATAATGCTTAGCAATCTTCATACCTGCTTCCCAAGGACCATCAAAGTGCGGTGACTTTGGAGGAATAAAACACCGCTCAATGCACTCCGTAACGCAAAAAAACCAATGTAGCTTTCTGGTGATCGTTGCTGAGGAACAGGGGTCTCAGTTCGAGCAGCACATTGTCCCTACGAAAATATTGGTTGCATTGCCAGACATAGAATAGGTTCCGTGGCAAATATCAATCCAGTAGCTATTATAAGCGGGTAGGGCATTTTTTTTTGATGGTTTTAAATGTTGCTTGTATTTTTTATGAGTAGCTTTCAAATGCAAGCATAAGACGACGGAACCCTCTTGTTTTATTGCATTTCAAAATATTGTGACCCCTCTTTATCTTCTGAGAATGAGCAGGAGAAAGTGGACGTGCATGCCTACGAACCCAAATCTCACCCCCTACCCACGAGTCGTTACTCATTACTGTGCAGTTTTTATTTTACGGCAGGAAAAATTTTACCATTGGAAAGAGTTACCAAACATGAAAACAACTCATACAAAATATAAGCTACACATAAAACTTTATATAATCTCGTATGGTGTTAAAGTTAAGTCTCTCAAAATTTCTAAACTTGAAATTAAAAATCTATTGAATCTGAGAAAGGTAGCTATTGAGTGGTGTGACATAGTTTCGCATTCGGAGAAACCAAAATAAGTTTAGAGTTCGTGCCATAGCCTTAGCCGTGCTCATATGTCCGGCCTTATCGTGACATTCATTTAAAATGTGGAATCTCAACTGCTTCGGCACAACCCTTAACAAATTGTTTTCGAAACAAGCGGTCTTGTTCGATCACATACTCGTCGCTTTCAGATTTCTTTTACAATTTCATGTCTGCGACAATTTTCTGTATTTTCTCGTCCTGTAGCTGTATAGAAAATAGCCAATCCTCTTCGTCGATTACACCAGTTTACAAAAGAAAATTGATGAAATACGCCTTTCAGGAAACCTTTGTTTTCCGGTAAGATACATCTCCCTGATTAAGAAAAGGGCACTTAAAATGTTTTCTATGGTACCAATTTTTTTTTAAGTGTAAAAAACGTTTTTCGCACTTTTTTATTTTCTAACTCGAGTTGTGATAAACCGAATTCGGTCATTAAGGACTCATTTTACAGGTAATAGAATGCCCTTTAACTTTCTTATACACATCATTAAGTTCCATTCATTAGTTCAAAAGCTACACTTCGTCAAAGTTGAAAAATTTGGAAAAAAATCAAAAACGCTGGCATAAATGGCTTCTTTAAAAATACACGCGTAAAAACCGAAATTAGTTTTATGTTGTTTTCTTGAAGGCTGAACCATAACGGAGAATATGCGCCATAGATCACGACAATCCGTTGGTAAATCGATTTTTAACAGATTTTTAAACGTATATACCCAAGTTCAGTATTCGGGAGCAGCGGCCGTTAAACGTTATTTTAAATTTTCAGTGTTGGGGAACGTAAGAATTTGGTGCAAGTTGTTATGCATAACGTCAGTTTCCTTGCTAAAAATATATAAAAATGATTTCCTCGTAACTGCAATCGCATACTTTTTAGCTTGCCCAGCGCTAATAGCAAGGAAACTGACGTTATGCATAACAACTTGCACCAAATTCTTACGTTCCCCAACACTGAAAATTTAAGATAACGTTTAACGGCCGCTACTCCCGAATACTGAACTTGGGTATATACGTTTAAAAATCTGTTAAAAATCGATTTACCAACGGATTGTCGTGATCTATGGCGCATATTCTCCGTTATGGTTCAGCCTTCAAGAAAACAACATAAAACTAATTTCGGTTTTTACGCGTGTATTTTTAAAGAAGCCATTTATGCCAGCGTTTTTGATTTTTTTCCAAATTTTTTAACTTTGACGAAGAGTAGCTTTTGAATTAATGAATGGAACTTAATGATGTGTATAAGAAAGTTAAAGGGCATTCTATTACCTGTAAAATGAGTCTTTGATGACCGAATTCGGTTTATCACAACTCGAGTTAGAAAATAAAAAAGTGCGAAAAACGTTTTTTACACTTAAAAAAAAATTAGTACCATAGAAAACATTTTAAGTGCCCTTTTCTTAATCAGGGAGATGTATCTTACCGGAAAACAAAGGTTTCCTGAAAGGCGTATTTCATCAATTTTTTTTTGTAAACTGGTGTTATCGTTTTTGCTATTTTCAGACTTGCGGTATCCATCTCTCGAGCATCTTCGAATGGAGCTCGACTGAGTGCGTCTACGTGGTTTATCTGTGTTCCTGCTCGATGAACGATGTCTATGTCGAATTCTTGAATACGTAACTACCATCTTGCCCTCCGGGGTATCAGGTCTCGTTTCTTCATCGACGTCTTTAGGGCATTGCAGTCTGTTGTAGTATACATGTATCATTGTAGCGAGTACCCACTGTACCGACACCAACATTTTGTTACAGTGTACTTAAACAAATACAAAGTGCCGTCCGCTAAACTTTTGCGGCCAGCCGAAATATGAATACGCCTCAGAGCCCAACTTATGGGAAGTGCTAGTGTCAGCATATTCCCATGGCCTGAGTGCAGACACATACAAGGCATGCATATACAACTTCTCTCGCGCTCTCGGTGCTACCAGCCCAAATACAATTGTGAGAATATACTTCGATATATACATGACGGCCGCTGCCAAAGCTTGCAGGCAGCGCAGCCGCAAATAGCTAGCTGTAAGTCATTCTCAATTTGACAATTCTTGAATAAAGATCTGCCCATGGCAATTATAACAAATGACAATTTTTAATGAAAAGTAATGGCAATTATAACATGGCGACCGTGACAGCGATGTTGGACCCAAAATCAAAACAAAGTTGGAAGTGAAAGAAACGCGAGGAAAGCCAGAAGAGAGCCGACCAAGCAGTTATGAAAGTTATGAAAATTTGACGACACATCCACTTGTGTGAAAGAGTACGAGCGAAAATGTTTAAGTGAAATAACATGTGTCTATTGAGTCCAGTATTATAGAATCGAAGATAATTCTATCTAATGAATGAGACGAGTACAAACAAAAGTTGAGACGAAAAAAAAAAGTGCAACAACATTAAAGAAAATGGTTTAGCACAGATTGTATAACCAACAAATGTTAGAGAAAATGCTGAGAAAACGCTATTAATGAGAGACTCAACTGGTCAGGAGAAAGAGCAAGCGCCCACTTTTTAAAATAAAACAATCACTGCCTGTGCGAGGACCAGCACCGGCGCCGCCTAAAACCATTGGCCAAACAACATAAAATAAAACTAAATGAAAGCAATCACCGCCTGTGCGAGGACCAGCACCGGCATTGCCTAAGCCCATAGGCCAAGGACAACTATAACAGGATAAAAAAGTGTGGGAGGCATGGCAAATCCTCCTACACCTACGATGGAAATCTAACGAGCATAAACGATGACGTGCCCCACCAGGGAATACACTGGAGAAGGATAAGCATGTGCAGCCAGTACTGACCCTGGAAAAGTGAACCGACAGCGCTTCCAAGTGCGCACATTTTAATTTTTTTTTTTATATTTATATGCATCTGCGATGCAAAAAATTATAATAAACACAAATTTTACAGACCAGGCAGTTTTTAGCTGCGAGTGTTAATTTTTTTTACCTATTATTTATATACCCTCAGAAAATTAAAAAAAAAATGTATCAAAAATATATAAATGCCTAAAACAAAAAAAGCAATAAGAAAAGGGAGAGGAGGTTAGAAAAACTTCCTAAATTTAAAAATAAAAGAATTAAATAGGCAGCTATATGCTGATAAAACTACCCCCGTACCATGGGATGAAAGCGTAGAAATTAAGAAAGAATTAGAGAACACGTATAGGGAATTAGATGCTTATAAAAATAAAAAAGATATGAAAGAAGCAAGAAAACCAAAGTGCCCTGCAGATTGTAAAGGGCCTTTTGAAAATACAGCTTGCGAGTATACGTGTCATAACAATAAATAAAGATAAAATAAAAAAAAACTTAATATGAATGGACAGTTTTTTAATGAAAAGTAACGCAATATGTAAAACAGATTTTGAATACGTTACAGAAATAATACCCAAAATGGGTTTAATTGAGACTAAAACAGTGGATTCCACTGCCAATGTAATAAATAAAATCGAATCAAAAACTATTGATACCGATTTAACAAACATATTATTATCAATAATTGTTTTTATTATGAGTGCATACATTTTGTATAAAGCCTATATGTACCACAATAAGTGTGTATCAAAAATACCTATAAAAAGAAGCCAGGCCAACGATCTGGATAAGATTTAAATTAATAAAGCACAAACAATTATTATAAAAACATGTTTCAATAAAAATAAAATACGAAATTTGTATATGTATGCAGTGACATACTAAAAAAATAAGAGAATTAAAATTTTGAAAATAAATACAAATTATTAACATATTAAAATGAATACCACAGATTGCATCAGAATTACTATAGCCAACCAACCAAATTTTGAGAATAGGGTATTAGACATACTTAGAAACAGAGCAGAGCCTCTATCAATTTCAGATTTTGAAGACGAATATATGAATAGGTACGGCATAACTTTTTTCCCGCTTATTCATTGCAGCGGTACGCAAAAAGCAATAGTACTGTCTACAGTAAGAAACTGAAAAGTATTCTCTGAAGTAGACATACACCCAGTGCTAGGACATATAAATGTGCTAGAAATTATGCAAAATTAATATCAAAAAAAAAAATAAATAAAAATTAATTCTTAGTATGGAATGGGAGCAATTAACTGTCCACATACGAGAATTAAAGGACACATTTGACAAGTCTTACAAATGTATAAGCCAAAATAGGCCAATACATGTAGGATCTGGCGGGCTTATTACACGGCACACTCGAAGTGGGTTAAGTTATATGGCAACTCTTAATCAGTTTGCAATCTAAAATCCTCGATAAAGTACTCGATTCTTTTAATGCCGCCGATACCTACACGAGTGAGCGGGGAGTCGTCGTTTAGCGTTCGTGAAGACAAGAATACAATTCATGTGACAAACAGAACTCTGTAAAATTTAATCTGAGCACTTCTATGTTTAAACTTTATCCCAATAAATCATTGTGAATCTAACGATTTTCACAGTTTGGGGGCTCATCCGGGATTGACCCAAACATTAGAGTGCAGAAGTGCGTTTTAACAAACACAACTTCAATGATTCCCAAATTTCAAGTCTGGTGAAATGACAATTTGAGACAACTGCGCAGGTAATTTGGCAGTGTGTCCAAAAGACGACGACAAAAACCAGAATTCGGCAGATGTGTGTGTGAAAACGCGCAAGGGAAACGCTTGGAGCCAATAGCGACTACAGTCCAGGAGGTAGTGCATCATAGATCCCCAGAGCGTCGGTATGAAAGAGGGATTTCTAACTTCAATTGACAAACGCGATTTTCCCATCATTACATACCACATCGACCACGTCGGGCCCATGGAAATGACGACCAAGCGATATAACCACATCCTTGTCATAGTAGACGGATTCTCAAAATATGTCTGGCTCTACCCAACTCGTAGCACTGGTGTAGACGAAGTTCTAAACTGTCTGGATAAGCAAGCCGTACATTTTGGAAATCCTTACCGCATAGTGTCCGACAGAGGCACTGCTTTCACATCTCTCGCGTTCAAGGAATACTGCGAGTCACACAACATACAGCATCTGCTTATAGCGACAGGTGTACCACGCGGAAATGGCCAAGTCGAAAGACTTCACAAGATCGTAGTACCAATGCTAGCAAAGTTGAGCTATGAAAGTCCATTAGCTTGGTATAAATACGTGGGACGAGTTCAGCAAATTATCAACAGCACTGAGCCGAGAAGCACCAAGATTACGCCATTCAAGCATTTAACTGGAGTTGATATGCGATTAGCCGGCTGCCATGAACTGAAGGACTTGATGCAGGAGTTTGCGATAAAAGATCTAGATGAAAAGAGAGAGAAGTTTCGCCAAACAGCCAGGGAGAACATCAATAAGGTACAAGACGAGAATAAGAAAGCGTTTGATTTGATAGATAGATAAAGAAATAGACCTAACGGAAAATGAAGATTCCGATTCGAGCGAAGGAATCGAAATAAAAGAAAAAGATAACACTAACAGAAGCAGGGGAAGAAGAAGATATAAAATCAGATATAAGCGTGCCAGACAGAAAAGAAAACATAATGGCAGATCCATTAGCCCAAAGGGCATATACAAAAGATATCTCGAATGCCATCCCGGAATTTAACGGGCAAAAGATACATCTTCAAAGATTCATAACAGCCTTGAAGTTGATTAACTTGACTAAAGGCACATTCGAAGATTTGGCTGTAGAAGTCGATAAATCCAAAATTATAGGATCTACACTATACAAAGTACAGAATGAAACAACAATAAATTCAATAATAAAGAAATTGCAAGACACTGTAGTCGGCGAAATATCCGACGTAGTCAAAGCGAAAATGGCGAAAACAAGCCAGAAAGGCAAAGCAGCCGAGAAATTGGCATCAGAAATAGACAGCTTATGAAAGCTCCTTGAAGCTTCGTACATTGACGAAGGCCTACCAGCCGAACACGCTGACAAATTCAGCACAAAAGAAGCCATTACTACAATGGTTAAAAATTGTGAGCATAGCCGCCTAAAAACAGTTCTAGAGGCAGGCAACTTCACAAACTATGTCTGAAATGACAGGCATTGGAATTTCAATACTGTACACCCAAAGAGGAAACCACTATCGCGGTAACAACTTCAGAAACAATTACCGCGGTAGGGGCAATAACCGAGGTAATTATCAGCATAATGGATATTACCAATATAATGGCTATAACCAAAATAACGGTTATAACCGAAACTATAATAATCAGACCAACAAAAATTATAGAGGTCGTGGTTATTATAGAGGAAACAACCGTGGTGGTAACACCAATAACAACAGATATAATAACAACAATTCAAATACGAATACCAACAGACAGAATAATAATAATGTCCGACAGGTACAAACCACGTCGGAAAACCAATAAAGACCCTTAAGGTAAAAAACCCAGTAAAGAATACGGTTCATACTATCAATCTTAAATTCAATCTTTTCGTTTCTCTCAAAAATGAATAAACAAATAAATTATATACATTACTAGTTGATACAGGTGCAGACATATCTTTAATAAAAGAAACTTCAGACTCGTTTAACAATGTTGATTACACAAATATTACCCAAATATCAGGTGTTGGTGAAGGAACAACCAACTCAAAGGGATTAGTACCAATAGAACTTCTTTCAAGCAACTATGCTATACCACATAATTATACCCGTTACTTGTAGAGTAAAAGGGTATACTAGATTCGTCGGAAAGTATGTAACAGGCAGAAGGAAGCGTTTCCGACCCCATAAAGTATATATATTCTTGATCAGGATCACTAGCCGAGTCGATCTAGCCATGTCCGTCTGTCCGTCTGTCTGTCCGGATGAACGCTGAGATCTCGGAAACTAGGCTCGAGCTCGAGCTAGGCTATTGAGATTTGGCGTGCAGATTCCTGAGCTTCTTACGCAGCGCAAGTTTGTTTCAGCAGAGTGCCACGCCCACTCTAACGCCCACAAACCGCCCAAAACTGTGGCTCCTACAGTTTTGATGCTAGAATGAAAATTTTAACTGAAATGTATTGCTCTCATCAATACCTATCGATTGACAAAAAAAAAAGTTTGCCACGCCCACAAACCGCGAAAACCTGTGACGCCCACAATTTTCATGCTAGTTAAAAAATTTTAACTGAAATGTATTGGTCTCGTCAATACCTATCGATTGATCCAAAAAACGCCCATAACGCTATACCGCCGCTAGGTGGCGCATTTTAATCTCGCTTTGCTGCTTGCATATCTTCATTTAGCTGAGTAACGGGTATCTGATAGTCGAGGTACTCGACTATAGCGTTCTTCCTTGTTTTTATTTAGTAACATCAAATTTTCCTTTTCCATGTGATGGAATTATAGGCATAGATTTTATGAAAAAATACTATTGTCAAATAATTTAAAACCAGAAAACGATTGGCTCATACTGAGGCCAGATAACATCTAAAATCCGATTTATATTTCAATAAATCATACACTAGAAAATAATTTGACAATTCTATCAGCAAGATCGGAAGTAGTCCAAAAAATTGCTATAAATTCAGCAACGAGGTATATATTAATACCAAACCAAGAAATCCAAAATGGTGTATTCATTGGAAATTCCATTGGAGATTCTAAAAACACTTTTGTCCGAATTTTGAATACAACTAATAAAACTGCAATCATTCAATAAAATACACTGAAAGTTGAACCATTGGATGATTACGAAATAATTAAATCTAATAAAATTGTAAACAAAGTAGAAATTGTAGAGAAATTCAACAAAAAATTTCCACATCAGTTCAAGGAAGATCCTAACGAATTATGCACAAAATACACATATATATTCGAAAAGAATCCGAATCAATATCAACTAATAATTTTTACAAACAAACAAGGAAGAACGCTGTAGTCGAGTACCTCGACTATCAGATACCCGTTACTCAAAGGGAAATGGAGATATGCAAGCAGCAAAGCGAAATTAAAATGCGCCACCTACCGGCGGTAGACAGATTTAAGCGTTATGGGCGTTAGAGTGGGCGTGGCAAATTTATTTTTGGATCAATCGATAGGTATTGACGACACCAATACATTTCAGTTAAAATTTTTTATCTAGCATGCAAATTGTGAGCGTCACAGGTTTTCGCGGTTTGTGGGCGTTTAAATGGGCGTGGCAAACTTTTTTTTAAGTCAATCGATAGGTATTGATGAGAACAATACATTTCAGTTAAAATTGTCTAGCATCAAAACTGTAGGAGTTACAGTTTTGGGCGGTTTGTGGGCGTTAGAGTGGGCGTGGCAGTCTACTGAAACAAACTTGCGCTGCGTAAGAAGCTCAGGAATGTGTACGCCAAATTTTAATAGCCTAGCTCTCATAGTTTCCGAGATCTCAGCGTTCATCCGGACAGACAGACGGACAGACGGTCAGACGGACAGACGGACAGACGGACATGGCTAGATCGGCTCGGCTAGTGATCCTGATCAAGAATATATATACTTTATGGGGTCGGAAACGCTTCCTTCTGCCTGTTACATACTTTCCGACGAATCTAGTATACCCTTTTACTCTACGAGTAACGGGTATAAAAATTATAATGAAAGATAATGAACCAGTATACATAAAGAATTATAGAATTTCTCACAGTCAAAAAAACGAAGTAGAAAAACAAGTAGACAAATTAATTAAATACAAAATAGTAGAACCTTCAGTTTCTGAATACAACAGTCCATTTCTAGTCGTCCCGAAAAAATCATTACCAAATTGTGATACTAAAAGATGGCATTAAGTAATTGATTACCGAAAAATTAACAAAAAAAATTTATCAGATAAATTTGCACTACCAGGAGTAGACGATATTCTTGACCAATTAGGTAGAGCTAAATACTTTTCATGTTTAGATCTAATGTCAGGATTTCATTAAATAGAACACGAAGAAACGTCTAGAAATATAACATCCTTTTCCACGAGCAATGGCTCCTGTCGCTTCACGCGATTACCTTATGGTTTAAAAATAGCGCCAAATTCTTTCCAAAGAATGATGACAATGCATTTTCAGGTATCGAACCTTCCCAGGCATTCTTGTGTATGGATGACCTAATGGTCATCGGTTGTTCAGGAAAACATATGATTAAAAATCTTACAAACGTTTTTAATTTATGCCGGAAGCACAACCTTAAATTGCACCCAGAAAAGTGCACATTTTTCAGACACGAAGTGACCTTCCTTGGACACAAGTGTACTGACAAAGGTATTTTGCCAGACAATACAAAATACGATGTAAAAGAAAAGTACCGAGTCCCAACGGACGCATACATCGCTAGAAGATTTGTTTCATTTTGCAATTACTACAGACGTTTTATTAAAAAATTACTCACGACACATATCTAGATTATGTAAAAACAATGTTAAATTCGAATGGACAGATGAATGTCAAAACGCATTCGAATACCTTAAAACTCAATTGATGAAACCTACACTACTACAATATCCAGATTTTAATAAAGAATTTTGTATAACAACAGATGCAATCAAACAAGCGTGTGGAGCTGTTCTTACTTAAGATTACAATAACACGCAGCTACCAGTGGCCTATGCATCAAGATCATTTACTAACTAGCAGCTATCCACTGGGCGATAAATTATTTTCGACCATATATTTATAGAAGACATTTCACAGTCAAGACAGACCATAGGCCCTTAACTTACTTATTTTCAATGACAAACCCGAGCTCAAAACTAACGCGAATGAGATTAGACTTAGGAGAATATGATTTTACTGTGGAATATCTTAAGGGAAAAGACAATCATATTGCCGATGCGCTTTCAAGATTAACCATAACGGATTTAAAGACTATTCAAAGGAATAATAAAATTCTGACAGTCACTACCAGAAGCCAAAGTAAACAGAAAAATTCCTGCGCAGGAAAAAAAAAAGAAAAAATAGATTTGCTTAGGCAAACTCTACATAAAGCTTCTCAGCCCAACGTATACGAAGTCATTGTAAATGACGAGGTACGAAAAGTAGTGACCTTGCGCAGCCGCAAATAGCTAGCTGTATGTCATTCTCAATTTGACAATTCCTGAATAAAGATCTGCCCATGGAAATTATAACAAATGGCAATTTTTAATGAAAAGTAATGGCAATTATAACACTGTGATAACCGTTATCTTCTTGCCATAGATGTAATATTTGAATCGCTAAATCGATTCCACGACGTCTAGAGCCTCAAGTTCGTAGCTGTGATAATTTTTCTCCGGTTTGGAAGTATCTCGGCTATAATAAGCAATTGGTTTCAGCTGATCCTCCTCACGTTGTAGCAAAACTTCGGCTAAACCAACGGCGCTGGCATCGGTATGTAGTTCACGCTCTGCGTCTAAACGATAGCTGGTGACAACTGGATTTGATACTAGGCACTTTTTTATTTCGACAAAGGCTTCTTCTTGTGGCGTTTTCCAAGAAAACGGCTGACCCTTGCGCAATAGGATTCTCAATGGCGCTGAAATGATTGCATATCCATCAACAAATTTGCGGAAATAACCAGTGAGACCCAAAAACTTTCTAACTTCGGTAACATTGGCTGGTTTCGGGAACATTCTGATGGCGTTCGTCTCAATTTCTTCAGGACTGATTCCTTCTGCGTGTATCTGGTGACCAAGGAATGTTTATATAACTCACATTTGTCCAGGGTTAACGTTAATCCGCATTCTTTTAAAACTTTCAGGATCCTCTCAAGCTTCTCGAACGTCTTATCAAATGTTTGACTGCCAATAAGGATGTCGTCCATGTAGTGTATCATGTTGCCTTTCTGTACTCTCTTTTGTAACTCTGCCATGAGTCGATTGAAAACCGCAGGTGCGTTCCTCAATCCGAACGGAAGTCTCTTGAATTCGTACAATCCATCTGTGGTGATGAGTGCAGTAAATTTTCGGCTCTCTGGGGCTTTCTCTATCTGATAGTATCCACTGTTGAGGTCGAGGGATGAGAAGTACTTAAATCTTTTCGCCTGCTGCAGACATTCTTCGATGTTCGGCACTGGAAAATTTTCCTTCTTGATCAGCTTGTTTAGGCGGCGGCAATCGACGCACATTCGATCACTACCATTCGACTTCTTGATGAGCACCACAGGGCTGGCGTACTCTGATGTTGACAACGTAATGATGTCCTGCTTTAGCAGCTCGTCGACCATTCTGCTTACGATTTCTTTCTTTGGCTCGGATACTCGGTATGGGGCTTGTGCTACCACCTGACTGCTTTCGACGGTGATATCTGCTGTGACCACGCTTGTCTTTCCTCTGCCTTCCAGTCCTGTTGAAAAACATCGGTGAACTTCTCCAATAAGCTGCGCATTTGCTTACTTTCTTTGTCGTTCTTAAAATTTTTCAGGAGCTTCGCGATATTGGTGCTTACAGGGGTTGTCGGATGATGGACTGCTCGCTTGATTTTAGAATCGCCTGACTTAAAGTTGAGCTCTAGATGAGCGGAGATGATGACGTCCTGTCCCAACAGAAAGTCCTCCTGCAATAGATCGTTGTCTGCTATATACACTTTTGCTGTGATCGTCCTCCCATCGATTTCTATATCCAAAGTCATCGCTTCTGTGAGGATACATGAACCTCCGCAAATGCCTCTTATCTTCATAGAGCACTTGTGGCGCTTGGCGTTAATTTGCTCGGCAACTGATTATCGGAAGAGACTGGCTTGACTACCTGTGTCGATGAAGGCGCTGTAATCGTGCGAGTGTACGCAGATATTCCTCGTGAAAAGGTTGTCCTGGTTGGCGGCTCCTAAACGCATGACACTCGTTGATTGGCAACTTGTTGCATTTGGTACAGCGTGTCTTCTTCTTCTTCTTCTGACACGAATTAGCAAAGTGACCCTTTCTCCGCAGTTGTAACATTTTACGGATTCCTTTGTCTTTGGTGGTTTAACATCGCTTTCCTGCTTCTGCTCGAAGTTGCTGGCTTTCGGTGAATACTCTTTCTTGCTCGTACTTGACCGACCTCGATTAACGAAATACGATTCGGCTGCATCACGAAGGTGTTTCATTGTGGCGAAATTAATTGCTGCAATACTGTTATGCAATTCTCGATGCTGTAGACCTGAGCGAACATATCTTATGATCGCTGCCTTGCTGAGCTTGTAGCGCACCCCAAGGGCTGACATCCTGAAACAATACTCCTTTACCGTCTCCTTTGATCGCCTGGTTGCATTGGCCATGTTGAAATGCACTTCTGCTTCGTCTGGATTTGCTCCGAACTCGTCCTGTATAGCTTCGGCGAAGTTTTTCCACGTAGTGTGTAAAATGGGTGATGAATCTTGCCACATTTTTGCTGGCCCTTTTAGCTTTGTATAAGTGGCGAGTAATAGGAACTCCTCGTCCCATTGGTAGGCATCAACCACTTTGTTGACACGATCGATGAACTGGTTGACTGAAATGGCGTTGTCGTCGGTGGGATCAAATTCTGCCAAGGTGTGGGCAATTTCCTTGACTGAAGCCTGCGTCACGTTGTTAGTAGCCTGTATAGGAATGCTCTCGTTGCTGGTGCTGTTGCTGATTACCTGCATGTGCTGGTGCTGCGTTTCCCATTTGAACGGTAACTTATCGAGCTAACATGTCCTTTAGTTCCTTCATCTCGTTTTGCAATTGGGAAATTGCCGCTGACAGTGCTGACATCGTTTCTTCTTGCTGCATGTTGATCCCCACTGCTGCTGGCAGTTCTACGTCCTCCGATTGTTCAAACTCTATTAGTCTTTAAGCCAATTCGGCTCTGGTGCCCGATACTGACACGTTTCTAGATCTCAGCAGGAATCTTAACACGTCGCCTTTATGTTCTGCTATCTTCGGCATTTCTCTGGCAGTTCTCTTTGCGAGCGAGACAACTATATGTACCTCACAAAGTTCTGCATCTGCTTTCTCACTTGACCAATACAAACAAGCTCCTTGTATGTATGTATGTACTCCGGCTTCTAGAGAATTCTGACTTGCATCGACTTGTGAAATTCACCAATACTCACAACAGCGTAGTGTGTATGTGCTTTGGCTTCTCTTGAGACTTCTGCTGCTCTCGAGACTTCTGCGGCCACAGGCTCACTAAGAATCCTGATCTAACTCATATGCTTGACTCCACGGGTTCACAAAGATTCCCGATCTGCTTGGCTTGAATCCGCCTGCCACGTAGACCTGGAACACATCCGTAATTTGCACTTTCCGCTGTCACATAGACCTGGGAACACATCCCATTGCAAACTTTCCACGCCGACGATTCTTGCTGCTTTTCTTAGAGTTCTTGGCACAACTCCTCCGCTTCACACATATCCAACCACATTGATCCCACTTCTGAACTGAGAATAGTAGCTATTGAGTGGTGTAGGTTTTATTTAGGATAGTTGTGTTAGATATAAGGTTACATATATAAATTATAACTATGAGTGTTCTGTACACGTTCTGCTCTGGAGTCTATCTCTGTCTCGAATACTTTACATTTTCAGACTCTGGTAACATTACTAAAAGGGACTTATTCTACAAGAATATAGGCAGGTTTGGTATATACAATATTAGGCGCTCTTCACAAATCTAAGTATCGTATTATATATCTAATTGAGGCATTTATTTTAATAGTCTGCATGAGCGCTATTAAAGGTCCTTTTTTACAAGGTCCGGGTTTCTTAGTCTCCTTCTAATTCAGTAATGAATAAATGTATATCATATTTAGATTAACTATGAAAATCTACAGAAAAGAAAGGATCACCTTATTTATACTTTGGCTTGGGACCGACGTAAATTCCCGAAAATTGATCAAAGTATTCTTCCAGGTCGTCAGCTTGTTGTGATTAGTATTGTTTACTGTGAAAAACTGTAAATATTTATTAGTTCCCAATAAATTTATGTGGTTAGGTGTAATACATTTTGTTTAGACGAATATTTTTGTCAACATCAACATCGATCATATAAATATTAATCCTAAAGTCTCCATTATATCTCTCGAAATAAATAATCCCTTTATTCGTGATTAAAAACTCATATACAATAATAATATTTTAAGTTGTGTGCTTTGTCCTTTTTCTCTTGAGTACTTTTTTTTGCTTTGGTGTTTTAAAGGTAGCACTCTCAGGACTTTTATTAGGTATGAATGCTAGTATGCACCACTTAAAACAAAATACATCGGTATTTTGTACGGTTATAAGTGCATTTCGATTTCTTATATTTTTTGGAGCCTGTATGTATCGGCTAGCAGGAATATTTTTTTCCAGAGTCTTAGTCCTGGAACTCACTGCTCGATGCTAATGAGCTATCTACTGCCATATTTAGCTCGTCGATAATTTTTTCATTTTGGTATACAGATTTATATGAGATCCCAAAATGTTTTATTGTTTCAACAGTAACTCCTTTGTCTTTTTGTGTTATGTAGGAACCATAAACTCTTAGGTTGAATTTGATGGCTCTATATTCTATCATGCAAGGCTTTATAATTCGAGTTATGTTTTTAGCAATGCTATTAAAAATTTTTTAAATCAATAGTGTTAGTCAATTCGATATAATTTCTCAGGAAAAACAGTATGTTAGTTAAGAAGAACTATATGACGTTGACGTTCCCTTAAAGTGGGGCATAAAAGTTTTGATTCCCTTTTATTTTCGCTAAACTAAGTTTTTTCGTTGCCTTAATACTTAATCCTTATTATCCATTCATTCTCATTCGTTTGAGGGCATTTGATGATGTCGTATAACGATCGTCCTAATGATTTGGCCGTTTCTTAGCATTCAATAATATATTGAATGCATTTTTAGGTCCCTTACAATTTTGATAGTTAGATAGATAGGGTAGAGCATAATTCACTCCTTATTATAGATTTTGACATTAAAACCTCGAAGGCATTCCGAGGCTTTAAGCACTTAGCATAATAAGCTTCAAACTCACTTATCTCCACATTTTTGGTGCAGAAATCACAAGCAACTAATGACTCCACTTTTCGGTTAGGTAAATATCGATGGTGTACAACTTTTACACAGGTTAAGGAAAGGCGATCTCTGTGTAAGCAAGATACGCATGTGAGGACACTTAAGGTCGGGACAACATTTGCATAAGATGTTGCAAATCAACCATTAGAATTTCCCCAAACCTTAGGCTGAGAGAAGCTATTATAAGCGGGAAGGGAAGTTTCTTTCGCCGTTTTTAAAAGTAGTTTGAAATTTTTTCTTTTTTCTTTTCAAATACAAGCATATAAGTGACGTATACGCAAATACCCTGGATACCAAACCCAACATACAACCTGTATATCCCAAGATACCCATTATTCCAATTGTCAATAACATAAGTCCAGAGCCTACTATCGCAGTTATTCAAATCAATCCGACATAAACATTTAACCCCTCAGACACAAATCTTTCCCACGCCTTCTATCGGCAGCACCAGAATTATAAACACTTCTCACGCCTTTATCGACGAAGGTAGACATAAACAATATTCAAACATTTAAACAAAGGGTCCAGCCTGAGAACCCATTCGTCAGCATAAAAGCCTTGGCCAATCCAAATTAATTAAACAAAAGATGCAGCCTAGAAACCGTTTCATCGGGCCACAGATTTGACCAATCAAAATTCTCAATCAAAGTCCACTTTCGCTGCTCGCGTCGCTGTCACCGCTAAAAGCCATAGTTATAAGAATAATGCATTTTGTAAAATCAGTTTAAGATTGGGGATCTAACTTGAAAGAACTTTACCAATAAAAACTCCGCTGTATATTAAAATAAAACAAGGGAGAACGCTATAGTCGAGTACCTCGACTATCAGATACCCGTTACTCAGCTAAATGGAGATATGCAAGCAGCAAAGCGAGATTAAAATGCGCCACCTACCGGCGGTATACAGATTTAAGCGTTATGGGCGTTAGAGTGGGCGTGGCAAATTTTCAAACATTTCAGTTTTTTATCTAGCATGAAAATTGTGGGCGTCACAGGGTTTTGCGGTTTGTGGGCGTTAAAGTGGGCGTGGCAAATCGATAGGGTCAATCGATAGGTATTGATAAGAACATTACATTTCAGTTAAAATTTTTTATCTAGCATCAAAACTGTAGGAGCCACAGTTTTGGGCGGTTTGTGGGCGTTAGAGTGGGCGTGGCAGTCTACTGAAACAAACTTGCGCTGCGTAGGAAGCTCAGGAATCTGCACGCCAAATCTCAATAGCCTAGCTCTTATAGTTTCCGAGATCTCAGCGTTCATCCGGACAGACGGACAGACGGACATGGCTAGATCGACTCGGCTAGTGATCCTGATCAAGAATATATATACTTTATGGGGTCGGAAACGCTTCCTTCTGCCTGTTACATACTTTCCGACGAATCTAGTATACCCTTTTACTCTACGAGTAACGGGTATAAATATATCCCGAAGCAAAAAACATAATTGGCGCAGTCGGTAGGATACAAGTAATATCCTCGCGAGTGACTACCTAAAAAGGACTTAAAAAAATCACTTCGCGAAAATTAAAACATTATTTGTATCCGCAAAACGAACTTACCAACATTAGTTAAATCACGAATGAGGATTTCTAGTGTCTAACCTAGCGATAATAAATCTAATTAATTTCGCCTAAAAAAAATAAAACCATTAAAAAATGGAAATGCCATCAACATCAGCAGCAGCAGCAGCCGTGGCCGCAGCAGCAAAAGCATCACAAGCCCTCTCAGATGTATCCATGAATCATTTCCTTCTGCAACTAAAACAGATAAATAAATTCAACGGAGACCCACTATATTTGGCTCTCTTTATAAAAGAAGTCGATGAATTAGTCTACCATTACCCTACAACATCAGAGGGCCAAAATCAAATTATCCAAGCAGCCATCACGAACCTCCTAGTTGGACAAGCCAGATCACTCTTGATGAGAAACATACCACAGGACTGAAAGGAATTGAGAACCCTACTTATCAGCGAGTTCAACAGCGCAACACCTCCACATCGAATGATAGCAGAATTACGTTAGATTAAATATAAAAATAATTTAAGAAAATTTGTTGAAGAATTGGAAGAACAGACTAGTAGAATTTGTTGTAAATTGAGCTTAGACAATAATCCATCAAACACAGTTTTAGTTTCGAGGACATTGAGTGATACATTAGCTGAAGTGATTCGTGAAAAATTACCAGTCAAAACTTTTATTACATTAAGTAAATTTGATATTTCGTCTCCTCTTAAATTAAAATAAAGCTTAGAGAGTTTGATTATGAAATAAAGTACATTAAAGGGAAAGAGAATCATGTAGCAGATGCTCTATCCAGGATTACAAAAAAGGAATCAAAAGATAACAAAATTGAAGAAGTATTTCAAAATGAAGACGATGTAGATACTACTGCAGCAACAGTGCATAGTGCACAAGAAGATAATGGCGATTGCATACAAATTACCGAACGACCAGTTAACGTTTTTAATCACCAACTTATATTTGAAAAGGGAAATCAAGACACTAACGAACTTACTCACTACTTTAACAAAACTATTAATAAAATTATTTACAGTAACATGACTGAGACTTTGGCAAAAGACATAATTATAAAATTTATATGTGGACACAATTTTGTTATGTACATTAATAATGACGAAGATTTTGCAATTTTTCAACGAGCCTATATGAAATTAATTAAAGCAAATACTGGTACGAAATTAATGAAAACTTCAGTAGTACTTCCCAACTTGCCCACATATGCAGACTTTCATGAAAAAATATTAGAAATACATGAGAAAACAATACACCAAGGAATTAAAAAGACTTATGACACTTTTAAAATGAAATACTACTTCCCAGACGCACAAAAACTTATTCAAAACATTATTAATAAATGTGAAATTTGTAATTTATGCAAATCAGAGCACAGAAAAGTTGCTCTTCCGTTTGAAAAAACTCCAGAAACCAAAAATATTCGCGATAAATATGTTATAGACTATTACTTTATTAACCAACGTAAATTTTTAACAGGCATCGACATTTATTCAAAATTCATTTCTATTATTGAAACAAAAACCACAGATTGGATGGAAAGTAAAAAAGCTCTTCTTAAAATCTTTAATATGATAGGTAAACCGAAAACAATTAAAATGGATCAAGATCCTGGTTGGTTACAAAAGGAAAATATTAACATTGAAATTATAACTAGCAAGAATGGTATAGCCGATATAGAAAGGGTACATAAAACAATCAATGAAAAACTTAGACTTATTAATACACTTACGGACGCTGAAGATAAGTGAATGAACATAGAAAAGGCAACATATGTTTATAATCATGAAATAACCCACGATGCCACAGGTAAAACTCCTGCTGAAATATTTCTTTATGGAATAAAACCAAGCAAAAATATGCAAAAACAAAAAGAACATAAGATAGATAAACTTAATAAAGACCGCGATTAACATGAAGTAGATCTGGAATACACTAAAGTTGAAAAAGAAATGAAACGTAAAGCTAAATTAGTAAACCCATTCAAAAAGACAGGAGCGTTAGAACAAAAAGACGAAAAGCACTGGCAAGAAACTAATAGGGGTCATAAAGTAGTAAAACACATAAGTAAATTTAAAAAAGCTAAAATACAAAATCTCTCTAGTCATTCCAGTACTGATTCTGATAATGAAAATGATCATGATAGTGACATGGACGAAAATACCATTGACAACAGCTCAACAAATTAGCATTACACCCATTACTTCGAACAACGGTTATTTACTTCTGAACACAGGGACTATAAAAATACCTCTAAAGTATGAACATCATATGATTAAAATAAATCAAACTAAAATATTTGAAACATATCAGGAATTTATAAAATACGAAAACCAATTTAAAAATGTACCGGACATTGTATTAACATTGAAACAATTAAAACATGAAATCAAGGGAATTACTTCGTCATCGAGACAAAAACGGGGATTAATTAACTTTTTAGGGACAGCTCACAAGTATCTATTTGGAACATTAACTGAGTTTACAATTAACAAGAGTTGGAATATTTAATCCTAAATTACTAAAATATGAAGAGTTGGAGAACATAAACGAAGAAAAATTACTCTCAATCAAAACTTCAGCTTGGTTAAGCAGTCAAACTAAAGACACTGTTATTCTAGCCCATATACCCACTTCTTTTAAAGAAACACAAAAATATAGAATTATTAAATATCCAGATAATAGGCCGACAAATTGATATAAATGATAATTATGAATATTTTGTAAATGACGAAAAGAAAGTATTTTACTTGGAAAATTCACCAAATTTATTAGCAAATATTTTAGACCAAAAATTTATTATCACTGTATCTCTCAAATCCTTACTAATCAATTTGCGAAATGTCAACACACTTTTGTATCAGAAAATGAATCTTTAAAATATATTGAGCCTAACATCATTATTACTTATAATTTAAAAGAGACACAAATTAATCAAGATTGCGAAATGTTCAACAAAACAATTCAGGGTAACAATATATTACAATTAAGTCAATGTACTTTAGAAATAAGAGATATTAAAATTACAACATCAAAGAACATAAAAGAATATAAAATAATATTATCCAGCACTAATATTACTTTATATGAACCAATACGATTGTTAAAACTTAAAAACTCTATTACCTATCAACAAAAACAAGAATCAATTTATAAGTGGATTGTTTTTACAATATTAATAATTATACTTTTAAGCATTACTACTTATATCATATTTACCTATAGGCGCCTAGCCAACAAAAAAGAAATTTTGTTTAAATTCAACAAGGATGTTGAATCTTCTAAAGGAGGGGCGAGTGACGTATACGCAAATACCCTGGATACCAAACCCAACATACAACCTGTATATCCCGAGATACCCATTATTCCAATTGTCAATAACATAAGTCCAGAGCCTACTATCGCAGTTATTCAAATCAATCCGACATAAACATTTAACCCCTTAGACACAAATCTTTCCCACGCCTACAATCGGCAGCACCAGAATTATAAACACTTCTCACGCCTTTATCGACGACGGTAGACATAAACAATATTCAAACATTTAAACAAAGGGTCCAGCCTGAGAACCCATTCGTCAGCATAAAAGCTTTGGCCAATCCAAATTAATTAAACAAAAGATGCAGCCTAGAAACCGTTTCATCGGACCACAGATTTGACCAATCAAAATTCTCAATCAAAGTCCACTTTCGCTGCTCGCGTCGCTGTCACCGCTAAAAGCCATAGTTATAAGAATAATGCATTTTGTAAAATCAGTTTAAGATTGGGGATCTAACTTGAAAGAACTTTACCAATAAAAACTCCGCTGTATATTAAAATAAAAATCGCTTTTTTTTAATATATCCCGAAGCAAAAAACATAATTTATACACATCTCATAATCTGTGTGTTTGGTTATCTTCTGAGAATGAGCAGGAGAAAGTGCACGTGCATACCCACGAACCCAAATCTCACCCCCTCACAGTTTTATTGAAAATGTACAGTTTTTATTTTACATTAGAGAAAATAATAGCATGGGAAGGGCTTATATACTAATTTTGGTTTCGGCGGTCATATTTTCCATTTTTTAGTTTAGAAGTGGGAATAAACTGGAGGAAAAAACTAGCTAAAAAAATCACTTTAATGTTAATGTTGAATAAGACTTTTTAAGAGTAAGTATATATTTCGGATACGTTGGCATTTTAGCAACCCTTCAGCTAAGCAAGGATCCAATCCTCGCCAGAATTAAAGAAAACAAGAAAGAAGAAGAAGCTTATATACCCTTGCAGCTATAATTATTAAATTTAAAAACACAAAAAATTATATTCCCAATAGTATAAGATAATATGTCAAAAAACACCAAAGCTATAATTTGTTTCATATTATTTTCCTACCAATTTTCCGATCGTTGCTATGGCAGCTATATGATATAGTCGTCCGATTTTGATAAAATTAAATTCGAAATTCAGAACTAATTAAAAATGTTATTTCCAAGCGTTGGAGGTTATATGTTGAAAAACACCGAAGCTATAATTTGTTTCATATTATTTTTCCACCAATTTTCCGATCGTTCCTATGGCAGCAATATGATATAGTCGTCCGATTTCGATAAAATTTAGTTCAAAATTCAAAACGAATTAAAAAATGTTATTTCCAAGCTTAGGAGGTTATATGCTAAAAAACACCAAAGTTATAATTTTTTTTAATTTTTTTGGTCCGAGTATTCCTATGGGAGCTATAAGATATAGTTGTCCGATCCGGCTCGTTCCGACTAATATAATACCTGCAAAAGATATAAGACTTTTGGGAAAGTTTCAGCCCGATAGCTTTAAAACTGAGAGACTAGTTTGCGTAGAAACGGACGGACAGACGGACATGGCTAGATCGACTCGTCTAGTCATGCTGATCAAGAATATATATACTTTATGGGGTCGAAAACGTCTCCTTCACTGCGTTGCAAACTTCTGACTGAAATCAATATACCCTCTGCAAGGGTATAAAAAAAACACCGAAGTTATAATTTGTTTCATATTATTTTCCCACCGATTTTACGATCGTTCCAATGGCAGCTATATGATATAGTCGTCCGATTTTGATAAAATTTAATTTGAAATTCAGAACTAATTAAAAAATGTTATTTCCAAGCGTAGGAGGTTATATGTTAAGGAACACCAAAGCTATAATTTGTTTCATATTATTTTCCCACCAATTTTACGATCGTTCCTATGGCAGCTATATGATATAGTCGTCCGATTTTGATAAAATTTAATTCGAAACTCAGAACTAATTAAAAAATGTTATTTCCAAGCGTAGGAGGTTATATGTTAAGAAACACCGAAGCTATAATTTGTTTCATATTATTTTCCCACCAATTTTACGATCGTTCCAATGGCAGCTATATGATATAGTCGTCCGATTTTGATAAAATTTAATTTGAAATTCAGAACTAATTAAAAAATGTTATTTCCAAGCGTAGGAGGTTATATGTTAAGGAACACCAAAGCTATAATTTGTTTCATATTATTTTCCCACCAATTTTACGATCGTTCCTATGGCAGCTATATGATATAGTCGTCCGATTTTGATAAAATTTAATTCGAAATTCAAAACTAATTAAAAAATGTTATTTCCAAGGAAAGGAGGTAATATGTTAAAAAACACCAAAGATATAATTTTTTAACATTTTTTTTCCCGATTATTCCTATGGGAGCTATAAGATATAGTTGTCCGATCCGGCTGGTTCCGACTTATATACTACCTGCAAAAGATATAAGACTTTTGGGAATGTTTCAGCCCGATAGCTTTAAAACTGAGAGACTATTTTGCGTAGAAAGCGACGGACAGACGGACAGACGGACATGGCTAGATCGACTCGTCTAGTCATGCTGATCAAGAATATATATACTTTATGGGGTCGAAAACGTCTCCTTCACTGCGTTGCAAACTTCTGACTGAAATCAATATACCCTCTGCAAGGGTATAAAAAAAACACCGAAGTTATAATTTGTTTCATATTATTTTCCCACCGATTTTACGATCGTTCCTATGGCAGCTATATGATATAGTCGTCCGATTTTGATAAAATTTAATTCGAAACTCAGAACTAATTAAAAAATGTTATTTCCAAGCGAAGGAGGTTATATGTTAAGAAACACCGAAGCTATAATTTGTTTCATATTATTTTCCCACCAATTTTACGATCGTTCCTATGGCAGCTATATGATATAGTCGTCCGATTTTGATAAAATTTAATTCGAAACTCAGAACTAATTAAAAAATGTTATTTCCAAGCGAAGGAGGTTATATGTTAAGAAACACCGAAGCTATAATTTGTTTCATATTATTTTCCCACCAATTTTACGATCGTTCCTATGGCAGCTATATGATATAGTCGTCCGATTTTGATAAAATTTAATTCGAAATTCAAAACTAATTAAAGAATGTTATGTCCAAGGAAAGGAGGTAATATGTTAAAAAACACCAAAGATATAATTTTTTAACATTTTTTCTCCCGATTATTCCTATGGGAGCTATAAGATATAGTTGTCCGATCCGGCTGGTTCCGGCTTATATACTACCTGCAAAAGATATAAGACTTTTGGGAAAGTTTCAGCCCGATAGCTTTAAAACTGAGAGACTAGCTTGCGTAGAAAGGGACGGACAGACGGACAGACGGACATGGCTAGATCGACTCGTCTAATGATGCTGATCAAGAATATATATTTACATGAGTCGATCTTCGCCCGAATAAAAATTTTAGAAGATTTTTTATATTCGTTGGTTATTATACCCGTTACTCGTAGAGTAAAAGGGTATACTAGATTCGTCGGAAAGTATGTAACAGGCAGAAGGAAGCGTTTCCGACCCCATAAAGTATATATATTCTTGATCAGGATCACTAGCCGAGACGATCTAGCCATGTCCGTCTGTCCGTCTGTCCGTCTGTCCGGATGAACGCTGAGATCTCGGAAACTATGGGAGCTAGGCTATTGAGATTTGGCGTGCAGATTCCTGAGCTTCCTACGCAGCGCAAGTTTGTTTCAGTAGACTGCCACGCCCACTTTAACGCCCACAAACCGCAAAACCCTGTGACGCCCACAATTTTCATGCTAGATAAAAAATTTTAACTGAAATGTATTGGTCTCTTCAATACCTATCGATTGATCCAAAAAAAAATGCACGCCCACTCTAACGCCCATAACGCTTAAATCTGTATACCGCCGGTAGGTGGCGCATTTTAATCTCGCTTTGCTGCTTGCATATCTCCATATAGCTGAGTAACGGGTATCTGATAGTCGAGGTACTCGACTATAGCGTTCTCCCTTGTTCTTTATTAGAACGTTGGAAAAAGACTAATTGTATGTTACAGAATTGGTTAGAATGAAACCTCGGTTTGCGTATTAGAATTTACTGTTATTGCATTAGGTGACGCAATCGCAGTTGGATGATGCGATCGCCACTTCTTTGTTTATGTTTACATAATTCGGTCTTATTGGATTTTGCGATCTTATTGGATTTTTACGTTTATTGAGTTACGTCATTGTTGACGTTCGGACTTAATCAATTTTCTTTGTTTGTTTGCAATGCGGGATCTCGAGCTTCTGTATCGTTTTTAATCAAAGCCGAAATTGGCGATTCTGTTTATTTGTAAACGGTTTCGATCTTTCAACTGGTGGCCGTTGAGAAATCGCAGTGCAGACACGTCACTCCCCCATCACTTAGACAAAATCGTATGGTTATTTATGTGATTTTGGGGTATAGTTTTGGTATTTCTTGTTACTCTTGTGAGTCTATTGTTGGGTCGTCACCTTTTGTGTTATTGTATTATATAAGTATTCTTTTAGGTATTTCTTTAAATTTATAAAGTAGGTAGAGTGATATACTTAATATTAAGAGACCCAGTGTTACAATTACAATTATTTTGTAAATCTGGTTTTCTTTATTTTGTTCAAAAAATATTTCTTTTGCTTGTATGTATGATATTGGGTCTAATTTGGTGACATTATTTCTTGTGTGAATGCTTTGTGTGTAGTCAGAATTATAATTGCTTATGGATAAATCGTTAATTGCAATTGAGCAATTGTGTATTTTGATCATATTGTTTCCTTCAATTACAATTTCATTTTTAATACAATTTTGATTTAGTATAGTTTTTGAAAAATTCCGTGTAACTATGATATTTGGTTCGACATAATTAATTTGGGTAGTTAAGAGGGTTTTTGTGTACCTGCAACTAGTATCTGTTTGATTAACGAGACCTAAAAGACATGTGTTGGTAACAGGTCTTTTTGTTTCTTTGTTATACAAACTATTTCTGTATACGTAATATTTGATTTGGGTGTTATCTTGTAATTTTTTATTATTTTCATCTGGATAAGGTAATATTTCGTATACGGGAAGTTTCTTTATTTCTCTGGGTATGTGGGATATAATTAAAATTTCGTTTAAATCTGACCTAAGCCAAGTTAAGGTTTTTATGTTCAGAAGTATCTCAGAATTAATGTTTGTCAAGTATTCGTGTTTTAATAACTATGGATTGAATATTCCTAATCTTGCTAACTGCATTCCCATTTCCAGGACTTCAATGTATTCTGCGAAATGTTCTAAATTAAAAACCAATAATTCAAGAATTTTTTCGTTTTCGTTGTATTCGAGATGCTTGTTTATTATATCGATGCCTTTGTTAACTGTATTGATTATATTATTTAGTTCGTTAACCTGTACACTGTTTTGAGCTATTACATTGATTTTTTCTTTTAATTCTTATTTATCATTATTATCTAATGATCCAAAAAGATATTTCTAAGCTGTTCCTACAAAATTAGCTAATACTCTTTTGTTTCTCCTAACAATTTTTAACCCATTCATTTCTCTTTGTAGTTTTTCTGTTAAATATTTAATCTGTGTTATTTCCTTAAAGCCAAACGCTTGTGATAGCAAATTTTTGTAAGTTTCTTCCGATTTTGTAATATTAATTGTGAGACAATGGTATTCAAAACTATCTGGGATGTTGATTGTGTCGGTCATAAAAAACAAATAGCCATTGTATGATTTTATAGGGTTAATTTCTATAAATTGGTTGTTACCCATTGGCATCATTATTATTAACGTTGATGTCAGAAAGATGAAAGTCAAAGCGCTGGGTCTTGATCTGGGTCCTCCTGCAAATATTTACTTTTATTAACTTTCTTTTGTCTCTGGAAGTTTGTTTTGTAATGTTTTATTTTTCGACCTCTGTTAGCTTCCTCAAAATGATCATTATCTTTTTGTTCTATATTTCCAGTCTTTTTATAAGGATTGTGTAATTTCCCGTGAATTATGGGAGCCTTTCCAAATTTGGTATTTACCTCAAAATGTTGTCGTTTTTTATTAAGTTGTTCTATTTAATCTTCTTTTATAATTTGGCTATTATATGCAGGGGTACCTGCATAAATAAAACAAGGAAGAACGCTATAGTCGAGTACCTCGACTATCAGATACCCGTTACTCAGCTAAATAGAGATATGCAAGTAGCAAAGCGAGATTAAAATGCGCCACCTACCGGCGTTATACAGATTTAAGCGTTATGGGCGTTAGATTGGGCGTGGCAAATTTTTTTTTGGACCAATCGATAAGTATTGACGAGACCAATACATTTCAGTTAAATTTGTTTATCTAGCATGAAAATTGTGGGCGTCACAGGTTTTCGCGGTTTGTGGGCGGTTAAGTGGGCGTGCCAAACTTTTTTTTAGACCAATCGATAGGTATTGATGAGAAAAATACATTTCAGTTAAAATTTTTTATCTAGCATAAAAATTGTGGGCGTCACAGGTTTTCGCGGTTTGTGGGCGTTAAAGTGGGGGTGGCAAACCTTTTTTTGGGTCAATCGATAGGTATTGATGAGAATACAATGCATACATACAATACATTTCAGTTAAAATTCTATCTAGCATCAAAAAAACTGTAGGAGCCACAGTTTTGGGCGGTTTGTGGGCGTTAGAGTGGGCGTGGAATCTCAGGAATCTGCGTGCCTAATCCCAGTATTGTAACTCTCATAGTTTCCGAGATCTCAGCGTTCATACGGACAGACGGACAGACGGACATGGCTAGATTGACTCGGCTAGTGATCCTGATCAAGAATATATATACTTTATGGGGTCGGAAACGCATCCTTCTGCCTGTTACATACTTTCCGACGAATCTAGTATGCCCTTTTACTCTACGAGTAACGGGTATAAATATCAGCTGGGGCTCTACCTGTTGCATTGTGTTTTATTTTATGATTGTAAGTATACAGTATTACTTCCATTTTCATAAGTTTATTTTCCGGATTGTCGCCGGTCTCGATCACACGTATTTTTTCGTTAATTGTTTTGTGTAATCTTTCTACATCTGATACTCCATTTTTACTTGTTGTTATCTGAATATTTACGTTTTCTGTGTCCAGCCAATTTTTAAGCGCTATACTCATAAAAGCACTATCCCTATCTGTTTTCAAGGTTCTGCGTTTTCCCATTGAATTGAATATTCGAAAAAGTCCTCTTTTAACTTCCATCCAGTCCTTTCCGTTTAATTCAATCGCGCTTCCAAATTTTGAGTATAAATCAATACAAGTTAGGTAATTTTGATTTTTGATCGTGTAAATATCTGCGACGTAAACTTCCCTACAAAATTCTGTTTCTGGAGTTGTTTTTAATAAAAGCGATGTTTTTCTATGTTCGGTTTTTGCTTGGTTACAAACATTACACTCATTAATTAAATTCTGAATTAAATTCTGGTAGTCGGGATAATAATAGGTTTCTTTGAAAAGCCTTACCATTTTTTCAATTCCTGGGTGCAATAGTTTTTCGTGGTTGCTAACAATAATTTCTTTAAATTCAGCGTAAGTTTTTGTCCTGTAATTTAATTACTGCTCTTACAATTTTTGTAGTAGTGTTCATAACCTGTTTACAAGCTTCTTGAATGATTTCAAAATCAGAGTCGTGTTCGATGAAAAATGCACTTGACTTGGTACAAAAATGTTTTATTAATATTTGCTAAGCTTTTTCGATGTTTAATTCATTAAACATTATTTTAATCTTGACTTTCTTAAAATAATTTTCACTTTCTTCACCTTCTGTATTGCTTCGAATCATTTCTACCTGTCTTGCGAAATGATTGATTGGTTTTTCAGTAATTGTTATTAAATTTTCATTATCTTCTTCAGCGCTATGTGCTGTTGCTTTGTTACTGCCATAGTATACTTCGTTAATTTTGATTCTTGACAATGCATCGGCTACGTGATTTTGCTTTCCTTCTAAATATTTTATTTCGAAGTCATATTCTCCTAACCTTATCTTCCATCTTTGCAGTTTCATATTACGTTATTTGATATTGTTTAGCCAGACTAACGGCTTATGGTCACTTAATATCTCAAATCTTCTTCCGAATAAATAGGGTCTTAAGGTTTTTGTTGCCCATACTATAGCTAATAATTCTTTTTCAATTGTACAGTCAGGAAATCCTTGAACTACTGTTAGACACCCACTTCCCTAAGAACACCCATGTAGTGGAGGACCTCCACATAGAGGAGAATTTAGACGACCAGAGTATTGACAACATTTCAAACCCTGGCCGCATTCAGTGGGCTGTCAACTCTTTCAAGCCCTTCAAATCACCTGGCCCAGATGGGTTCTTCCCGGCCCAGTTACAACGGACACTAGATATGTCCCTTCCCTGGCTGACAGCCATCTTCCACGGCCGCCTTGCTCTAAACCATATTCCAACAAGGTGGCTGGACGTTAAGGTAATTTTTATACCGAAAGCCGGCAAGCCCTCCCACACCAACCCAAAGGACTTCCGCCCGATCAGTCTCTCTTCCTTCTTGTTGAAGACCCTGGAAAGGCTAATCGACACCCACATCAGACTAACCATCGACCATAGCCTACTCTCTGACGCACAGCATGCGTACCGTAAGGGTAGGTCAACCGATACCGCACTCCACTCTCTAGTGTACAGTATAGAACGAGGCTTCCGCAATAAGGAATACTCTCTTGCAGCGTTTCTAGACATAGAAGGCGCCTTTAACAACGTCACCCCAACGGCGATTACTTGTGCTCTGACTAAACTGGGCATTGAGCGGCCCATAGTGGGACTCATACACACCATGCTAACCAGCAGGGTAGTGCACTCCACTATGGGACCGGCCCACTCGACCAGGAACGTCAGTAGAGGAACCCCACAAGGGGGCGTACTCTCACCTCTTCTATGGGTTTTAGTGGTCAACAAACTGCTTTCACTCCTAGAAGAGGCGGGCACAAAAATGGTAGCCTACGCGGATGACGTGGTTATCCTACTGCAGGGTAAATTCCCGCAAACCCTTTGCAATCTAATGGAGACAGCCCTATCCACCCTCACCCGGTGGACAGCTGGCTGTGGACTGGGAGTTAACCCGGAAAAAACCGAACTAGTTCTCTTTACAAGGAAGTACAAGGTACCAATTCTAGTTCCCCCAAAACTACACCAAACGCGCCTAACCTTTAGCAACCAAGCAAAGTACCTAGGTGTCATTCTTGACAAAAAGCTTCTCTGGACTGATAACATCCTAGATCGCACACGCAAAGCGGCCATAGCCCTCTTCGCTTGTAAAAAAGCCATAGGGAGGAAGTGGGGTTTCTCCCCCATGATAGTTCACTGGCTATATACTGCAATAGTCAGGCCCATTCTACTCTACGGAAACATCGTTTGGTGGCCTTCTCTAGATAAAAACTGTAACCTCCGGATCCTTCACAAGATCCAAAGAAGCGCAGAGCTCTGCATCAGTGGGGCACTGCGCACTACCGCCACTGAGGCACTAAATACAATTCTCGATCTCCAACCCCTGGACCTACTTGCCAAAAGCTGGGCATCAGCCACAGCGCTGAGGCTCCGTGAAGCAGCGGCATGGACAACAGGCTCCACGGGCCACTCCAATATCCTATCAAAGCATTCACCCCTACCACTTTATACAGACTACGTCCCACCCATAGTCGACTTCGAAAGAAGATACAAAATTTATATACCCACCCGTTCAGACTGGGACAACCTCCCACATCAATTCGTAAGCGCCGTCAACATATACACTGACGGCTCCAGGCTTAACTCCCAAACAGGTGGGGGAGTCTTTTCCCCCGAACTAGACTTAAAAGTCTCTTTCCGCCTACCAGACCACTGTAGTGTTTTCCAAGCGGAAGTGATTGCAATTCAGGAAGCCACTACCCACCTGAACACGTCTGTACATCAAGACATAGATATCTTCATCTTCTCGGATAGTCAAGCTGCCCTCAGGGCCCTCGACTCCTACACAACGAGCTCAAAAACAATCTCTGAATGCCGGAAATCTCTTAACGAGATGGCCACTCATCTGAGTATCAACCTCATCTGGGTGCCTGGACACCTCAACATTGAGGGCAACTGCATAGCAGACGAGCTAGCAAGACAGGGGACAACCGCCGATATCCTTCGCGATAAGGACACGGTAGGGATGCCCATGGCTACCTGCAAGCTCCATCTCAGGCAGAGATTGTATACTCTTTCCAACAACCGTTGGAACTCAATCTCAACATGCCACAATTCTAGACTCACATGGCCAAACTACAACACGAAAAGAACAAAAACTCTCCTACAATGTAGCAGGGAGAACATCTCCACTCTCTTAAATGCCCTCACGGGCCACTGCCTTATAGGGACTCATGCGATAAGGCTGGGTCTAAGTAACCACGACTTCTGCCGCAGCTGCAAACAGATAGACGAAGAGGAGAGCATCGAACACCTCCTATGCTTCTGCCCAGCGCATAACCTAAAGCGCTTTCAAACCCTAGGTAGCTACACACTTCCGAACCTTGCGGCCATTCAGGACGTAAGCATTCAAAAACTACTATGTTTCTTAAGAAAAACAGAATACTTCGCGAAAGCAGATAACCCATGAGCTAGGGAAACGGATCTTTTCAGAGATCATGTGGTATCACAAGGGGCCCATTGTGGCCTAAGTGAGGGGACTAATATTTAGTCTCCAACCACTCCTACCTAACCTAACCTAACCATAGTTTTCTTCATGTGCACTTAGAGTCCTACTAATGTAACTTATTGGTTTGTTATCCTGAGAAAGAACTGCTCCTAATGCAAAGTTGCTAGCATTAGTAGTTAATTGAAACTGTTGGAATATGACATTACTTCATATCGATAAAAATATCGTATAAGCAAAAGTATTCTGCTCACTACTGGTAACACTAATATCGTTTTGGTTCCGATGAGCTGGTTCAGCTCTCACTTATTCCGCATAATTTTGAAGTGACAAGACGTGAGCCAAGGAACTTAAAATATATATCTAAAACTATACATAAAGTGTATTTAACTTGGTTTGTGAGTTGGTGGGAAGTGTAGTACTGCGCCGAGCACATTATACATGCTGTGGGAGGACCACAGGACGAATACAAGAGACAACACGTGAAATCTGGATTCTGACGAAATAGTGTGACGCTTCCAGGAAATCACACACACACATAAATAAGTTGTGTGTATTCTTATAGGTTATGGGCCCAGACCACGCCGTAACTGCAGCTAAGTACAAGTATCATTTTATTATATATATTAAACAAAAAAATGGAGAAAACCAATAAACGAAATATAAGGCCATTTGATGGAGAAAAATATTCCATCTGGAAATTTCGTATAAGGGCATTGTTAAACGAAATAGATGTGTTGAAGGTTATAGACCAAGAAGAAGAAGAAGATTTGGTTGAATGGCAGAAAAAGGAGAAATGCGCAAAAAGCGTGATCATTGAGTACTTAAGTGACTCGTTTTTAGGTTTTGCTAAAAGTGAAGATACTGCAAAGCAGGTTTTCCAAAATTAAGATTCAATCTATGAGAGGAAGAGTTTGGCCTCACAGTTGTCTACACGCAAGCAACTGCTATCTTTAAAACTTAAGAGCGATTCTCAGTTATTAAGCCATTTTAATTTGTTTGACGAACTCATTGCCGAATTGCTAGCATCAGGTGCTAAAGTTGAAGAAATGGACAAGGTTTCGCATTTACTACTAACACTGCCATCTTCGTATGACGGCGTTATAACGGCAATAGAAACTTTAGCAGAAAACAATTTAACCTTGGCCTTTGTAAAAAATCGTCTGTTGGATCACGAGATCAAGCTAAAAAATATTAGCAAAGATACCAGTCTAAAGGTTATGCAGGCTGTAAAAAAGGACAGTAAGCCTCAATTTTCTTATAAGAAAAGTAGCAAATTTGCAACAAATAGAGTTTCAAAGTTCCAGAAAAAATGTTTTCATTGCGGCAAGAGTGGTCACATTAAAAAAGATTGCTTTGCTCTAAAAAGGGAAAAGGAGAAACATGGAAATGGCAAACAGGCGCAGATGACATCCACACAAAGCCAAGGAAATCATAATGGGATCGCATTTATGATGAGACGCGCAAATAGCCAACCAAAAATTGGGTTCTTATTGGATTCTGGCGCATCAGACCATTTGGCCAACAATGAGTGTTTGTTTACAACTATCACTGAACTAGATGAACCTATTAAAATTTCTGTTGCCAAGAACAAGGAACAGTGAAGCTGTACACAGATTCAAATGAGTAAATTGAGCTTAAAGATGTCTTATACCGTCCTGATATCCCTGAAAACTTGATCTCAGTTAAAAAAATGCAGGAGGCAGGCCTTACCATTGTATTTCACCCAGGAGGGGTAACTGTTAGAAAAGGTAAAATAATTGTAATGAATGGAAGTATATTTGGAAATGTTCCATTGGTTAATTTCTTTTCTAATAAACTAGCTTGTATTGCAAATGCAGCTAAAAATAATAATTATAGTTTGTGGCATGAGAGGCTAGGTCATTTGAGTAAGGGAAAGTTTTTAGAAATTAAAACCAAAAATATGTTTGACGATACAGATTTGCTGAATAACATAAAACCAGAAAATGAATTTTGTGAAGCTTGTGTCAAGGGAAAGCAGGCGAGATTAAGTTTTAATAAATTTAAAAATAAGGACCACATAAATCGACCATTATTTGTTGTACATTCTGATGTGTGTGGTCCAATAACCCCATCTACTGTTGATCATAAGAATTATTATGTAGTTTTTATTGATTATTGTGTAACTTACCTGTTGAGTTATAAGTCAGAAGTTTTTAGTGTATTTCAAGACTATGTAGCTAAAACGCATGCTTTGTTTAATTTAAATATAGTTAACCTTTATATTGATAATGGTAGGGAGTATTTATCGAATGAAATGAAAGAGTTCTGTGTTCAAAAAGGCATTAGTTACCACTTGACGGTTCCACATACTCCACAACAAAATGGTGTATCCGAAAGGATGATTAGATCTATAACGGAAAAAGCTCGAGCTTTAGTTATAGGGGGCAAGATTCAGAAAACTTTCTGGGGTGAAGCAGTGCTAACAGCCACCTACCTTATTAATAGAAGCCCAACTAGTTCATTACATGAATGCAGAAAGACACCTTTTGAAATGTGGCACAGCAAAAAGCCGTGCCTGAAGTACTTAAGAGTTTTTGGTTCGACAGTATACGTTCTCAATAAAACGAGAAAAAGAAAATTTGATGACAAATCATGGAAAGGTATACTTGTCGGGTATGAACCAAATGGATATAAAGTATGGGATGTGGAGAATAACAAATTTGTTATTGCAAGAGATGTAGTGCTTGATGAATCAAGCAGGATAATGTCTAGAGCTGTGGATGTTGATAACAACATGGATTTTCCCATTTTTGAAGAAAATATTGAACCTGCTTTTCAAGACTCTGGTCTTATTGAGAGTGAAACGGTTCAGAAAAACACTGATATGGTAGTATCAGATGTGCAGCCTAGTGAAATTGAAAATGAAGTGGAGAATGAAGTGGAAAATGCCGATCCAGAGATATCTGGTGTTTTATCTGAAGGTGAACCAAGTGACTCTAATACTCAAATTCGAAAAAGCAATAGACTAAAAGAAAAGCCCAAATTGTCATATAGAGATATGATTAAAAATTGTGTTATGAATGCGCAAACTTTAACAGGTAGTGCTCCAATATCTTTTGATAAAATTTATAATAGGAGTGATAAAGAACAGTGGAGAGCAGCTATTGAAGATGAGCTTAATTCTCATGAAATTAACAAAACATGGTCACTGGTAGAAAGACCTGAAAACAAAAACATAGTCGATTGTAAATGGATATTTACAATAAAACAAGGAAGAACGCTACAGTCGAGTACCTCGACTATCAGATACCCGTTACTCAGCAAAATAGAGATAAGCAAGTGGCAAAGCGAGATTAAAATGCGCCACCTACCGGCGGTACTCAGATTTAAGCGTTATGGGCGTTAGAGTGGGCGTGGCAAAATTTTTTTGGACCAATCGATAGGTATTGACGAGACCAATAAATTTCAGTTAAAATTTTTTATCTAGCATAAAAATTGTGGGCGTCACAGGCTTTTGCGGTTTGTGGGCGTTAGAGTGGGCGTGGCATATTCGCGTAACAAACTTGCGCTGCGTATAAAGCTACGGAATCTAAATCTGAAATCCCTATCCTCTATCTTTGATAGTTTCCGAGATATCCACGTTTATTAGTATTTACGATTTTTTGAAGTTTGTGGGCGGTTTATGGGCGTTAGGGTGGGCGTGGCACTCTACTGAAACAAACTTGCGCTGCGTAAGAAGCTCAGGAATCTGCACGCCAAATCTCAATAGCCTAGCTCCCATAGTTTCCGAGATCTCAGCGTTCATCCGGACAGACAGACGGACAGACGGACATGGCTAGATCGACTCGGCTAGTGATCCTGATCAAGAATATATATACTTTATGGGGTCGGAAACGCTTCCTTCTGCCTGTTACATACTTTCCGACGAATCTAGTATACCCTTTTACTCTACGAGTAACGGGTATAACAAGCCAGACTTGTAGCACGAGGATTTACACAGGAATGTTTAATCGATTACGACGAAACATTTGCCCCTGTGACTAGAATTGCAATTTTTAGACTTATAATGTCTTTTTCAAACCAGTATAGCCTTAAAGTACATCATATGGATGTAAAAACTGCTTTTTTAAATGGAGATTTAAAAGAGGAAATATACATGAGAGTTCCTCAAGGACTGTCTTGTAATAGCAGTCATGTTTGTAAATTGAATAAAGCAATTTATGGTCTTAAGCAGGCGGCTAGATGTTGGTTTAAAGTGTTTGAAAAGGCTTTAAAAGATATTGGTTTTAAAAATTCACCTGTAGATAGATGTATATATATTTTGGATAAAGGGACTATTTTAAAAAATATATATGTTTTGTTATACGTAGATGACTTGGTTATTTGTACAGAAAACATTTTAACAATGAATACATTTCAGTCATATTTAATGAGCAAGTTTCAAATGACAGATTTAATGGAAATTAAGTATTTTATTGGTATTAAAATAGACACAAAAGAAAGTAAAGTGGAATTAAGCCAATCAGCTTATATTAAAAATATTTTATTAAAATTTAAAATGGAGCAATGTAATTCTGTAAATTTACCACTTCCAAGTAAACTGAACTTTGATTTATTAGACTCTGATGAAAGAGACGATTCTCCTTGTCAAAGTTTGATTGGATGCCTTATGTATGTTATGCTATGTACAAGGCCAGATCTCAGTATATCTGTAAATCTTTTGAGTCGGTATAGTCAGAAAAATAATAAAGAGCTTTGGCTATGCTTAAAAAGGGTATTAAGATATCTGAAAGGTACTATTGATTTTAAGCTAACATTCACTAAAACTGAGAGGAATGACGACTTCTTTGTTGGATATGTAGATTCAGATTGGGGTGGAAGTCAATTGGATAGGAGAAGTACAACAGGATATCTTTTCAAGATGTTTAAAACAAACGTTCAAAACATATAGACATCAAATATCATTTTTCACGTGAACAAGTTGAAAATAAACTAATAAAACTTGAGTATATTTCTACAGATCATCAACTGGCGGATATATTAACAAAACCACTCCCAGCTCCACGCTTCGCACAACTAAGACAGCGTCTTGGCTTAACCGATTGATGGATGCAGACGACAATTTTTTTTATATACTTACATAAAAGTTGAAGACATAAATTAATTTATCATTTAAAAGAATAATTTTTTGAAACTATGTTATTGAATTTAAAATCTGTTATATTTTCTAGTTATTAAGTTTGGAAACAGAAGATATTCCTAATTACTTTATAATTTTCAAATTTACAAGATTACTTCCTGAAATTGCCTTTAATTGTTTTGTATGTTAATTTTGCATCACATCATTTTGTCATTTTGAATATTCATTTTTCTTTGTATTAATTTTAAGATTGACCTAATTGGGTTTTACTGGGTTTCCCCAATTCAAGCAACAAATGTTGGGTCAATGTGCACTCCCAGAAATATCTTGTCTTGCCAATTCAAATTTCAAATTTTTTATTAAACTTTAAATTTATAAATCATGAGCATCAGACTTTTGAGGAGGTGTGTTGGAATATGACATTACTTCATATCGATAAGAATATCGTATAAGCAAAAGTATTCTGCTCACTACTGGTAACACTAATATCGTTTTGGTTCCGATGAGCTGGTTCAGCTCTCACTTATTCCGCATAATTTTGAAGTGACAAGACGTGATCCAAGGAACTTAAAATATATATCTAAAACTATACATAAAGTGTATTTAACTTGGTTTGTGAGTTGGTGGGAAGTGTAGTATTGCGCCGAGTACATTATACATGCTGTGGGAGGACCACAGGACGAATACAAGAGACAACACGTGAAATCTGGATTCTGACGAAATAGTGTGACGCTTCCAGGAAATCACACACACACACATAAATAAATTGTGTGTAAGTTAACTAAGTAGCTAACCGGACGGAGGCGATGACCGAATGTCCGAAGCCCAGCTGCGGCCAAAACCGCTGACGCGGCATTTGGCCGGATGCTCGTGCATAGCCGGCAAACACAGCATATTTGCGTGGCCGCTATGAATTTCATTTTTGTCAACTTTAAGTTTAGTTCGCTTCAAGCTCTATAAGAATAAAGAACACAAGTTCTATAGCATTGCAAAACTCCGGCAACCGCCGTTAAATATCTCTTATTATTTTGCACTGACTGAGTCTCTAGGCCAGCAGGCGAAGGGGCAGTTACCTCCCAACGTAAGTCATCCTAATCAGCAATTGTGAAGATACAGCCATCCGGCTCTGACTTCAGAGAGGGATCCCCGATCTCTACACACGAGAACCAGGTCAAGGCCCCCTCCTCCCCCGCACTACCGAGCGTGCTTCGGCAGGTGCGACCAGCAGCAACTATATTCCTCCCGCGTTCACGGGAGGCCATTACAAGCAGCAGCCTCCAGCGGCTCATCCTCACGCGTGGGTGCAACGCATCCCCCCGCACCTACGGGAGGCAACCACAAGCTACTGGCCGCCACTCAGCTATAACGGGCGCTCCCAGAAGCGACCGCTTCCTCCGCGCCTACAAGCGAGCTCATCGAAGAAGACCACCCTTGACAGTAAAGAAGAGGACCACCCTTGGCCACACACATATCGCGTATTGTTTCTCCCGCACATACGTGTGGGCTCATCGAAGAAGACCACCCTTGACAGTGCGGCCATTGAGGACCACCTCAGGCCGCGCCCATCAACCAGATTAATTGGCGCTCAACAATAAAAACCCAACGGTTTCGCTTAGAGATTTTTACATTCTTGGAAAAAAATTTTTATCTTTGAGGAAGAAACCACAGTAAATAAAATGTAAGTGCACCCCTCATTTAAATATTTTCTAACCAGTCTGCAAAGTAGAACTAGTTAATAAAGAATACTACGGCTTAAAACGGCTCCGAGCCCGATAAAATTCGGGATTTGATTAACGAAAATAAAATATATAAATATATTACGTTAAATTCATTCATTTTTCTGATTTGAAATATTTTGACTATGAGTCGAGGCTGTGTGTCAGTCTTATATACCCTATATCTCTTATAATTTACAATATTATAATTTTAAAATATTTACCACTACAATAATTTTTATGCAAGGGCACAGGTATCTACTACCCTTAAAATTAACTAGGTGAATTATATAGTGAGGAAATACGAGCTCTCATTTTGGCGGCTCTGTGTCCCCGTTTTCTAATCCTTTTGTGTGCGTATATGAGCTCGCCATTTTCTAAGTATAGAAGCGTCAAGCAGTACGCTAGCGATTCAGGGTCAGATAGTGAAGAACTCCTTCGAGCTTCCACTCCGAAAAACACGCGTAGAAACCCCCCAGAGGGCGAAAGGGTAGACCTAATGGATCCTGAACAACTTAGAGGAGTAGTGCAGGCGGCTATTGACAACGCCCTGGCCGGGAAGGCCGCCGCAAATTTACAAAAAGAACGGGAGTTCAGACAAATAATCGATGCATTGACCAGCCAAGTGGCAGAATTGCGCGCTGCGCCCACGACGTCCCGAAGTTCGGCCCCAACGCCAGAAATTAAGGTTTATGCAGCCATAGAAATTATAGACACAGTTCAATGCAGCGAGCCTCTGGACGCTGTCAAGTGCCTACCCGAATTTGCGGGGGCACAGGAGTCATATGTTTCATGGAGGCAAGCCGCCACCGCTGCCTACCACATATTTAGACGGTACAATGGTAGTTCACGCCATTATCAGGCAGTGATTATAATAAGAAGTAAAATAAGAGGCACTGCTGATGCGGTGTTGTCCTCCTTTGGCACAATTTTAAATTTTGACGCGATCATAGACCGTTTGGATTTCACTTACAGTGACAAACGGCAGATCCACGTCATTGAACAGGAGATGGGCACCCTCAGACAGGGAAGCCTCACACTCCTGCAATATTACGATGAGGTTGAGAAAAAACTCACCTTACTCACAAATAAAGCCACGATGTCGTACGAGACAGCGGCGGCGAGAATTTTGTGTGATAAATTCCGGGACGATGCGCTCCGGGTATTTATTTCGGGCCTTAGACGCAGCCTATCTGATGTCCTCTTCTCGGCAAAGCCGAAGGACATGCCAACTGCGTTGGCATTAGCGCAAGAAGTGGAATCAAACCACGAGAGGTACACGTTCGCAACATCGTTTGCAAAGAGTCTAGAGGATAGGGACCGTAAGACGAGTCCAAAGGAGCAAAGGCGCCAGCAGGATAGAAATTTTTCCCAAACAGACCCCCAGTTGGGTATTAATAAAAATCCCTATTATACCAAACCAGTTAAAGCGCAGGTACATTCTGACCTGCGCAATAACAAATTGCAGAGTAGACCGGAGCCGATGGAAGTCGACCCCTCTGCAAAGGTTTGCATTCCTGCTCAAGCTCCACCCTATCAGAATAGGAGACCGGCAACGTCCGAGCGCACAGGCGCCCCTAGAAAACAGCAGAGGGTAAACCACGTCACCCAAAGCTCAGATCAGGAAGGGAAATCTTACGCCAACGCTGCGTCCAGCGCAATAGCAGAGATCAACGATGATGCTATTTGCGAATACGATTCAGACGTAGTCCATTTTTTAGGGGAAAATCCCTGCTGCCTGTCATCAGACGAAGAGTAGCGGGGATAAATATGAAACTGCTTATTGACACGGGCGCCTCGAAAAATTTCATCCGACCGTTCGAAGGATTGAAATGCGTCCCGGTAGAAAACCCCTTCGAAATTCACTCAATTCACGGCAACACCACAATCACGAAGAAATGCTTCGTGTCACTTTTTGATTTGAAGGCCACCTTCTTCATCTTACCCGACTTATCTTCTTTTGATGCAATCGTAGGCCTCGACCTTCTTAAACAGGCGGGAGCGTCACTTTGCCTGGCCTCTGGCCACATCAAATGGGGCAACAAAGAGGAGAAAATTGATTTTCACTCGTGCCCTAATGTGAATTTCACCGAAGTGGATTGCTCAGATGCGCCACCTTTGGTCAGAAAGACATTTTTAACAATGCTCCGCGACAGGAAAAAAGCCTTTGCGGACCCCAATGAGGCTTTACCTTACAACACATCGGTGGTAGCCACCATCAGAACTGTTGATGAGGAGCCCATTTATGCCAAACTCTACCCATACCCAATGGGCGCAGCCGATTTCGTTAATGGCGAGATTCAAGAGCTGCTAAAAAATGGCATAATCCAGAAGTCGAGATCCCCCTACAATAACCCGATATGGGTTGTAAACAAAAAGGGCACCGACGAAACGGGAGCCCGTAAAATGCGACTCGTATTGGACTTTCGCAAATTGAACGAGAGGACAATACCTGATCGCTATCCCATGCCAAATATCTCTATGATACTGGGGAATTTAGGCAGAGCGAAATACTTCACTACGCTCGATTTAAAATCTGGCTATCACCAAATAACGCTGGCAGAACGCGACCGTGAAAAGACTTCCTTTTCCGTAAATGGAGGAAAGTACAAGTTTCGCAGAATGCCATTTGGACTAAAAAATGCTGCCAGCATTTTCCAAAGAACTATAGACGACATACTGCGAGAGCAGATAGGCAAATTTTGCTATGTTTATGTCGATGACGTTATCGTCTTCTCAGAAGACGAAAACTCTCACATCCGGCACGTAGATTGGCTTCTCAAAAGCCTTTACGATGCTAATATGAGGGTATCAACTGAAAAATCTAAATTCTTCAAAAAAAGCGTTAGCTTCTTGGGTTTTATAGTCACCAGCAACGGGGCTACAACTGACCCAGAAAAAACCAAGGCCATTCAGGAATTCCCTGAACCCAAAAACGTGTTCGAAGTTAGATCATTCCTTGGCCTGGCCAGCTACTATAGATGCTTTATTAAAGATTTTGCGCCCATAGCTCGGCCCATTTCAGACATCCTGAAAGGGGAATTCGGTAGTGTCAGCAGACACAGGTCGAAAAATATCCAGGTGCAGTTCAACGAGCCGCAACGGCTAGCTTTTCACAAGCTGCGTAACATTTTAGCTTCCGAGGAGGTCATCCTCAGGTATCCCAACTATAAAAAAGCATTTGATCTAACGACAGATGCCTCAGCTTACGGCATTGGCGCAGTCCTATCCCAAGAGGGACGGCCCATTACCATGATCTCGAGAACCCTAAAGGACAGAGAGATCAATTATGCCACCAATGATAGGGAGCTGCTAGCAATAGTTTGGGCATTGGCCAAATTACGGGACTATCTATATGCAGTGAAAGATATCAACATCTTTACTGACCATCAACCACTGACCTTCGCGGTATCGGAATCCAATCCGAATGCAAAGATCAAATGGTGGAAAGCTCGCATCGACGAGTCCGGCGCCAACATTTTTTGCAAGCCCGGCAAGGAAAACCTCGTTGCGGATGCCCTCTCAAGACAGCAACTTAACGTTCTGGGAGAGGAAGAAGCTTTTTCAAGTGCGGCCACGATTCACAGTGAGCTGTCACTGACCCACACAATTGAGGCAACGGATAAGCCCTTGAATTGCTTCCAAAACCAGATAACTCTGGAGGAAGCTCGCTTTCCGCAAAAACGCAGCTTTGTCCTCTTTAGAAACAAGAGACGGCATGGGATCAGCTTCTCCTGCAAAGAGTCATTACTCAATGATCTCGCAGATTTAATTGTTCCTAAGGGCGTAAACGCCATCCATTGCGATTTGCACACACTCGCAATGATACAGGACCAACTGGTACGCCAATTTCCAGCCACAAAATTTTGGTATTGCAAAAATCGTGTAACGGACATTTTTGCAGTCCCGGAGAGACGAGAAATTCTGTCCACTGAACACAACAGGGCTCACAGGTCGGCCCAAGAAAATGTAAAGCGGGTACTCTCCGAGTACTACTTCTCGAAAATGGCCAAGCTAGCTAGCGAAATCGTCGCTAACTGCAAAACATGTGCTAAAGCTAAATATGACATTAAGCAGGAGCTTGGGGAAACACCAATCCCGTCTCAGGTTGGGGAAATATTACACATAGACATCTTCTCAACGGATAAAAAATATTTTCTTACATCAATTGACAAATTCTCAAAATTTGCGCTGGTCCAGCCAATCCCCTCTAGAACCATAGAGGACATTAAACCAGTACTGCTACAACTCTTGAATGTTTTCCCGAAAGCCAAGGTCATATATTGTGACAACGAACCATCGTTGAACTCGCACACCATTTTGTCCATGCTGGAAAACCATTTCGGCGTGAGCATCTCGAATGCACCGCCCCTCCACAGTGTCTCAAACGGACAAGTGGAACGTTTCCACAGCACTCTAGTAGAGCTTGCTAGATGCCTTAAAATTGTTAAAGGCATCAGTGACACCGTCGAGCTAATCTTGCTGGCCACAGCCAGATACAATAAATCTATCCATTCGGTCATCGACAAGAGGCCAGCCGACGTAATTCAAACACAGTCGGATCAACCACAGTATGAGATTCAGGATAAGATAAAAATCGCCCAGGACAAGCTCAGGAACAGGGAAAATGCTTCCCGACAGAACAGGGTGTTCAAAGTTGGTGAAAAAGTCCTTGTAAAATCCAACAGGCGGCTAGGCAACAAACTCTCACCATTGTGTGAAGAGAAGATTGTGGAAGCGGACATGGGGACCACAGTCCTCATCAAGGGAAGGGTGGTCCACAAGGACAACATAAAATAAAAAAAAAAGGGTTTTACCTTTTTGCCACTTGGCACAAATTTTACTAGCTTTAAGCATAGCTGATAAAATATTTTTTTAAGGTTAAGTTAATTTCCGTTGGTGGTGGGCAACCTTGTCATGAACAAAAATATAGCTCAGAATTCATTCCACAGGTCCAAAATCATCCCAATCCTCTTCTCCTTAACCATGGCGTCGGCGCACATCACCGACTATTCACAAGCCAAGTACATCCCCATTATTGACGGTCGAATACTAGTGTGGGAGGAATTCGCATTCGTTAGACATTCAGCGAACCTTTCAGAGTACAGGCGCGTAGTAGAAGAAACAGAAAATATGAGCGATATGTTTCCTCAGTCACACATGAAAAAACTTTTGGACGTGGACATAGCTCACCTTCGCGACCTGCTCGACTCGTTAGGCGTGCACCACAGGGTAGCCAGGAGTTTAGACTTTTTAGGATCAATGTTAAAAGTCGTAGCAGGAACTCCGGACGCCGGGGATTTAGAAAGAATTAAATTCACAGAAACACAATTAATCAATTCAAACAATAGACAAATAGAAATAAATACCAGAATATAAAGTCAAATTAATGAATTAACGTCAACCGTAAATCAAATCCTGAAAGTGGCAAAGAGTTCACAAGTGGACACTGGCCATCTATATGAAACATTGCTCTCCAGAAACCTAATGTTAACAATGGAACTTCAAAATTTAATGATGGCAATATCGCTTGCTAAAGTAAACATAGTCAGCCCAAACATATTAAATCACGCAGACCTAGAAAGTATTTGGATGGAGGAGCCCACCGACACTCCTATAAAAGATATTTTGTCCGTAGCGTCCGTGAAAATTCTCCAGTCTGTTAACATATTGCACTTCATTATTAAGTTCCCAAAAATTAAATTAGCATGTAAGAAGATTACAATGTTCCCGGTAGCACATAATAATGTGATGCTAAGGTTAGTGGATAATATAATAGCAGAATGCAATGGGGAAATGTATGCGATCCAGAATTGCTCCACAACACCAGGAGTCACTTTCTGCCGACTATCAGCGAAGACCACATGCGCCCGAGAACTCCATGCAGGTGGAGCTGCGCACTGCGAGACCCAACCAAGCGATTTACATCCGATCACTTATGTCGATGAGGGAATTATGATCATCAATGATCAATCAGCGCAGGTACGAGTAGACAACGGAACAAGCGTCTGGATACACGGGACGCAACTCGTCACCTTTAGTGAGCGCGTCACAGTAAACGAAACCCTGGTTTTGAACCAAAACTCCGCCCAGAAGAGGACTCCGGGGGTGGCAAGCTCATCCTCACTGAACATCACCATCAGTCAAAATACTCTGAGCCTCCCCTAACTTCACCGCTTGAGTGAACGTAACCTGGAATACATTCAGAAGTTCGGAAATAAAATCAACACCAATCAGACACACATGGTAGCGCTAATTACAGGAGTAATATGTTGCGCATTGATTTGTGTCGGCCTAACCTACATGCGACTCACCGGTGCCAGAAGATCTGCGGTAAAACTAAGAAGGGTGATCGCTGAAATAGGGTCGGCCGAGGGCGGCCTCAATCTTGAGGGGGCAGTAGTTAACTAAGTAGCTAACCGGAAGGAGGCGATGACCGAATGTCCGAAGCCCAGCTGCGGCCAAAACCGCTGACGCGGCATTTGGCCGGATGCTCGTGCATAGCCGGCAAACACAGCATATTTGCGTGGCCGCTATGAATTTCATTTTTGTCAACTTTAAGTTTAGTTCGCTTCAAGCTCTATAAGAATAAAGAACACAAGTTCTATAGCATTGCAAAACTCCGGCAACCGCCGTTAAATATCTCTTATTATTTTGCACTGACTGAGTCTCTAGGCCAGCAGGCGAAGGGGGCAGTTACCTCCCAACGTAAGTCATCCTAATCAGCAATTGTGAAGATACAGCCATCCGGCTCTGACTCCAGAGAGGGATCCCCGATCTCTACACACGAGAACCAGGTCAAGGCCCATTCCTCCCCCGCACTACCGAGCGGGCTTCGGCAGGTGCGACCAGCAGCAACTATATTCCTCCCGCGTTCACGGGAGGCCATTACAAGCAGCAGCCTCCAGCGGCTCATCCTCACGCGTGGGTGCAACGCATCCCCCCGCACCTACGGGAGGCAACCACAAGCTACTGGCCGCCACTCAGCTATAACGGGCGCTCCCAGAAGCGACCGCTTCCTCCGCGCCTACAAGCGAGCTCATCGAAGAAGACCACCCTTGACAGTAAAGAAGAGGACCACCCTTGGCCACACACATATCGCGTATTGTTTCTCCCGCACATACGTGTGGGCTTATCGAAGAAGACCACCCTTGACAGTGCGGCCATTGAGGACCACCTCAGGCCGCGCCCATCAACCAGATTAATTTGTATTCTTATAGAAAACTTTTTCCAAAGTCTGGACAAATCAGTATGGGATCGTTTATGACAAGTTGTTTTAATTTATTGAATGCTGCAATAAATGTATCATCTTTGAATGTCACTTTAGAACCAGCTTTTAAACATTTAGTCAAAGGTTTTGAAATGTCTGCGAAGTTTGGAATGAATTTTCTGTAATAGCCGCAAAGGCCAAGAAATGATTTTATTTCTTTTTGAGTTTTGGGAATTGGAAATTTATTGATTGCCTTAACCTTTTCTGGATTTGGCATTACACCGTTTGGTCCAACTATGTGTCCCAAAAATTCTGTTTCTTTTTTCAAAAATTCACATTTGTCTAGTTGTAATTTTAGATTAGCGTTTTTAAGTTTTTCAAAAACAATTTTTAATGAAGTAAGGTGTTCGTCAAGGGACGTAGAGAAAACAACTATATCGTCCAAGTATACAAGGCAATGCTTGTTTATTAATTCACGAAGGACATTGTTCATGCATCGCTGAAAAGTTGCAGGTGCATTTTTTAGTCCAAATGACATTCGTGTGTACTCGTAGTGTCCGTACTTTGTGGAAAATGCTGTTTTGTTTATGCAATTTTGGTCCATTTCGATCTGGTGGATCTTTAGCCAAATCAATGGTGGTAAAATATTGACACCGTCCTAGCTTGCCTAGTATTTCGTCCATATTGGGAATGGGAAATTTATCACTAATAGTGATCTCATTTAAGCCCCTATAGTCTACTACAAGTCTAAATTGTTGTTTACCTGAAGCACCTTTCTTTTTTGGTACTATCCACAATGGATTGCAATAAGGTGATTGGCTGTGCCTGATTATTCCTTGCTTTAACATATCCTGTATTTGAGACTCAACTTCTTTTTCAAATGAAAAAGGATACCCATACGGTTTTTTATAAATTGGATTTTCATGATAAAGGTCACATTTTCACCATCACGATATTGAATACATTTATATTGGTTAATTAATTTTAATAATTTAACTTTTTCTTCTTCATTTAAGTGTTCTAAGCGATAACTTTTTCCCTCTGCTAATTCATTTCGAACAGCATAATTTATTTCATCAGTATAATTTTTAGATTTTAGCAATGCCTCAAAATCATTTATTTGTGTTGGATTTTTCAAACTAATGTTTTTGTGTAAAAAAATGCGCCCACTAATAGTAGTGCGATTATTTAAATAATCAATACTTGCCTGGTTTGCCTCTAGTAACTTTCGTCCTAGTAGTATGTCATAATTGGAAGAAAAGTCGTGAATATAAAATATTTGTTCTTGAGTAAATAAACTACTACTAAGGTGCAACTTTTACAAATTCATTTAGTTCATAATGCCCTATCATAGTCCGTATAGTGGTCGGATCTTTATGTATGCTCCCGTTGAGAAAATTCTTTTTCATTAAGTTAATTGATGAACCGGTATCGACGAGGCAACGATAATTATGATTATTTATAGTTATTTCTATGTAAGTTATATGACACATTATTTAGGGGCTCTTACCCAATTTGTAAACAACTTTGAGCCGAGAGCTAATTTCCAAATAACTCTGACAGACCCGAGATAAATCCGTGGTCAGCTATTTCTGCCAAGCAGGCCTCCAAATCATTCCCACCCAGATCAATTTCACGCAGTCGGAATCAAACGGATGCTGTAAACATCCAAACCGATATTGTAAACAATCGGAGCCCCAAGCGAGCCCTGAGTCCGCTAACGTAAACAAAAGATCCCCAAAGCGAGTCCCGAGTCCGCTTACGTAAACAAAAAGATCCCCAAAGCGGTCCCTAAACTCCGCTAATGTAAACACCAATTTCCGGCCAAGATTGGACTTCGAATTTAATTGGCAAATTGCATCATCCTATTTTCCGACTCTCTTGAGTCATTCTCTTTATCAATTTTTGGGGATAAAATCTCGTAAGCCGAGGTTTGATTATTGATCATTGAACTAGAGAGCAGGCAGTCCGTTTTTGAGATCCGAATCGAGCAGAACAATAATACAAGAATAAATACGAGAGCAGTGAATTAAATAAGTTCGACCTATTGTAAAATTGTAATAGTGAATAAGTGATTGTAAAAAATAAAAATAAATTTTTTTAATCAATTCACTAGTGAGAAACTTAATTGGCGCCCAACGTGGGGCCGTGTGATTAAAAAATTCTAAAGCAAAGCTTTTAAATAAGCCCCAAAAAAGTTTAAAAGTGAAAAAGGAATTTTGCGCGGCCAACAACCCGATACAACCGACGAATATATAAAGCCTGTGTTGATAAAAATAAGTTGGAAATTAATAAATGCAATAATCCCCTTAAACTCTATACAACCGGCAAAAAAATAAAAAGTTTGTGTTGATCAAAAAATAATAAGGTGGAAAATAATTAATGGAATAATCCCCTTAAAATCTCAAATTACAAAATAGTGTTCGTAACATAAATTCACTGCTCGGACAAAATAAAAAATTAAAAAAGTGACAACAAAATTCATCGAAACAAATAACCATTGTGAAAAACAATTTAATTAAAAAAAATATTGCAAACAAATCTTCGAAATCATCAACAAAAAGACATTTAAAGAATAAAGGCTGAAGGGCAATCCCTCGCCAAGAAATAAACACTGAAGAAAGAAGGAAGACACCAATTTATAAAACCGAAGAAAGAAGGAAGACCACAAGATACAAAAAAGGGAGGACGACCCCAAGCAGGATCATCATCCAAGAAAAACGACAACCCAAAAAACAACGACAAGAAAAATAAGGAGGACGATTCGTGAGCGATATAATCTTTTTTTTTATTACTATTATTATTTAATAAGAAATTTGTAAAAAGAAATATAATTATACATAATTTCTGATTTCGAAAATATTCTCAAAATGACAGAACCTTTAACAAGCCAGAACGGAGCAAATAAAAGACTCCACATAAGTTCGCCTCAAGAACATCATCAGGCGATTACAAACAATACCATGTTAAATGTAGGAGATTTAATTAAACAAATTGTAAATTTTGAATTGAATCCATTAAAGGAAGAGATCGTTAACTTAAGATCGCAGCTTTCTCATAAAATTAAAACGGTTGAAGATTATCAGATAGAGATTATAGATCCAAATATAAAGTGCGACACATCTTATGAGATCATCAAATCTGTTAGGGAATATAAAGGAGAAGAAGATAAATATGTAAGCTGGAGAGAATCGGCTGAAATAGCCATGGGGCAATATGCCAGAGGGAGTGAAAGACTTTATTCCGCCCTATCAATATTAAGAAACAAAATAACGGGAATGGCAAACGATGCCTTAACCCATAACGGTACGGTATTAAATTTCGATGCCATAATGGCCAGACTTGACTTTGTCTTTAGCGACAAACGTCCTATTCATATTATTGAACAGGAACTAAGTGTTTTGAGTCAGGGAAAATTATCAATTATGGATTATTATGGTACAGTTAATAGAAAGTTAACTCTACTTATTAATAAAACAATTATGACCTACGGGAGAAAAAAACCGATCAGCAGAAATGAATGAAAAACATAGGAAGACTGCTCTTAGAGTTTTCATTACCGGCCTAAACGGCCAAATTTCAGACACAATTTTCTCAATGAATCCACCTGACCTACCGAATGCAATGGTCATAGTTCAGGAATTGGAAAGCAACAACATGAGGGCGCATTTCGCAAATAGTTTCTCAACCACTCAAAGAAAAAATAGTGAGCCAAACACTGGTGGAAATGGTCAAACACATTTCAACCAAAAGCAAAGACAACAAAACAACAATTACAATAACCAGCGAAATAGTAATAATTTAATGTTTAATAATGACAACAACCAGAACAAAAATAATTATGGTTATTATAATCAGAACAAAAATAATTCCTGGAACCAGGGTAGATTTAATAATAACCAACAAAAACCATTTTTTAGACAAAAGTCAGGAGTAGGCTTACCCTACTTATTTAGAAATGACCCGAAAATAAATAAAAAAATAAAAATATTAATTGACACTGGGGCAACCTCGTGTTATATTAGAACTGGAGTTTACAAAAATAAGAATGAGCTTCCAATATACAAAAGAGTATCCACAGTGAATGGATATTCAATAATTAAATATTATCATATGATAACTATTTTTGATACACGATATACCTTTTATGAAATAGAAGGGCTAGACTCAGATCTACTGATCGGCTATAACTTATTGAAAAAAATAGGAGCTGTGATTGATACAGCTAAGGGAGTTATTAAATATAACGGAATAGAAGAGAAATTAAATTATGACAACGGAAACAATTTAAACCAACATTCTTTAACAGAAGAAAACACCATTCTTCCATTAAAAGAATTTATATTAAAAAAATACTTTGATGAAAAGGCTCAAATCAGATCCGAATCTGAAATGGGTAATCAAAGCGAATTTAGTTTGGGATATACAAATCCTGAACACGCCGTCGTTGAAATATCCGACAAAAATAAAAGTTTGGAATTTAAAAATTCCGAACACGCCTTCGTTGAAATATCCGACAAAAATAAAAGTTTGGAGTTGAAAAATTCTGAACACGCCGTCGTTGAACTATCCGACAATCAAAAAATAAACAACATAAAAATATCATCTGCAGATCAAAGAAAAGATCTGGAGAATGAAATATTAAATATTATAAATGAAGAGCATTCAAAAATAAATATGCAGATTCCTTTTAGGACAGATATACGCGGTGAAATAAACACCGTAAATGATAGGGCCATTTACAGCAAACAATACCCTTATGCTCTATCAGTTTCAGATTTTGTAAATTCTGAAATAAGTCGAATGCTAAGAGAAGAAATTATAAGGCCAAGTAGAAGCCCTTATAATTCCCCTGTACTAGTGGTACCAAAAAAGGGTTTCAATGAAGATGGAACTCCAAAACTAAGACTCGTAATTGACTATAAAAAATTAAATGAAAATACTATACCTGATAGGTATCCAATGCAGGACCCTTCAGTAATTTTATCAAATCTCGGAAAAGCCAAATACTTTTCAACAATTGATTTGGAATCTGGATTTCATCAGATTCTCATGAACGAACCTGACATACAAAAAACCTCATTTTCAATAAATAATGGGAAATTCGAATTTTTAAGAATGCCTTTCGGTTTGACAAATGCTCCTAGAATATTCCAACGAGCGATGGACGATATTTTGAGAGAACAAGTGGGTAAAACATGTCATGTTTATATGGATGACATAATCATATTTTCAAAAACAATTGAGCAACATTACAAAGACCTAATTGTCATTATTAAAATTTTGCTGAACGCAAACATGAAAATTTCGATTGAAAAATCAAAGTTCTTTAAATTAGAAACAAACTTTCTCGGTTACGTTGTTTCTCACAATGTGATCAAAACCGATCCCGAAAAAATTTCAACAATTGTAAAATATCCGATCCCTAAAAATATTCGAGAGCTTAGAAGCTTCCTAGGCCTTACAGGATATTACAAAAAATTTGTGCAAAATTACGCAAAGATAGCTAAACTTTTTACAAAATATTTAGAAGGCCAAAACGGCAAAGTATCTAAAAAAGCATCACGTAAAACTTTAATACAGTTTGATGATTCAGCTGTAAGAGCTTTTAACGAGCTCAAAGAAAATTTAATTGCACAAGTAGAACTAGTACAACCGGACTATAATAAAAAATTTACCCTAACAACTGACGCGTCTGACTTAGCAATTGGTGCGGTTCTTTCTCAGGAAGGAAAACCAATCACATTTATTTCAAAAACTCTAACCAAAACTGAACAATTACACGCGACAAATAAAAAGGAACTTTTAGCCATAGTATGGGCTTTTAAAAACCTTCGTAATTACTTATATGGGGTTAACAACATCGAGATCTATACCGATCACCAACCTCTTTCATTTTCCATTTCTCAATAAAATCCAAATATTGAAATGAAAAGATGGTATTCTTTTATTGAAAGCTATTCACCCAAAATAATTTATAAGCCAGGAGCAACAAATGTTGTTGCGGACGCTTTATCAAGGATACAAATTAATAACTTAACGGAAAGTAATGAATCAGATCAAAATACTCAGCATTCAGCAGAGAGTAGTTTTGAGAATGTTAAACCCGAAAACCCTTAAACCAGTTTAAGCAACAATTGCTAATAGCAACGGGGAGGTATACAATACATGAGTCGATTAATGTATTCGGAAATACTAGACATATAATAGAGTATGATACTCCAGAAAATTTAATATCAATATTAAGAGAATATATTCCACCCAACATAACAATAGGAGTTCACTGTACTCTAGAAGATTTTTATAGAATTCAAAAACCACTTAAAGACATTTTTATAAATACATTTTTATACACTAAGACATTTGTCCAGGATGTCAAAGACGCTGAAGACAGAGTCGTGATTATCACAGAAACTCATTGTAGAGCTCATAGAGGGCTTGATGAAAATTATAAGCAAATAACTAGACTCTATTATTGGCCTAATTTATACAAAAAGCTTAAGGAATTTATAAAGAATTGCACAATCTGCAATCAAAACAAATACAACAGACACCCAGTACAGATTCCTATCGGTCAAGCGCCTATTCCAGAAAGAGAAGGTGAAAATTTGCATCTTGACATATATTACGCATATTCATTACTTGTATAGATTCCTATTCGAAATATTTGGTCGTAAAAGAAATCCCTAACAAACTAAATATAGAAAATAAAGTTTCAGAAATTTTACAACAATTTCCATTAGCCAAATCTTTGATGATAGATAACGAACCAAGTTTCTCTTCATCCCAATTCAAATCCTTTGCTCAAAGAAATGGGATATCTCTATTCTTTGCAGATCCTCGACATAGTACGTCCAACGGACAAATAGAAAGAGCACACTCTACTTTAACAGAAATTGCTCGCTGCATTAAAGATGAGCTTAATTTAGTTGATTATTCTGAAATTATTATTAAAGCAGCACAAAAATATAATTTAACAATTCACTCAACAACCAACCAACGACCTTTTGACATACTATTTAATAAAATCAAACACGAAGATATGCCTAAATTATTGCAACAAGCTCAAGAGAAAATGTTGCATTTCCACAATAAAGATAGACAAATTAAGAATTATCACGTAGGAGAGGTAATTTACGAAAAGAAACATGGGGAAAGAAACAAGCTAAATTCTAGATACAAAAAACAAGTAGTTAAGGAAAATCTCCCTAATAAAGTTATTATAAATAACAGAAACCGTACGATTCATAAAGATAATATAAAATAATTTGTTTCAAATTACAGATAATGATTTCAATAATGTACTTATTACTGCTGGTAGCTACAACCAAATCCGAAATTATGCATTACACGAACCATGATTTCCTTCTTTACAAGGATACCAAAGAGGTTCTTATTTATGAATCATACGCAGATTTATTTCATATAACTAATATAAGTCTTTATAGAGATATAATTAATCTTGAAACAGAATTTCTGAAGAGTCACGACAGCAACAATTTTCTTTGGGAAATATCCCACGATTTAAAAATTATCCAAATACTTATCTCCCAAATTATACCCAGTAGATCGAGGCATTAAAAAGAGGCATTAATGAAATAGGCACTATTTGGAAATGGATAGCGGGAACACCAGATCATGATGATTTCATAACTGTCCAAAATAAAATCGATGATTTAATACAAAATAATAACGATCAATTCGTTATTAATTCTAAAATATTTAAAGAGATAAAATCTTTATCTGAAGAATTCAAAACAGCCTTTAAAGATCAAGAAATTCCGCTTAGAAAATATCGTCTGCGTTTGCTTACTTACGATCTTATGAATTTAATGGACACAATTACACTCGCCAAAATCGATGTATTTAATACTAAAATTCTAAACAACGACGATATACAAGAAATTTATAAACACGAAAATAGACCTGTAGTTATAACAGACCTTTAAGATATATCTGAATTTAAAATCGCTTTGCATCAAGATCTTAATATAATTTACATAAAATAACCTATTATTACCGATCGCTGTGACGTTTACAATTCAAGATCCATTTCACATGATGAAGGAAAATTATTAATTGATAATCACGTCGCCAAATGTAGAAATAAGTACTATGTAATGTCTAATTTTAAGACGGAAATATTTAACAATTATTGCACACTTAACCCAGAAGGTTCTTGTTTCACCAGATTACTAAATGGAGAAAAATCTTTTTGTAACAAAATCAGAGAAAAAAATAAAAAAGTAGATGTAATCCAAGATGGAGCCATTTTTGTAAATGGAAAAAAACAGTTAATGACACTCATTTAAATGGGTCATATTTAATTACTTTTAATGGCACCTCTATAATTAATAATATTTCCTACACCAATGTAGACAATAAGATATTGGAATACATCACAGCTCGAAAATATACAGATTTTTTAATATCCGAATATATTATATCTAATGATTCGGAACTCTCATTTGATAATATTAACATACTAAATCCATTTATTCAAATTAAACAAACTCAAATACCAGTTACGTTAATATTAATCATATTAGCATTAATATATTTAATTATTATGATTATAATCAAATTCAGAAAATTTTTAATATTCAAACCATGGCAAATTCATATAGAAATCGAACCAGAAAGCAATATTTCCGATATTGAGATAAATAATACACCCGACAATGAAAATACCCTAGAAGAAAATATCATTGTCGAATTAACCAATCAATTACATTCAATATACCCAACAGTTCCAATGAATCGGGACGATTCAATTTAGAATGGGGGGAGTTATATGACACATTATTTAGGGGCTCTTACCCAATTTATAAACAACTTTGAGCCGAGAGCTAATTTCCAAATAACTCTGACAGACCCGAGATAAATCCGTGGTCAGCTATTTCTGCCAAGCAGGCCTCCAAATCATTCCCACCCAGATCAATTTCACGCAGTCCGAATCAAACGGATGCTGTAAACATCCAAACCGATATTGTAAGCAATCGGAGCCCCAAGCGAGCCCTGAGTCCGCTAACGTAAACAAAAGATCCCCAAAGCGAGTCCCGAGTCCGCTAACGTAAACAAAAAGATCCCCAAAGCGGTCCCTAAACTCCGCTAATGTAAACACCAATTTCCGGCCAAGATTGGACTTCGAATTTAATTGGCAAATTGCATCATCCTATTTTCCGACTCTCTTGAGTTATTCTCTTTATCAATTTTTGGGGATAAAATCTCTTAAGCCGAGGTTTGATTATTGATCATTGAACTAGAGAGCAGGCAGTCCGTTTTTGAGATCCGAATCGAGCAGAACAATAATACAAGAATAAATACAAGAGCAGTGAATTAAATAAGTTCGACCTATTGTAAAATTGTAATAGTGAATAAGTGATTGTAAAAAATAAAAATAAATTTTTTTAATCAATTCACTAGTGAGAAACTTAATTTGTATGTAATTGGTCCGAGGCTTTTATTGGAAAATTTTCATTTTCATTATAAACATCTTCTTTGTACTCCTTATTTTGTTGATAATTTTCGTCTACTTGCATTCTTGATTGTCCACTATTACTTTCTCTGACTCTCTTTTGTGATTGGTTGGGTACTGAGCCCGATCGTCCACTTGGCTGTTGGCTTTGATTCATTGTATTATTTTGCTGTCCCTGAATTAAATTTCTTCGAAACTCTTGGCAACTTCCCCTATTTTGGTCAAATGTATTATTTCTGTTATTCGATTGGAACCTATAATTTTGTGGAACCATTCTTTGGGGTTGATTGGGTTGCGGTTGAATTGAAAGAGCTGGGCCAGGATTAAATTGTTGGCTGTTGTACAAATTAGTGTAAGGGTAGGGGTTACGTGTATAATTTGTTTGTTGATGCTTTTGAATTTTATTAGTATTGATGTTATAATGTTTTAAATTTTCATTTTCTTCGTATAGCCCTTCTTGCTGAGCCGCTTGTTTCAGTTTAAGTACTGTTGAAATATCGCTTCTTGCTAATGTCATAAAAATTCTGTCAGGTAATTTTCGTTGTATTAGGTTTTTTGTAGTCCTAAACATTGCTTCTGTGTACAATATTAATTCATTTGGATTTCCTTCAAGTTCTAATTTGTTGCTTATAACTAACTGCTTAAGCTCGATCTCGTTACAAAATTTTCTTAGATTACCTTGAAAATTAGTATTGTATAATCGCCTTAATAGTTCCTCCACAGGTGTTTGCGTTTTGTACTCGTCGATTAGGGCTGCTCTAAGATCTGGCCAGTTGTTGACTTGTAGAACTTGCAGAATCCTCTGGGCATCACCGGTGATTTGAAGTTCAATTGCTCCAAATATAACGCTTGTCTGTCGATCATGGGTTGTAGGATACAGACGCAAAAGGTAGTTAACTCTTCTGACAAAGGTTCCTAGGGTAGATGGATCTCCTTCAAACGTTGGAATATTCCGGATCTGGGACAAAAGTTTATTTAAGTTTTGCTCCGTCAATGGGTTGGGTGCCACACCAATTTGTGGTTGCTTGAGCTTACTTGAGCTGGTGGTTCTTGGTCCATTTTGTTGTGTTTAATTAAATTCCACTCAACTTTATTACTGACCGAATTGGATTTATTCAGTAGTCGATTGAAGTTTAATTTATTATAATATTTGTTCAGTGCCTTTAATTTGCACTTAGGTTCTTTTGCGGATCTCTTAGTTGCACTTCCGAGCTAGTCGAATAAATTGCTTACTTGTGGGCAATTCCACGCGCTGATCTGGACATCCTAGTAGTTAGGAAATATCCTTTTAATTGATCAGTAAGCTCCCGACTTTGTTTTTTTCGCAAGGATATTTTTTTAAAGAGATCCTACCGACTGCGCCATTTACATGAGTCGTTCTTCGCCCAAATAAAAATTTTAGAAGATTATTAGAACGTTCGAAAAAGACTAATTGTATGTTACAGAATTGGTTAGAATGAAACCTCGGTTTGGGTCTTAGAATATACTGTTAGTGCATTAGGTGACGCAATCACAGGTGGATAATGCGATCGCCACTTCTTTGTTTATGTTTACATAATTTTGGACCAATCGATAGGTATTGACGAGACCAATACATTTCAGTTAAATTTGTTTATCTAGCATGAAAATTGTGGGCGTCACAGGTTTTCGCGGTTTGTGGGCGTTAAAGTGGGGGTGGCAAACCTTTTTTTGGGTCAATCGATAGGTATTGATGAGAACAATACATTTCAGTTAAAATTCTATCTAGCATCAAAAAAAACTGTAGGAGCCACAGTTTTGGGCGGTTTGTGGGCGTTAGAGTGGGCGTGGCACTCTACTGAAACAAACTTGCGCTGCGCAGGAATCTCAGGAATCTGCGTGCCTAATCCCAGTATTGTAACTCTCATAGTTACCGAGATCTCTTTACTCTACGAGTAACGGGTATAAATATCAGCTGGGGCTCTACCTGTTGCATTGTGTTTTATTTTATGATTGTAAGTATACAGTATTACTTCCATTTTCATAAGTTTATTTTCCGGATTGTCGCCGGTCTCGATCACACGTATTTTTTCGTTAATTGTTTTGTGTAATCTTTCTACATCTGATACTCCATTTTTACAGCCAATTTTTAAGCGCTATACTCATAAAAGCACTATCCCTATCTGTTTTCAAGGTTCTGCGTTTTCCCATTGAATTGAATATTCGAAAAAGTCCTCTTTTAACTTCCATCCAGTCCTTTCCGTTTAATTCAATCGCGCTTCCAAATTTTGAGTATAAATCAATACAAGTTAGGTAATTTTGATTTTTGATCGTGTAAATATCTGCGACGTAAACTTCCCTACAAAATTCTGTTTCTGGAGTTGTTTTTAATAAAAGCGATGTTTTTCTATGTTCGGTTTTTGCTTGGTTACAAACATTACACTCATTAATTAAATTCTGAATTAAATTCTGGTAGTCGGGATAATAATAGGTTTCTTTGAAAAGCCTTACCATTTTTTCAATTCCTGGGTGCAATAGTTTTTCGTGGTTGCTAACAATAATTTCTTTAAATTCAGCGTAAGTTTTTGTCCTGTAATTTAATTACTGCTCTTACAATTTTTGTAGTAGTGTTCATAACCTGTTTACAAGCTTCTTGAATGATTTCAAAATCAGAGTCGTGTTCGATGAAAAATGCACTTGACTTGGTACAAAAATGTTTTATTAATATTTGCTAAGCTTTTTCGATGTTTAATTCATTAAACATTATTTTAATCTTGACTTTCTTAAAATAATTTTCACTTTCTTCACCTTCTGTATTGCTTCGAATCATTTCTACCTGTCTTGCGAAATGATTGATTGGTTTTTCAGTAATTGTTATTAAATTTTCATTATCTTCTTCAGCGCTATGTGCTGTTGCTTTGTTACTGCCATAGTATACTTCGTTAATTTTGATTCTTGACAATGCATCGGCTACGTGATTTTGCTTTCCTTCTAAATATTTTATTTCGAAGTCATATTCTCCTAACCTTATCTTCCATCTTTGCAGTTTCATATTACGTTATTTGATATTGTTTAGCCAGACTAACGGCTTATGGTCACTTAATATCTCAAATCTTCTTCCGAATAAATAGGGTCTTAAGGTTTTTGTTGCCCATACTATAGCTAATAATTCTTTTTCAATTGTACAGTCAGGAAATCCTTGAACTACTGTTAGACACCCACTTCCCTAAGAACACCCATGTAGTGGAGGACCTCCACATAGAGGAGAATTTAGACGACCAGAGTATTGACAACATTTCAAACCCTGGCCGCATTCAGTGGGCTGTCAACTCTTTCAAGCCCTTCAAATCACCTGGCCCAGATGGGTTCTTCCCGGCCCAGTTACAACGGACACTAGATATGTCCCTTCCCTGGCTGACAGCCATCTTCCACGGCCGCCTTGCTCTAAACCATATTCCAACAAGGTGGCTGGACGTTAAGGTAATTTTTATACCGAAAGCCGGCAAGCCCTCCCACACCAACCCAAAGGACTTCCGCCCGATCAGTCTCTCTACCTTCTTGTTGAAGACCCTGGAAAGGCTAATCGACACCCACATCAGACTAACCATCGACCATAGCCTACTCTCTGACGCACAGCATGCGTACCGTAAGGGTAGGTCAACCGATACCGCCCTCCACTCTCTAGTGTACAGTATAGAACGAGGCTTCCGCAATAAGGAATACTCTCTTGCAGCGTTTCTAGACATAGAAGGCGCCTTTAACAACGTCACCCCAACGGCGATTACTTGTGCTCTGACTAAACTGGGCATTGAGCGGCCCATAGTGGGACTCATACACACCATGCTAACCAGCAGGGTAGTGCACTCCACTATGGGACCGGCCCACTCGACCAGGAACGTCAGTAGAGGAATCCCACAAGGGGGCGTACTCTCACCTCTTCTATGGGTTTTAGTGGTCAACAAACTGCTTTCACTCCTAGAAGAGGCGGGCACAAAAATGGTAGCCTACGCGGATGACGTGGTTATCCTACTGCAGGGTAAATTCCCGCAAACCCTTTGCAATCTAATGGAGACAGCCCTATCCACCCTCACCCGGTGGACAGCTGGCTGTGGACTGGGAGTTAACCCGGAAAAAACCGAACTAGTTCTCTTTACAAGGAAGTACAAGGTACCAATTCTAGTTCCCCCAAAACTACACCAAACGCGCCTAACCTTTAGCAACCAAGCAAAGTACCTAGGTGTCATTCTTGACAAAAAGCTTCTCTGGACTGATAACATCCTAGATCGCACACGCAAAGCGGCCATAGCCCTCTTCGCTTGTAAAAAAGCCATAGGGAGGAAGTGGGGTTTCTCCCCCATGATAGTTCACTGGCTATATACTGCAATAGTCAGGCCCATTCTACTCTACGGAAACATCGTTTGGTGGCCTTCTCTAGATAAAAACTGTAACCTCCGGATCCTTCACAAGATCCAAAGAAGCGCAGAGCTCTGCATCAGTGGGGCACTGCGCACTACCGCCACTGAGGCACTAAATACAATTCTCGATCTCCAACCCCTGGACCTACTTGCCAAAAGCTGGGCATCAGCCACAGCGCTGAGGCTCCGTGAAGCAGCGGCATGGACAACAGGCTCCACGGGCCACTCCAATATCCTATCAAAGCATTCACCCCTACCACTTTATACAGACTACGTCCCACCCATAGTCGACTTCGAAAGAAGATACAAAATTTATATACCCACCCGTTCAGACTGGGACAACCTCCCACATCAATTCGTAAGCGCCGTCAACATATACACTGACGGCTCCAGGCTTAACTCCCAAACAGGTGGGGGAGTCTTTTCCCCCGAACTAGACTTAAAAGTCTCTTTCCGCCTACCAGACCACTGTAGTGTTTTCCAAGCGGAAGTGATTGCAATTCAGGAAGCCACTACCCACCTGAACACGTCTGTACATCAAGACATAGATATCTTCATCTTCTCGGATAGTCAAGCTGCCCTCAGGGCCCTCGACTCCTACACAACGAGCTCAAAAACAATCTCTGAATGCCGCAAATCTCTTAACGAGATGGCCACTCATCTGAGTATCAACCTCATCTGGGTGCCTGGACACCTCAACATTGAGGGCAACTGCATAGCAGACGAGCTAGCAAGACAGGGGACAACCGCCGATATCCTTCGCGATAAGGACACGGTAGGGATGCCCATGGCTACCTGCAAGCTCCATCTCAGGCAGAGATTGTATACTCTTTCCAACAACCGTTGGAACTCAATCTCAACATGCCACAATTCTAGACTCACATGGCCAAACTACAACACGAAAAGAACAAAAACTCTCCTACAATGTAGCAGGGAGAACATCTCCACTCTCTTAAATGCCCTCACGGGCCACTGCCTTATAGGGACTCATGCGATAAGGCTGGGTCTAAGTAACCACGACTTCTGCCGCAGCTGCAAACAGATAGACGAAGAGGAGAGCATCGAACACCTCCTATGCTTCTGCCCAGCGCATAACCTAAAGCGCTTTCAAACCCTAGGTAGCTACACACTTCCGAACCTTGCGGCCATTCAGGACGTAAGCATTCAAAAACTACTATGTTTCTTAAGAAAAACAGAATACTTCGCGAAAGCAGATAACCCATGAGCTAGGGAAACGGATCTTTTCAGAGATCATGTGGTATCACAAGGGGCCCATTGTGGCCTAAGTGAGGGGACTAATATTTAGTCTCCAACCACTCCTACCTAACCTAACCTAACCATAGTTTTCTTCATGTGCACTTAGAGTCCTACTAATGTAACTTATTGGTTTGTTATCCTGAGAAAGAACTGCTCCTAATGCAAAGTTGCTAGCATTAGTAGTTAATTGAAACTGTTGGAATATGACATTACTTCATATCGATAAAAATATCGTATAAGCAAAAGTATTCTGCTCACTACTGGTAACACTAATATCGTTTTGGTTCCGATGAGCTGGTTCAGCTCTCACTTATTCCGCATAATTTTGAAGTGACAAGACGTGAGCCAAGGAACTTAAAATATATATCTAAAACTATACATAAAGTGTATTTAACTTGGTTTGTGAGTTGGTGGGAAGTGTAGTACTGCGCCGAGCACATTATACATGCTGTGGGAGGACCACAGGACGAATACAAGAGACAACACGTGAAATCTGGATTCTGACGAAATAGTGTGACGCTTCCAGGAAATCACACACACACATAAATAAGTTGTGTGTATTCTTATAGGTTATGGGCCCAGACCACGCCGTAACTGCAGCTAAGTACAAGTATCATTTTATTATATATATTAAACAAAAAAATGGAGAAAACCAATAAACGAAATATAAGGCCATTTGATGGAGAAAAATATTCCATCTGGAAATTTCGTATAAGGGCATTGTTAAACGAAATAGATGTGTTGAAGGTTATAGACCAAGAAGAAGAAGAAGATTTGGTTGAATGGCAGAAAAAGGAGAAATGCGCAAAAAGCGTGATCATTGAGTACTTAAGTGACTCGTTTTTAGGTTTTGCTAAAAGTGAAGATACTGCAAAGCAGGTTTTCCAAAATTAAGATTCAATCTATGAGAGGAAGAGTTTGGCCTCACAGTTGTCTACACGCAAGCAACTGCTATCTTTAAAACTTAAGAGCGATTCTCAGTTATTAAGCCATTTTAATTTGTTTGACGAACTCATTGCCGAATTGCTAGCATCAGGTGCTAAAGTTGAAGAAATGGACAAGGTTTCGCATTTACTACTAACACTGCCATCTTCGTATGACGGCGTTATAACGGCAATAGAAACTTTAGCAGAAAACAATTTAACCTTGGCCTTTGTAAAAAATCGTCTGTTGGATCACGAGATCAAGCTAAAAAATATTAGCAAAGATACCAGTCTAAAGGTTATGCAGGCTGTAAAAAAGGACAGTAAGCCTCAATTTTCTTATAAGAAAAGTAGCAAATTTGCAACAAATAGAGTTTCAAAGTTCCAGAAAAAATGTTTTCATTGCGGCAAGAGTGGTCACATTAAAAAAGATTGCTTTGCTCTAAAAAGGGAAAAGGAGAAACATGGAAATGGCAAACAGGCGCAGATGACATCCACACAAAGCCAAGGAAATCATAATGGGATCGCATTTATGATGAGACGCGCAAATAGCCAACCAAAAATTGGGTTCTTATTGGATTCTGGCGCATCAGACCATTTGGCCAACAATGAGTGTTTGTTTACAACTATCACTGAACTAGATGAACCTATTAAAATTTCTGTTGCCAAGAACAAGGAACAGTGAAGCTGTACACAGATTCAAATGAGTAAATTGAGCTTAAAGATGTCTTATACCGTCCTGATATCCCTGAAAACTTGATCTCAGTTTAAAAAATGCAGGAGGCAGGCCTTACCATTGTATTTCACCCAGGAGGGGTAACTGTTAGAAAAGGTAAAATAATTGTAATGAATGGAAGTATATTTGGAAATGTTCCATTGGTTAATTTCTTTTCTAATAAACTAGCTTGTATTGCAAATGCAGCTAAAAATAATAATTATAGTTTGTGGCATGAGAGGCTAGGTCATTTGAGTAAGGGAAAGTTTTTAGAAATTAAAACCAAAAATATGTTTGACGATACAGATTTGCTGAATAACATAAAACCAGAAAATGAATTTTGTGAAGCTTGTGTCAAGGGAAAGCAGGCGAGATTAAGTTTTAATAAATTTAAAAATAAGGACCACATAAATCGACCATTATTTGTTGTACATTCTGATGTGTGTGGTCCAATAACCCCATCTACTGTTGATCATAAGAATTATTATGTAGTTTTTATTGATTATTGTGTAACTTACCTGTTGAGTTATAAGTCAGAAGTTTTTAGTGTATTTCAAGACTATGTAGCTAAAACGCATGCTTTGTTTAATTTAAATATAGTTAACCTTTATATTGATAATGGTAGGGAGTATTTATCGAATGAAATGAAAGAGTTCTGTGTTCAAAAAGGCATTAGTTACCACTTGACGGTTCCACATACTCCACAACAAAATGGTGTATCCGAAAGGATGATTAGATCTATAACGGAAAAAGCTCGAGCTTTAGTTATAGGGGGCAAGATTCAGAAAACTTTCTGGGGTGAAGCAGTGCTAACAGCCACCTACCTTATTAATAGAAGCCCAACTAGTTCATTACATGAATGCAGAAAGACACCTTTTGAAATGTGGCACAGCAAAAAGCCGTGCCTGAAGTACTTAAGAGTTTTTGGTTCGACAGTATACGTTCTCAATAAAACGAGAAAAAGAAAATTTGATGACAAATCATGGAAAGGTATACTTGTCGGGTATGAACCAAATGGATATAAAGTATGGGATGTGGAGAATAACAAATTTGTTATTGCAAGAGATGTAGTGCTTGATGAATCAAGCAGGATAATGTCTAGAGCTGTGGATGTTGATAACAACATGGATTTTCCCATTTTTAAAGAAAATATTGAACCTGCTTTTCAAGACTCTGGTCTTATTGAGAGTGAAACGGTTCAGAAAAACACTGATATGGTAGTATCAGATGTGCAGCCTAGTGAAATTGAAAATGAAGTGGAGAATGAAGTGGAAAATGCCGATCCAGAGATATCTGGTGTTTTATCTGAAGGTGAACCAAGTGACTCTAATACTCAAATTCGAAAAAGCAATAGACTAAAAGAAAAGCCCAAATTGTCATATAGAGATATGATTAAAAATTGTGTTATGAATGCGCAAACTTTAACAGGTAGTGCTCCAATATCTTTTGATGAAATTAATAATAGGAGTGATAAAGAACAGTGGAGAGCAGCTATTGAAGATGAGCTTAATTCTCATGAAATTAACAAAACATGGTCACTGGTAGAAAGACCTGAAAACAAAAACATAGTCGATTGTAAATGGATATTTACAATAAAACAAGGAAGAACGCTACAGTCGAGTACCTCGACTATCAGATACCCGTTACTCAGCAAAATAGAGATAAGCAAGTGGCAAAGCGAGATTAAAATGCGCCACCTACCGGCGGTACTCAGATTTAAGCGTTATGGGCGTTAGAGTGGGCGTGGCAAAATTTTTTTGGACCAATCGATAGGTATTGACGAGACCAATAAATTTCAGTTAACATTTTTTATCTAGCATAAAAATTGTGGGCGTCACAGGCTTTTGCGGTTTGTGGGCGTTAGAGTGGGCGTGGCATATTCGCGTAACAAACTTGCGCTGCGTATAAAGCTACGGAATCTAAATCTGAAATCCCTATCCTCTATCTTTGATAGTTTCCGAGATATCCACGTTTATTAGTATTTACGATTTTTTGAAGTTTGTGGGCGGTTTATGGGCGTTAGGGTGGGCGTGGCACTCTACTGAAACAAACTTGCGCTGCGTAAGAAGCTCAGGAATCTGCACGCCAAATCTCAATAGCCTAGCTCCCATAGTTTCCGAGATCTCAGCGTTCATCCGGACAGACAGACGGACAGACGGACATGGCTAGATCGACTCGGCTAGTGATCCTGATCAAGAATATATATACTTTATGGGGTCGGAAACGCTTCCTTCTGCCTGTTACATACTTTCCGACGAATCTAGTATACCCTTTTACTCTACGAGTAACGGGTATAACAAGCCAGACTTGTAGCACGAGGATTTACACAGGAATGTTTAATCGATTACGACGAAACATTTGCCCCTGTGACTAGAATTGCAATTTAGAACTAGAAAAGCAATTTATGGTCTTAAGCAGGCGGCTAGATGTTGGTTTAAAGTGTTTGAAAAGGCTTTAAAAGATATTGGTTTTAAAAATTCACCTGTAGATAGATGTATATATATTTTGGATAAAGGGACTATTTTAAAAAATATATATGTTTTGTTATACGTAGATGACTTGGTTATTTGCACAGAAAACATTTTAACAATGAATACATTTCAGTCATATTTAATGAGCAAGTTTCAAATGACAGATTTAATGGAAATTAAGTATTTTATTGGTATTAAAATAGACACAAAAGAAAGTAAAGTGGAATTAAGCCAATCAGCTTATATTAAAAATATTTTATTAAAATTTAAAATGGAGCAATGTAATTCTGTAAATTTACCACTTCCAAGTAAACTGAACTTTGATTTATTAGACTCTGATGAAAGAGACGATTCTCCTTGTCAAAGTTTGATTGGATGCCTTATGTATGTTATGCTATGTACAAGGCCAGATCTCAGTATATCTGTAAATCTTTTGAGTCGGTATAGTCAGAAAAATAATAAAGAGCTTTGGCTATGCTTAAAAAGGGTATTAAGATATCTGAAAGGTACTATTGATTTTAAGCTAACATTCACTAAAACTGAGAGGAATGACGACTTCTTTGTTGGATATGTAGATTCAGATTGGGGTGGAAGTCAATTGGATAGGAGAAGTACAACAGGATATCTTTTCAAGATGTTTAAAACAAACGTTCAAAACATATAGACATCAAATATCATTTTTCACGTGAACAAGTTGAAAATAAACTAATAAAACTTGAGTATATTTCTACAGATCATCAACTGGCGGATATATTAACAAAACCACTCCCAGCTCCACGCTTCGCACAACTAAGACAGCGTCTTGGCTTAACCGATTGATGGATGCAGACGACAATTTTTTTTATATACTTACATAAAAGTTGAAGACATAAATTAATTTATCATTTAAAAGAATAATTTTTTGAAACTATGTTATTGAATTTAAAATCTGTTATATTTTCTAGTTATTAAGTTTGGAAACAGAAGATATTCCTAATTACTTTATAATTTTCAAATTTACAAGATTACTTCCTGAAATTGCCTTTAATTGTTTTGTATGTTAATTTTGCATCACATCATTTTGTCATTTTGAATATTCATTTTTCTTTGTATTAATTTTAAGATTGACCTAATTGGGTTTTACTGGGTTTCCCCAATTCAAGCAACAAATGTTGGGTCAATGTGCACTCCCAGAAATATCTTGTCTTGCCAATTCAAATTTCAAATTTTTTATTAAACTTTAAATTTATAAATCATGAGCATCAGACTTTTGAGGAGGTGTGTTGGAATATGACATTACTTCATATCGATAAGAATATCGTATAAGCAAAAGTATTCTGCTCACTACTGGTAACACTAATATCGTTTTGGTTCCGATGAGCTGGTTCAGCTCTCACTTATTCCGCATAATTTTGAAGTGACAAGACGTGATCCAAGGAACTTAAAATATATATCTAAAACTATACATAAAGTGTATTTAACTTGGTTTGTGAGTTGGTGGGAAGTGTAGTATTGCGCCGAGTACATTATACATGCTGTGGGAGGACCACAGGACGAATACAAGAGACAACACGTGAAATCTGGATTCTGACGAAATAGTGTGACGCTTCCAGGAAATCACACACACACACATAAATAAATTGTGTGTAAGTTAACTAAGTAGCTAACCGGACGGAGGCGATGACCGAATGTCCGAAGCCCAGCTGCGGCCAAAACCGCTGACGCGGCATTTGGCCGGATGCTCGTGCATAGCCGGCAAACACAGCATATTTGCGTGGCCGCTATGAATTTCATTTTTGTCAACTTTAAGTTTAGTTCGCTTCAAGCTCTATAAGAATAAAGAACACAAGTTCTATAGCATTGCAAAACTCCGGCAACCGTCGTTAAATATCTCTTATTATTTTGCACTGACTGAGTCTCTAGGCCAGCAGGCGAAGGGGCAGTTACCTCCCAACGTAAGTCATCCTAATCAGCAATTGTGAAGATACAGCCATCCGGCTCTGACTTCAGAGAGGGATCCCCGATCTCTACACACGAGAACCAGGTCAAGGCCCCCTCCTCCCCCGCACTACCGAGCGTGCTTCGGCAGGTGCGACCAGCAGCAACTATATTCCTCCCGCGTTCACGGGAGGCCATTACAAGCAGCAGCCTCCAGCGGCTCATCCTCACGCGTGGGTGCAACGCATCCCCCCGCACCTACGGGAGGCAACCACAAGCTACTGGCCGCCACTCAGCTATAACGGGCGCTCCCAGAAGCGACCGCTTCCTCCGCGCCTACAAGCGAGCTCATCGAAGAAGACCACCCTTGACAGTAAAGAAGAGGACCACCCTTGGCCACACACATATCGCGTATTGTTTCTCCCGCACATACATGTGGGCTCATCGAAGAAGACCACCCTTGACAGTGCGGCCATTGAGGACCACCTCAGGCCGCGCCCATCAACCAGATTAATTGGCGCTCAACAATAAAAACCCAACGGTTTCGCTTAGAGATTTTTACATTCTTGGAAAAAAATTTTTATCTTTGAGGAAGAAACCACAGTAAATAAAATGTAAGTGCACCCCTCATTTAAATATTTTCTAACCAGTCTGCAAAGTAGAACTAGTTAATAAAGAATACTACGGCTTAAAACGGCTCCGAGCCCGATAAAATTCGGGATTTGATTAACGAAAATAAAATATATAAATATATTACGTTAAATTCATTCATTTTTCTGATTTGAAATATTTTGACTATGAGTCGAGGCTGTGTGTCAGTCTTATATACCCTATATCTCTTATAATTTACAATATTATAATTTTAAAATATTTACCACTACAATAATTTTTATGCAAGGGCACAGGTATCTACTACCCTTAAAATTAACTAGGTGAATTATATAGTGAGGAAATACGAGCTCTCATTTTGGCGGCTCTGTGTCCCCGTTTTCTAATCCTTTTGTGTGCGTATATGAGCTCGCCATTTTCTAAGTATAGAAGCGTCAAGCAGTACGCTAGCGATTCAGGGTCAGATAGTGAAGAACTCCTTCGAGCTTCCACTCCGAAAAACACGCGTAGAAACCCCCCAGAGGGCGAAAGGGTAGACCTAATGGATCCTGAACAACTTAGAGGAGTAGTGCAGGCGGCTATTGACAACGCCCTGGCCGGGAAGGCCGCCGCAAATTTACAAAAAGAACGGGAGTTCAGACAAATAATCGATGCATTGACCAGCCAAGTGGCAGAATTGCGCGCTGCGCCCACGACGTCCCGAAGTTCGGCCCCAACGCCAGAAATTAAGGTTTATGCAGCCATAGAAATTATAGACACAGTTCAATGCAGCGAGCCTCTGGACGCTGTCAAGTGCCTACCCGAATTTGCGGGGGCACAGGAGTCATATGTTTCATGGAGGCAAGCCGCCACCGCTGCCTACCACATATTTAGACGGTACAATGGTAGTTCACGCCATTATCAGGCAGTGATTATAATAAGAAGTAAAATAAGAGGCACTGCTGATGCGGTGTTGTCCTCCTTTGGCACAATTTTAAATTTTGACGCGATCATAGACCGTTTGGATTTCACTTACAGTGACAAACGGCAGATCCACGTCATTGAACAGGAGATGGGCACCCTCAGACAGGGAAGCCTCACACTCCTGCAATATTACGATGAGGTTGAGAAAAAACTCACCTTACTCACAAATAAAGCCACGATGTCGTACGAGACAGCGGCGGCGAGAATTTTGTGTGATAAATTCCGGGACGATGCGCTCCGTGTATTTATTTCGGGCCTTAGACGCAGCCTATCTGATGTCCTCTTCTCGGCAAAGCCGAAGGACATGCCAACTGCGTTGGCATTAGCGCAAGAAGTGGAATCAAACCACGAGAGGTACACGTTCGCAACATCGTTTGCAAAGAGTCTAGAGGATAGGGACCGTAAGACGAGTCCAAAGGAGCAAAGGCGCCAGCAGGATAGAAATTTTTCCCAAACAGACCCCCAGTTGGGTATTAATAAAAATCCCTATTATACCAAACCAGTTAAAGCGCAGGTACATTCTGACCTGCGCAATAACAAATTGCAGAGTAGACCGGAGCCGATGGAAGTCGACCCCTCTGCAAAGGTTTGCATTCCTGCTCAAGCTCCACCCTATCAGAATAGGAGACCGGCAACGTCCGAGCGCACAGGCGCCCCTAGAAAACAGCAGAGGGTAAACCACGTCACCCAAAGCTCAGATCAGGAAGGGAAATCTTACGCCAACGCTGCGTCCAGCGCAATAGCAGAGATCAACGATGATGCTATTTGCGAATACGATTCAGACGTAGTCCATTTTTTAGGGGAAAATCCCTGCTGCCTGTCATCAGACGAAGAGTAGCGGGGATAAATATGAAACTGCTTATTGACACGGGCGCCTCGAAAAATTTCATCCGACCGTTCGAAGGATTGAAATGCGTCCCGGTAGAAAACCCCTTCGAAATTCACTCAATTCACGGCAACACCACAATCACGAAGAAATGCTTCGTGTCACTTTTTGATTTGAAGGCCACCTTCTTCATCTTACCCGACTTATCTTCTTTTGATGCAATCGTAGGCCTCGACCTTCTTAAACAGGCGGGAGCGTCACTTTGCCTGGCCTCTGGCCACATCAAATGGGGCAACAAAGAGGAGAAAATTGATTTTCACTCGTGCCCTAATGTGAATTTCACCGAAGTGGATTGCTCAGATGCGCCACCTTTGGTCAGAAAGACATTTTTAACAATGCTCCGCGACAGGAAAAAAGCCTTTGCGGACCCCAATGAGGCTTTACCTTACAACACATCGGTGGTAGCCACCATCAGAACTGTTGATGAGGAGCCCATTTATGCCAAACTCTACCCATACCCAATGGGCGCAGCCGATTTCGTTAATGGCGAGATTCAAGAGCTGCTAAAAAATGGCATAATCCAGAAGTCGAGATCCCCCTACAATAACCCGATATGGGTTGTAGACAAAAAGGGCACCGACGAAACGGGAGCCCGTAAAATGCGACTCGTATTGGACTTTCGCAAATTGAACGAGAGGACAATACCTGATCGCTATCCCATGCCAAATATCTCTATGATACTGGGGAATTTAGGCAGAGCGAAATACTTCACTACGCTCGATTTAAAATCTGGCTATCACCAAATAACGCTGGCAGAACGCGACCGTGAAAAGACTTCCTTTTCCGTAAATGGAGGAAAGTACAAGTTTCGCAGAATGCCATTTGGACTAAAAAATGCTGCCAGCATTTTCCAAAGAACTATAGACGACATACTGCGAGAGCAGATAGGCAAATTTTGCTATGTTTATGTCGATGACGTTATCGTCTTCTCAGAAGACGAAAACTCCCACATCCGGCACGTAGATTGGCTTCTCAAAAGCCTTTACGATGCTAATATGAGGGTATCAACTGAAAAATCTAAATTCTTCAAAAAAAGCGTTAGCTTCTTGGGTTTTATAGTCACCAGCAACGGGGCTACAACTGACCCAGAAAAAACCAAGGCCATTCAGGAATTCCCTGAACCCAAAAACGTGTTCGAAGTTAGATCATTCCTTGGCCTGGCCAGCTACTATAGATGCTTTATTAAAGATTTTGCGCCCATAGCTCGGCCCATTTCAGACATCCTGAAAGGGGAATTCGGTAGTGTCAGAAGACACAGGTCGAAAAATATCCAGGTGCAGTTCAACGAGCCGCAACGGCTAGCTTTTCACAAGCTGCGTAACATTTTAGCTTCCGAGGAGGTCATCCTCAGGTATCCCAACTATAAAAAAGCATTTGATCTAACGACAGATGCCTCAGCTTACGGCATTGGCGCAGTCCTATCCCAAGAGGGACGGCCCATTACCATGATCTCGAGAACCCTAAAGGACAGAGAGATCAATTATGCCACCAATGATAGGGAGCTGCTAGCAATAGTTTGGGCATTGGCCAAATTACGGGACTATCTATATGCAGTGAAAGATATCAACATCTTTACTGACCATCAACCACTGACCTTCGCGGTATCGGAATCCAATCCGAATGCAAAGATCAAATGGTGGAAAGCTCGCATCGACGAGTCCGGCGCCAACATTTTTTGCAAGCCCGGCAAGGAAAACCTCGTTGCGGATGCCCTCTCAAGACAGCAACTTAACGTTCTGGGAGAGGAAGAAGCTTTTTCAAGTGCGGCCACGATTCACAGTGAGCTGTCACTGACCCACACAATTGAGGCAACGGATAAGCCCTTGAATTGCTTCCAAAACCAGATAACTCTGGAGGAAGCTCGCTTTCCGCAAAAACGCAGCTTTGTCCTCTTTAGAAACAAGAGACGGCATGGGATCAGCTTCTCCTGCAAAGAGTCATTACTCAATGATCTCGCAGATTTAATTGTTCCTAAGGGCGTAAACGCCATCCATTGCGATTTGCACACACTCGCAATGATACAGGACCAACTGGTACGCCAATTTCCAGCCACAAAATTTTGGTATTGCAAAAATCGTGTAACGGACATTTTTGCAGTCCCGGAGAGACGAGAAATTCTGTCCACTGAACACAACAGGGCTCACAGGTCGGCCCAAGAAAATGTAAAGCGGGTACTCTCCGAGTACTACTTCTCGAAAATGGCCAAGCTAGCTAGCGAAATCGTCGCTAACTGCAAAACATGTGCTAAAGCTAAATATGACATTAAGCAGGAGCTTGGGGAAACACCAATCCCGTCTCAGGTTGGGGAAATATTACACATAGACATCTTCTCAACGGATAAAAAATATTTTCTTACATCAATTGACAAATTCTCAAAATTTGCGCTGGTCCAGCCAATCCCCTCTAGAACCATAGAGGACATTAAACCAGTACTGCTACAACTCTTGAATGTTTTCCCGAAAGCCAAGGTCATATATTGTGACAACGAACCATCGTTGAACTCGCACACCATTTTGTCCATGCTGGAAAACCATTTCGGCGTGAGCATCTCGAATGCACCGCCCCTCCACAGTGTCTCAAACGGACAAGTGGAACGTTTCCACAGCACTCTAGTAGAGCTTGCTAGATGCCTTAAAATTGTTAAAGGCATCAGTGACACCGTCGAGCTAATCTTGCTGGCCACAGCCAGATACAATAAATCTATCCATTCGGTCATCGACAAGAGGCCAGCCGACGTAATTCAAACACAGTCGGATCAACCACAGTATGAGATTCAGGATAAGATAAAAATCGCCCAGGACAAGCTCAGGAACAGGGAAAATGCTTCCCGACAGAACAGGGTGTTCAAAGTTGGTGAAAAAGTCCTTGTAAAATCCAACAGGCGGCTAGGCAACAAACTCTCACCATTGTGTGAAGAGAAGATTGTGGAAGCGGACATGGGGACCACAGTCCTCATCAAGGGAAGGGTGGTCCACAAGGACAACATAAAATAAAAAAAAAAGGGTTTTACCTTTTTGCCACTTGGCACAAATTTTACTAGCTTTAAGCATAGCTGATAAAATATTTTTTTAAGGTTAAGTTAATTTCCGTTGGTGGTGGGCAACCTTGTCATGAACAAAAATATAGCTCAGAATTCATTCCACAGGTCCAAAATCATCCCAATCCTCTTCTCCTTAACCATGGCGTCGGCGCACATCACCGACTATTCACAAGCCAAGTACATCCCCATTATTGACGGTCGAATACTAGTGTGGGAGGAATTCGCATTCGTTAGACATTCAGCGAACCTTTCAGAGTACAGGCGCGTAGTAGAAGAAACAGAAAATATGAGCGATATGTTTCCTCAGTCACACATGAAAAAACTTTTGGACGTGGACATAGCTCACCTTCGCGACCTGCTCGACTCGTTAGGCGTGCACCACAGGGTAGCCAGGAGTTTAGACTTTTTAGGATCAATGTTAAAAGTCGTAGCAGGAACTCCGGACGCCGGGGATTTAGAAAGAATTAAATTCACAGAAACACAATTAATCAATTCAAACAATAGACAAATAGAAATAAATACCAGAATATAAAGTCAAATTAATGAATTAACGTCAACCGTAAATCAAATCCTGAAAGTGGCAAAGAGTTCACAAGTGGACACTGGCCATCTATATGAAACATTGCTCTCCAGAAACCTAATGTTAACAATGGAACTTCAAAATTTAATGATGGCAATATCGCTTGCTAAAGTAAACATAGTCAGCCCAAACATATTAAATCACGCAGACCTAGAAAGTATTTGGATGGAGGAGCCCACCGACACTCCTATAAAAGATATTATGTCCGTAGCGTCCGTGAAAATTCTCCAGTCTGTTAACATATTGCACTTCATTATTAAGTTCCCAAAAATTAAATTAGCATGTAAGAAGATTACAATGTTCCCGGTAGCACATAATAATGTGATGCTAAGGTTAGTGGATAATATAATAGCAGAATGCAATGGGGAAATGTATGCGATCCAGAATTGCTCCACAACACCAGGAGTCACTTTCTGCCGACTATCAGCGAAGACCACATGCGCCCGAGAACTCCATGCAGGTGGAGCTGCGCACTGCGAGACCCAACCAAGCGATTTACATCCGATCACTTATGTCGATGAGGGAATTATGATCATCAATGATCAATCAGCGCAGGTACGAGTAGACAACGGAACAAGCGTCTGGATACACGGGACGCAACTCGTCACCTTTAGTGAGCGCGTCACAGTAAACGAAACCCTGGTTTTGAACCAAAACTCCGCCCAGAAGAGGACTCCGGGGGTGGCAAGCTCATCCTCACTGAACATCACCATCAGTCAAAATACTCTGAGCCTCCCCTAACTTCACCGCTTGAGTGAACGTAACCTGGAATACATTCAGAAGTTCGGAAATAAAATCAACACCAATCAGACACACATGGTAGCGCTAATTACAGGAGTAATATGTTGCGCATTGATTTGTGTCGGCCTAACCTACATGCGACTCACCGGTGCCAGAAGATCTGCGGTAAAACTAAGAAGGGTGATCGCTGAAATAGGGTCGGCCGAGGGCGGCCTCAATCTTGAGGGGGCAGTAGTTAACTAAGTAGCTAACCGGAAGGAGGCGATGACCGAATGTCCGAAGCCCAGCTGCGGCCAAAACCGCTGACGCGGCATTTGGCCGGATGCTCGTGCATAGCCGGCAAACACAGCATATTTGCGTGGCCGCTATGAATTTCATTTTTGTCAACTTTAAGTTTAGTTCGCTTCAAGCTCTATAAGAATAAAGAACACAAGTTCTATAGCATTGCAAAACTCCGGCAACCGCCGTTAAATATCTCTTATTATTTTGCACTGACTGAGTCTCTAGGCCAGCAGGCGAAGGGGGCAGTTACCTCCCAACGTAAGTCATCCTAATCAGCAATTGTGAAGATACAGCCATCCGGCTCTGACTCCAGAGAGGGATCCCCGATCTCTACACACGAGAACCAGGTCAAGGCCCCCTCCTCCCCCGCACTACCGAGCGGGCTTCGGCAGGTGCGACCAGCAGCAACTATATTCCTCCCGCGTTCACGGGAGGCCATTACAAGCAGCAGCCTCCAGCGGCTCATCCTCACGCGTGGGTGCAACGCATCCCCCCGCACCTACGGGAGGCAACCACAAGCTACTGGCCGCCACTCAGCTATAACGGGCGCTCCCAGAAGCGACCGCTTCCTCCGCGCCTACAAGCGAGCTCATCGAAGAAGACCACCCTTGACAGTAAAGAAGAGGACCACCCTTGGCCACACACATATCGCGTATTGTTTCTCCCGCACATACGTGTGGGCTTATCGAAGAAGACCACCCTTGACAGTGCGGCCATTGAGGACCACCTCAGGCCGCGCCCATCAACCAGATTAATTTGTATTCTTATAGAAAACTTTTTCCAAAGTCTGGACAAATCAGTATGGGATCGTTTATGACAAGTTGTTTTAATTTATTGAATGCTGCAATAAATGTATCATCTTTGAATGTCACTTTAGAACCAGCTTTTAAACATTTAGTTAAAGGTTTTGAAATGTCTGCGAAGTTTGGAATGAATTTTCTGTAATAGCCGCAAAGACCAAGAAATGATTTTATTTCTTTTTGAGTTTTGGGAATTGGAAATTTATTGATTGCCTTAACCTTTTCTGGATTTGGCATTACACCGTTTGGTCCAACTATGTGTCCCAAAAATTCTGTTTCTTTTTTCAAAAATTCACATTTGTCTAGTTGTAATTTTAGATTAGCGTTTTTTAGTTTTTCAAAAACAATTTTTAGTGAAGTAAGGTGTTCGTCAAGGGACGTAGAGAAAACAATTATATCGTCCAAGTATACAAGGCAATGCTTGTTTATTAATTCACGAAGGACATTGTTCATGCATCGCTGAAAAGTTGCAGGTACATTTTTTAATCCAAATGGCATTCGTGTGTACTCGTAGTGTCCGTACTTTGTGGAAAACGCTGTTTTGTTTATGCAATTTTGGTCCATTTCGATCTTGTGGAAACCTTTAGCCAAATCAATGGTGGTAAAATATTGACACCGTCCTAGCTTGCCTAGTATTTCGTCCATATTGGGAATGGGAAATTTATCACTAATAGTGATCTCATTTAAGCCCCTATAGTCTACTACAAGTCTAAATTTTTGTTTACCTGAAGCATCTTTCTTTTTTGGTACTATCCACAATGGACTGCAATAAGGTGATTGGCTGTGCCTAATTATTCCTTGCTTTAATATATCCTGTATTTGAGACTCAACTTCTTTTTCAAATGAAAAAGGATACCCATACGGTTTTTTATAAATTGGATTTTCATGATGAGTTTTTATTTCATGCTTAACAACATTCGTAAAGGTCACAGGTGTTTGCGTTTTGTACTCGTCGATTAGGGCTGCTCTAAGACTTGTAGAACTTGCAGAATCCTCTGGGCATCACCGGTGATTTGAAGTTTAAGTGCTCCAAATATAACGCTTGTCTGTCGATCATGGGTTGTAGGATACAGACGCAAAAGGTAGTTAACTCTTCTGACAAAGGTTCCTAGGGTAGATGGATCTCCTTCAAACGTTGGAATATTCCGGATCTGGGACAAAAGTTTATTTAAGTTTTGCTCCGTCAATGGGTTGGGTGCCACACCAATTTGTGGTTGCCCTTGAGCTGGTGGTTCTTGGTCCATTTTGTTGTGTTTAATTAAATTCCACTCAACTTTATTACTGACCGAATTGGATTTATTCAGTAGTCGATTGAAGTTTAATTTATTATAATATTTGTTCAGTGCCTTTAATTTGCACTTAGGTTCTTTTGCGGATCTCTTAGTTGCACTTCCGAGCTAGTCGAATAAATTGCTTACTTGTGGGCAATTCCACGCGCTGATCTGGATATCCTAGTAGTTAGTTAGTAGTTAGTAGTTAGTTTTGCAAGGATATTTTTTTAAAGAGATCCTACCGACTGCGCCATTTACATGAGTCGTTCTTCGCCCGAATAAAAATTTTAGAAGATAATTAGAACGTTGGAAAAAGACTAATTGTATGTTACAAAATTGGTTAGAATGAAACCTCGGTTTGCGTCCTAGAATTTACTGTTAGTGCATTAGGTGACGCAATCGCAGGTGGATGATGCGATCGACACTTCTTTGTTTATGTTTACATAATTCGGTCTTATTGGATTTTGCGATCTTATTGGATTTTTACGTTTATTGAATTACGTCATTGTTGACGTTCGGACTTAATCAATTTTTTCTTTGTTTGTTTGCAGTGCGGGATCTCGAGCTTTTGTATCGTTTTTAATCAAAGCCGAAATTGGCGATTCTGTTTATTTGTAAACGGTTTCGATCTTTCAACTGGTGGCCGTTGAGAAATCGCAGTGCAGACACGTCACTATATATACTTTATGGGGTCGGAATAGTCTCCTTCACTGCGTTGCAAACTTCTGACTACAATCATTATACCCTCTGCAAGGGTATAAAAACACCGAAGCTATAATTTGTTTCATATTATTTTCCCACCGATTTTACGATCGTTCCTATGGCAGCTATATGATATAGTCGTCCGATTTTGATAAAATTAAATTCGAAATTCAGAACTCATTAAAAACTGTTATTTCCAAGCGTAGGAGTTTATATGTTAAGGAACACCGAAGCTATAATTCGTTTCATATTATTTTCCCACCAATTTTACGATCGTTCCTATGGCAGCTACATGATATAGTCTTCCGATTTTGATAAAATTTAATTCGAAATTCAAAACTAATTCAAAAATGTTATTTCCAAGCGTTGGAGGTTATTTGTTGAAAAACACCGAAGCTATAATTTGTTTCATATTATTTTTCCACCAATTTTCCGATCGTTCCTATGGCAGCTACATGATATAGTCTTCCGATTTTGATAAAATTTAATTCGAAATTCAAAACTAATTCAAAAATGTTATTTCCAAGGAAAGGAGGTAATATGTTAAAAAACACCACAGATATAATTTTTTAACATTTTTTTTCCGATTATTCCTATGGGAGCTATAAAATATAGTTGTCCGGTCCGGCTAGTTCCGACTTATATACTACCTGCAAATGATATAAGACTTTTGGGAAAGTTTCAGCCCGATAGCTTTAAAACTGAGAGACTAGTTTGCGTAGAAAGGGACGGACATGGCTAGATCGACTCGTCTAGTGATGCTGATCAAGAATATATATACTTTATGGGGTCGGAAACGTCTCCTTCACTGCGTTGCAAACTTCTGACTGAAATCATTATACCCTCTGCAAGGGTATAAAAACACCGAAGCTATAATTTGTTTCATATTATTTTCCCACCGATTTTACGATCGTCCCTATGGCAGATACAGTCGTCCGATTATGATAAAATTAAGTTCAAACAAGAAAAAAAGTTAGCTTCGGCAAGTCGAAGCTTATATACCCTTGCACCTATAATTATTAAATTTAAAAACACAAAAAATGATATTCCCAATAGTATAAGATAATATGTCAAAAAACACCGAAGCTATAATTTGTTTCATATTATTTTCCTACCAATTTTCCGATCGTTCCTATGGCAGCTATATGATATAGTCGTCCGATTTTGATAAAATTAAATTCGAAATTCAGAACTAATTAAAAAATGTTATTTCCAAGCGTAGGAGGTTATATGTTAAAAAACACCGAAGCCATAACATGTTTCAAGTTATTTTCCCACCGATTTTACGATCGTTCCTATGGCAGCTATATGATATAGTCGTCCGATTTTGATAAAATTTAATTCGAAACTCAGAACTAATTAAAAAATGTTATTTCCAAGCGTAGGAGGTTATATGTTAAGGAACACCGAAGCTATAATTTGTTTCATATTATTTTCCCACCAATTTTCCGATCGTTCCTATGGCAGCTATATGATATAGTAGTCCGATTTTTATAAAATAAACTCGAAATTCAGAACTAATTAAAAGATTTTATTTCCAAGCGTAGGAGGTTATATGTTAGGGAACACCGAAGCTATAATTTGTTTCATATTATTTTCCCACCAATTTTACGATCGTTCCTATGGCAGCTATATGATTTAGTCGTCCGATTTTGATAAAATTTAATTCGAAATTCAGAACTAATTAAAAATTTTATTTCCAATTTTACGATCGTTCCTATGGCAGCTATACGATATAGTAGTCCGATTTTGATAAAATTAAACTCGAAATTCAGAACTTATTAAAAAATGTTATTTTCAAGCGTAGGAGGTTATATGTTAAGGAACACCGAAGCTATAATTTGTTTCATATTATTTTCCCACCAATTTTACGATCGTTCCTATGGCAGCTATATGATATAGTTCTCCGATTTTGATAAAATTTAATTCGAAATTCAAAACTAATTAAAAAATGTTATTTCCAAGGAAAGGAGGTAATATGTTAAAAAACACCAAAGATATAATTTTTTAACATTTTTTTTTCCGATTATTCCTATGGGAGCTATAAGATATAGTTGTCCGATCCGGCTGGTTCCGACTTATATACTACCTGCAAAAGATATAAGACTTTTTGAAAAGTTTCAGCCCGATAGCTTTAAAACTGAGAGTCTAGTTTGCGTAGAAACGGACGGACAGACGGACATGGCTAGATCGACTCGTCTAGTGATGCTGATCAAGAATATATATACTTTATGGGGTCGGAAACATCTCCTTCACTGCGTTGCAAACTTCTGACTGAAATCATTATACCCTCTGCAAGAATATAAAAACACCGAAGCTATAATTTGCTTCATATTATTTTCCCACCAATTTTCCGATCGTCCCTATTGCAGCTATATGATATAGTCGTCCGATTTTGATAAAATTAAATTCAAAAAAATTCAGAACTAATTAAAAATTTTAATTCCAATTTTACGATCGTTCCTTTGGCAGCTATATGATAAAGTCGTCCGATTTTGATGAAATTAAATTCGAAATTCAGAATGAATTAAGAAATGTTATTTACAAGCGTAGGAGGTTATATGTTAAAAAAAAACACCGAAGTTATAGTTTGTTTCATATTATTTTCCCACCGATTTTACGATCGTTCCTATGGCAGCTATATGATATAGTCGTCCGATTTTGATAAAATTTAATTCGAAATTCAGAACTAATTAAAAAATGTTATTTCCAAGCGTAGGAGGTTATATGTTAAGGAACACCGAAGCTATAATTTGTTTCATATTATTTTCCCACCAATTTTCCGATCGTTCCTATGGCAGCTATATGATATATTAGTCCGATTTTTATAAAATAAACTCGAAATTCAGAACTAATTAAAAAATTTTATTTCCAAGCGTAGGAGGTTATATGTTAAAAAACACCGAAACAATTTGATTCATATTATTTTCCCACCAATTTTACGATCGTTCCTATGGCAGCTATATGATATAGTCGTCCGATTTTTATAAAATTAGATTCGAAATTCAGAACGAATTCAAAAATGTTATTTCCAAGCTTAAGAGGTTTTATGTTAAAAAACACCGAAGCTATAATTTGTTTCAAATTATTTTCCCACCAATTTTACGATCGTTCCTATGGCAGCTATATGATATAGTCTTCCGATTTTGATAAAATTTAATTCGAAATTCAAAACTAATTGAAAAATGTTATATTCAAGGAAAGGAGGTAACATGTTAGAAAACACCAAAGATATAATTTTTTTTACATTTTTTTCCGATTATTCCTATGGGAGCTATAGGATATAGTTGTCCGATCCGTCTGGTTCCGACTCATATACTACCTGCAAAAGATGGAAGATTTTTGGGAAAGTTTCAGCCCGATAGCTTTAAAACTGAGAGACTAGCTTGCGTAGAAACGGACGAACAGAGGGACAGACGGACATGGCTAGATTGACTCGTCTAGTGATGCTGATCAAGAATATATACACTATGGGGTCGAGAACGTCTCCTTTACTGCGTTGCAAACTTCTGACTGAAATCATTATACTCTCTGCAAGGGTATAAAAATGTTATTTCCAAGCTTAGGAGGTTTTATGATAAAAAACACCTAAACTATAATTTGTTTCATATTATTTTCCCACCAATTTTCCGATCGTTCCTATGGCAGCTATATGATATAGTAGTCCGATTTTTATAAAATAAACTCGAAATTCAGAACTCATTAAAAAATGTTATTTCCAAGCGTAGGAGGTTATATGTTAAAAAACACCGAAGCTATAATTTGTTTCATATTATTTTCCCACCAAGTTTACGATCGTTCCTATGGCAGCCATATGATATAGTCGTCCGATTTTGATAAAATAAAATTCAAAACTCAGAATAAATTAAATAATGATATTTCCAAGCGTAGGAGGTTATATACACTATGGGGTCGAGAACGTCTCCTTTACTGCGTTGCAAACTTCTGACTGAAATCATTATACTCTCTGCAAGGGTATAAAAATGTTATTTTCAAGCTAAGGAGGTTTTATGATAAAAAACACCTAAACTATAATTTGTTTCATATTATTTTCCCACCGATTTTACGATCGTTCCTATGGCAGCTATATGATATAGTCGTCCGATTTTGATAAAATTAAATTCGAAATTCAGAACTAATTAAAAAATGTTATTTCCAAGCATAGGATGTTATATGATAAAAAACACCGAAGCTATAATTTGTTTCATATTATTTTCCCACCGATTTTACGATCGTTCCTATGGCAGCTATATGATATAGTAGTCCGATTTTGATAAAATTAAATTCCAAATTCAGAATGAATTAAAAATGATATTTCCAAGCGTAGGAGGTTATATGCTAAAAAACACCGAAGCTATAAATTGTTTCATATTATTTTCCCACCGATTTTACGAGCGTTCCTATGATATAGTCGTCCGATTTTGATAAAATTAAATTCAAAATTCAGAACTAATTAAAAAATGTTATTTCCAAGCATATGAGGTTATAAGTTAAAAAACACCGAAGCTATAATTTGTTTCATATTATTTTCCCACCGATTTTACGATCGTTCCTATGGCAGCTATATGATATAGTAGTACGATTTTGATAAAATTAAATTCAAAATTCAGAACTAATTAAAAAATGTTATTTCCAAGCGTAGGAGGTTATATGTTAAAAAACACCGAAGCTATAATTTGATTCATATTATTTTTCCACCAATTTTCCGATCGTTCCTATGGCAGCTATATGATATAGTAGTCCGATTTTTATAAAATAAACTCGAAATTCAGAACTAATTAAAAAATGTTATTTCCAAACGTAGGAGGTTATATGTTAAAAAACACCGAAGCTATAATTTGTTTCATATTATTTTTCCACCGATTTTACGATCGTTCCTATGATATAGTCGTCCGATTTTTATAAAATTAAATTCGAAATTTAGAATGAATTAATAAATGTTATTTCCAAGCGTAGGAAGTTATATGTTAAAAAACACCGAAACTATAATTTGTTTCATATTATGGCACCGAATCTATGAACGGTTTCATAGTATTTTCCAACCGATTTTACGATCGTTCCTATGGCAGCTATCTGATGTAGTCGACCGATTTTGAAAAAATTAAATTCGAAATTCAGAACTAAATAAAAAATGTTATTTCCAAGCGTAGGAGGTTATATGTTAAAAACACCGAAACTATAATTCGTTTCATATTATTTTCCCACCGATTTTACGATCGTTCCTATGATATAGGCGTCCGATTTTTATAAAATTAAATTCGAAATTTAGAATGAATTAATAAATGTTATTTCCAAGCGTAGGAAGTTATATGTTAAAAAACACCGAAACTATAATTTGTTTAATATTATGGCACCGAATCTATAAACGGTTTCATAGTATTTTCCAACCGATTTTACGATCGTTCCTATGGCAGCTATATGATATAGTTGTCCGATTTTGATAAAATTAAATTCGAAATTCAGAATGAATTAATAAATGTTATTTCCAAGCGTAGGAGGTTATATGTTAAAAACACCGAAACTATAATTTGTTTCATATTATTTTTCCACCGATTTTACGATCGTTCCTATGATATAGTCGTCCGATTTTTATAAAATTAAATTCGAAATTTAGAATGAATTAATAAATGTTATTTCCAAGCGTAGGAATTTATATGTTAAAAAACACCGAAACTATAATTTGTTTCATATTATGGCACCGAATCTATAAACGGTTTCATAGTATTTTCCAACCGATTTTACGATCGTTCCTATGGCAGCTATATGATGTAGTCGACCGATTTTGAAAAAATTAAATTCGAAATTCAGAACTGAATAAAAAATGTTCTTTCCAAGCGTAGGAGGTTATATGTTAAAAAACACCGAAGCTATAATTCGTTTCATATTATTTTCCCACCGATTTTACGATCGTTCCTATGATATAGTCGTCCGATTTTTATAAAATTAAATTCGAAATTTAGAATGAATTAATAAATGTTATTTCCAAGCGTAGGAAGTTATATGTTAAAAAACACCGAAACTATAATTTGTTTCATATTATGGCAGCTATATGATATAGTAATCCGATTTTGGTAAAATTAAATTCAAAATTCAGAACTAATTAAAAAATATTATTTCCAAGCGTATGAGGTTATATGTTAAAAAACACCGAAGCTATAATTTGTTTCATATTATTTTCCCACCGATTTTACGATCGTTCCTATGGCAGCTATACGATATAGTAGTCCGATTTTGATAAAATTAAACTCGAAATTCAGAACTTATTAAAAAATGTTATTTTCAAGCGTAGGAGGTTATATGTTAAAAAACACCGAAGCTATAATTTGATTCATATTATTTTCCCACCAATTTTACGATCGTTCCTATGGCAGCTATATGATATAGTCGTCCGATTTTTATAAAATTAGATTCGAAATTCAGAACGAATTCAAAAATGTTATTTCCAAGCTTAAGAGGTTTTATGTTAAAAAACACCGAAGCTATAATTTGCTTCAAATTATTTTCCCACCGATTTTACGATCGTTCCTATGATATAGTCGTCCGATTTTTATAAAATTAAATTCGAAATTTAGAATGAATTAATAAATGTTATTTCCAAGCGTAGGAAGTTATATGTTAAAAAACACCGAAGCTATAATTTGTTTCATATTATTTTCCCACCAATTTTACGATCGTTCCTATGGCAGCTATATGATATAGTCTTCCGATTTTGATAAAGTTTAATTCGAAATTCAAAACTAATTGAAAAATGTTATATTCAAGGAAAGGAGGTAACATGTTAAAAAACACCAAAGATATAATTTTTTTACATTTTTTTCCGATTATTCCTATGGGAGCTATAGGATATAGTTGTCCGATCCGTCTGGTTCCGACTCATATACTACCTGCAAAAGATGGAAGATTTTTGGGAAAGTTTCAGCCCGATAGCTTTAAAACTGAGAGACTAGCTTGCGTAGAAACGGACGAACAGAAGGACAGACGGACATGGCTAGATTGACTCGTCTAGTGATGCTGATCAAGAATATATACACTATGGGGTCGAGAACGTCTCCTTTACTGCGTTGCAAACTTCTGACTGAAATCATTATACTCTCTGCAAGGGTATAAAAATGTTATTTCCAAGCTTAGGAGGTTTTATGATAAAAAACACCTAAACTATAATTTGTTTCATATTATTTTCCCACCAATTTTCCGATCGTTCCTATGGCAGCTATATGATATAGTAGTCCGATTTTTATAAAATAAACTCGAAATTCAGAACTAATTAAAAAATGTTATTTCCAAGCGTAGGAAGTTATATGTTAAAAAACACCGAAGCTATAATTTGTTTCATATTATTTTCCCACCAATTTTACGATCGTTCCTATGGCAGCCATATGATATAGTCGTCCGATTTTGATAAAATAAAATTCAAAACTCAGAATAAATTAAATAATGATATTTCCAAGCGTAGGAGGTTATATACACTATGGGGTCGAGAACGTCTCCTTTACTGCGTTGCAAACTTCTGACTGAAATCATTATACTCTCTGCAAGGGTATAAAAATGTTATTTTCAAGCTAAGGAGGTTTTATGATAAAAAACACCTAAACTATAATTTGTTTCATATTATTTTCCCACCAATTTTCCGATCGTTCCTATGGCAGCTATATGATATAGTAGTCCGATTTTTATAAAATAAACTCGAAATTCAGAACTAATTAAAAAATGTTATTTCCAAGCGTAGGAGGTTATATGTTAAAAAACACCGAAGCTATAATTTGTTTCATATTATTTTCCCACCAATTTTACGATCGTTCCTATGGCAGCCATATGATATAGTCGTCCGATTTTGATAAAATAAAATTCAAAACTCAGAATAAATTAAATAATGATATTTCCAAGCGTAGGAGGTTATATACACTATGGGGTCGAGAACGTCTCCTTTACTGCGTTGCAAACTTCTGACTGAAATCATTATACTCTCTGCAAGGGTATAAAAATGTTATTTTCAAGCTAAGGAGGTTTTATGATAAAAAACACCTAAACTATAATTTGTTTCATATTATTTTCCCACCGATTTTACGATCGTTCCTATGGCAGCTATATGATATAGTCGTCCGATTTTGATAAAATTAAATTCGAAACTCAGAACTAATTAAAAAATGTTATTTCCAAGCATAGGATGTTATATGATAAAAAACACCGAAGCTATAATTTGTTTCATATTATTTTCCCACCGATTTTACGATCGTTCCTATGGCAGCTATATGATATAGTAGTCCGATTTTGATAAAATTTAATTCGAAATTCAGAACTAATTAAAAAATGTTATTTCCAAGCGTAGGAGGTTATATGTTAAGGAACACCGAAGCTATAATTTGTTTCATATTATTTTCCCACCAATTTTCCGATCGTTCCTATGGCAGCTATATGATATAGTAGTCCGATTTTTATAAAATAAACTCGAAATTCAGAACTAATTAAAAAATGTTATTTCCAAGCGTAGGAGGTTATATGTTAAAAAACACCGAAGCTATTATTCGTTTCATATTATGGCAGCTATTTGATATAGTAATCCGATTTTGATAAAATTAAATTCAAAATTCAGAACTAATTAAAAAATGTTATTTCCAAGCGTAGGAGGTTATATGTTAGAAAACACCGAAGCTATAATTTGTTTCATATTATTTTCCCACCAATTTTGCGATCGTTCCTATGGCAGCTATATGATATAGTCGTCCGATTTTGATAAAATTAAATTTAAAATTCAGAATGAATTAAAAAATGTCATTTCCAAGCGTAGGAGGTTATATGTTAAAAAACACCGAAGCTATTATTTGTTTCATTTTATTTTCCCACCGATTTTACGATCGTTCCTATGGCAGCTATATGATATAGTCATCCGATTTTGATAAAATTAAATTCGAAATTCAGAACTTGTTAAAAAATGTTATTTAATGTTTAATGTTAAGGAACACCGAAGCTATAATTTGTTTCATATTATTTTCCCACCAATTTTACGATCGTTCCTATGGCAGCTATATGATGTAGTCTTTCGATTTTGATAAAATTTAATTCGAAATTCAGAATGAATTCAAAAATGTTATTTCCAAGCGAAGGAGGCTATATGTTAAAAAACACCGAAGCTATAATTTGTTTCATATTATTTTCCAACCGATTTTACGATCCTTCCGATGGCAGCTATATGATATTTTGATAAAATTAAATTCGAAATTCAGAACTAATTAAAAAAAGTTATTTCCAAGCGTAGGAGGTTATATGTTAAAAAAACACCGAAGCTATTATTCGTTTCATATTATGGCAGCTATTTGATATAGTAATCCGATTTTGATAAAATTAAATTCAAAATTCAGAACTAATTAAAAAATGTTATTTCCAAGCGTAGGAGGTTATATGTTAGAAAACACCGAAGCTATAATTTGTTTCATATTATTTTCCCACCAATTTTGCGATCGTTCCTATGGCAGCTATATGATATAGTCGTCCGATTTTGATAAAATTAAATTTAAAATTCAGAATGAATTAAAAAATGTCATTTCCAAGCGTAGGAGGTTATATGTTAAAAAACACCGAAGCTATTATTTGTTTCATTTTATTTTCCCACCGATTTTACGATCGTTCCTATGGCAGCTATATGATATAGTCATCCGATTTTGATAAAATTAAATTCGAAATTCAGAACTTTTTAAAAAATGTTATTTAATGTTTAATGTTAAGGAACACCGAAGCTATAATTTGTTTCATATTATTTTCCCACCAATTTTACGATCGTTCCTATGGCAGCTATATGATGTAGTCTTTCGATTTTGATAAAATTTAATTCGAAATTCAGAATGAATTCAAAAATGTTATTTCCGAGCGTAGGAGGTTATATGTTAAGAAACAACGAATCTATAATTTGTTTCATATTATTTTCCCACCGATTTTACGATCGTTCCTATGGCAGCTATATGATATTTTGATAAAATTAAATTCGAAATTCAGAACTAATTAAAAAAAGTTATTTCCAAGCGTAGGAGGTTATATGTTAAAAACACCGAAGCTATAATTCGTTTCATATTATTTTCCCACCGATTTTACGATCGTTCCTATGATATAGTCGTCCGATTTTTATAAAATTAAATTCGAAATTCAGAATGAATTAAAAAATGTTATTTCCAAGCTTAGGAGGTTATATGTTAAAAACTACCGAAGCTATAATTTGTTTCACATTATGGCAGCTATATGATATAGTAATCCGATTTTGATAAAATTAAATTCAAAATTCAGAACTAAATAAAAAATGTTATTTCCAAGCGTAGGAGGTTATATGTTAAAAAACACCGAAGCTATAATTCCCACCGATTTTACGATCGTTCCGAGTATCTCGACTATCAGATACCCGTTACTCAGCTAAATAGAGATATGCAAGTAGCAAAGCGAGATTAAAATGCGCCACCTACCGGCGGTATTCAGATTTAAGCGTTATGGGCGTTAGAGAGGGCGTGGCAAATTTTTTTTGGACCAATCGATAGGTATTGACGAGACCAATAAATTTCAGTTAAAATTTTTTATCTAGCATAAAAATTGTGGGCGTCACAGGCTTTCGCCGTTTGTGGGCGTTATAGTGGGCGTGGCATATTCGCGTAACAAACTTGCGCTGCGTATAAGGCTACGGAATCTAAATCTGAAATCCCTATCCTCTATCTTCGATAGTTTCCGAGATATCCACGTTTATTAGTATTTACGATTTTTTGAAGTTTGTGGGCGGTTTGTGGGCGTTAGGGTGGGCGTGGCACTATGGGGTCGAGAACGTCTCCTTTACTGCGTTGCAAACTTCTGACTGAAATCATTATACTCTCTGCAAGGGTATATAAATGTTATTTTCAAGCTTAGGAGGTTTTATGATAAAAAACACCTAAACTATAATTTGTTTCATATTATTTTCCCACCGATTTTACGATCGTTCCTATGGCAGCTATATGATATAGTAATCCGATTTTGATAAAATTAAATTCCAAATTCAGAATGAATTAAAAAATGATATTTCCAAGCGTAGGAGGTTATATGCTAAAAAACACCGAAGCTATAAATTGTTTCATATTATTTTCCCACCGATTTTACGAGCGTTCCTATGATATAGTCGTCCGATTTTGATAAAATTAAATCCAAATTCAGAACTTATTAAAAAATGTTATTTCCAAGCAAATGAGGATATAAGTTAAAAAACACCGAAGCTATAATTTGTTTCATATTATTTTCCCACCGAATTTACGATCGTTCCTATGGCAGCTATATGATATAGTAGTACGATTTTGATAAAATTAAATTAAAAATTCAGAACTAATTAAAAAATGTTATTTCCAAGCGTAGGAGGTTATATGTTAACAAAAACACCGAAGCTATTATTTGTTTCATATTATTTTCCCACCGATTTTACGATCGTTCCTATGGAAGCTATATGATATAGTCGTCCGATTTTTGATAAAATTAAATTCGAAATTCAGAATGAATTAAAAAATGTTATTTCCAAGCGTAGGAGGTTATATGTTAAAAAAACACCGAAGCTATAATTCGTTTCATATTATGGCAGCTATATGATACAGTAATCCGATTTTGATAAAATTAAATTCAAAATTCAGAACTAATTAAAAAATGTTATTTCCAAGCGTAGGAGGTTATATGTTAAAAAACACCGAAGCTATAATTTGTTTCATATTATTTTCCCACCAATTTTGCGATCGTTCCTATGGCAGCTATATGATATAGTCGTCCGATTTTGATAAAATTAAATTTAAAATTCAGAATGAATTAAAAAATGTCATTTCCAAGCGTAGGAAGTTATATGTTAAGGAACACGGAAGCTATTACACCAGTTTACAAAAGAAAATTGATGAAATACGCCTTTCAGGAAACCTTTGTTTTCCGGTAAGATACATCTCCCTGATTAAGAAAAGGGCACTTAAAATTTTTTCTATGGTACCAATTTTTTTTTAAGTGTAAAAAACGTTTTTCGAACTTTTTTATTTTCTAACCCGAGTTGTGATACACCGAATTCGGTCATCAAAGACTCATTTTACAGGTAATAGAATGCCCTTTAACTTTCTTATACACATCATTAAGTTCCATTCATTAATTCAAAAGCTACTCTTCGTCAAAGTTAAAAAATTTGGAAAAAAATCAAAAACGCTGGCATAAATGGCTTCTTTAAAAATACACGCGTAAAAACCGAAATTAGTTTTATGTTGTTTTCTTGAAGACTGAACCATAACGGAGAATATGCGCCATTGATCACGACAATCCGTTGGTAAATCGATTTTTAACAGATTTTTAAACGTATATACCCAAGTTCAGTATTCGGGAGCAGCGGCCGTTAAACTTTATTTTAAATTTTCAGTGTTGGGGAACGTAAGAATTTGGTGCAAGTTGTTATGCATAACGTCAGTTTCCTTGCTAAAAATATATGAAAATGATTTCCTCGTAACTGCAATCGCATACTTTTTAGCTTGCCCAGCGCTAATAGCAAGGAAACTGACGTTATGCATCACAACTTGCATCAAATTCTTACGTTCCCCAACACTGAAAATTTAAAATAAAGTTTAACGGCCGCTGCTCCCGAGTACTGAACTTGGGTATATACGTTTAAAAATCTGTTAAAAATCGATTTACCAACGGATTGTCGTGATCAATGGCGCATATTCTCCGTTATGGTTCAGTCTTCAAGAAAACAACATAAAACTAATTTCGGTTTTTACGCGTGTATTTTTAAAGAAGCCATTTATGCCAGCGTTTTTGATTTTTTTCCAAATTTTTTAACTTTGACGAAGAGTAGCTTTTGAACTAATGAATGGAACTTAATGATGTGTATAAGAAAGTTAAAGGGCATTCTATTACCTGTAAAATGAGTCTTTGATGACCGAATTCGGTTTATCACAACTCGAGTTAGAAAATAAAAAAGTGCGAAAAACGTTTTTTACACTTAAAAAAAAATTAGTACCATAGAAAAAATTTTAAGTGCCCTTTTCTTAATCAGGGAGATGTATCTTACCGGAAAACAAAGGTTTCCTGAAAGGCGTATTTCATCAATTTTTTTTTGTAAACTGGTGTTATTTGTTTCATATTATTTTCCCACCAATTTTACTATCGTTCCTATGGCAGCTATATGATGTAGTCGTCCGATTTTGATAAAATTAAATTCGAAAGTCAGAATGAATTAAAAAATGTTATTTCCAAGCGTAGGAGGTTATATGTTAAAAAAAAACACCGAAGCTATAATTTGTTTCATATTATGGCAGCTATATGATATAGTAATCCGATTTTGATAAAATTAAATTCAAAATTCAGAACTAATTAAAAAATGTTATTTCCAAGCGTAGGAGGTTATATGTTAAAAAACACCGAAGCTATAATTTGTTTAATATTGTTTTCCCACCAATTTTGCGATCGTTCCTATGGCAGCTATATGATATAGTCGTCCGATTTTGATAAAATTAAATTTAAAATTCAGAATGAATTAAAAAATGTCATTTCCAAGCGTAGGAGGTTATATGTTAAAAAACACCGAAGCTATAATTTGTTTCATATTATTTTCCCACCAATTTTGCGATCGTTCCTATGGCAGCTATATGATATAGTCGTCCGATTTCGATAAAATTAAATTTGAAGTTCAGAATGAATTAAAAAATGTCATTTCCAAGCGTAGGAGGTTATATGTTAAAAAACACCGAAGCTATAATTTGTTTCATATTATTTTCCCACCAATTTTACGATCGTTCCTATGATATGATATAGCGTCGGGTTTCAACTTACAGTCAGATATTGATTGTTTTCAGGGATGGTGTGAGTATAGCCTTTTAAATTTGAACTGCCTTAAATGCAACGTTATGACTTTTCATAGAGGTACTCCTACTTTTGTTAGTTACTCTCTTCAAAATACGCCACTCGACCGTATATATTCAGTTAATGACTTAGGCGTTCTTCTGGACCCAAAACTTAAATTTGACTGCCACATAATGTCCACTGTCAGCAAGGCCATGAGTGTTCTTGGGTTTATAAAGCGTTGGTCAAAAGAATTTGATGACCCTTATACAACCAAATTATTATTTACCTCCCTTGTCCGTCCTATTTTGGAATATTGTTCTTCGGTTTGGAGTCCACAATACCAAGTGCATATTGACCGTATTGAGTCGGTACAAAAAAAATTTCTTCTTTTTGCCCTTCGTAGTTTGAACTGGGATCAAAACATAAGGCTACCTTCCTATCAGAGTAGATTACTATTGCTTAATTTACCTACCCTTGCAAATCGTAGAACAATGCTTGGTACTATTTTTATGCAAAATCTTATAAGAGGTGATATTGATTCTGTAGAACTTGTAAACCGCCTAACTTTCAATGTTCCTGTTAGACTAACACGAAATTATTATCCCCTAAATTTGCCACGATGTACATCTAATTTTTGTCTGCACGAGCCCTTTCGCGTTCTATGTAATAATTATAACAACCTTTATCATTTAATTTGCACTTCAACTTCTATCCCGGTATTAAAAACTAATATTTTAACTCATTTGCTTCATTCTTAGATGCTTCTTTTATTTTCATTTGTGTCCCGTCTCTATTTGTTTTTTGTATCTTCCTCGCGAACTCGTATTTTTTGCCCAAATTGATAAAAGGGCCCCGCGCGTAACAAGCACGTGCTTGGTGTCGTTGGGCCACTTGTTTGTACTGTACGTGTTTGTACGTGTTTGTACTGCTCGTAGTGCATCAACGTCCATCATATATATATAGTCGTCCGATTTTTATAAAATTAAATTCGAAATTCAGAATGAATTAAAAAATGTTATTTCCAAGCGTAGGAGGTTATATGTTAAAAAACACCGAAGCTATAATTTGTTTAATATTATTTTCCCACCGATTTTACGATCGTTCCTATGGCAGCTATATGATATAGTCGCCCGGTTTTGATAAAATTAAATTCGAAATTCTGAACTAATTAAAAAATGTTATTTCCAAGCGTAGGAGGTTATATGTTAAAAAACACCGAAGCTATAATTCCCACCTATTTTACGATCGTTCCTATGATATAGTCGTCCGATTTTTATAAAATTTAATTCGAAGGAGGTTATATATTAAAGAAGGAAGAAAGCTATAGTCGAGTACCTCGACTATCAGATACCCGTTACTCAGCTAAATAGAGATATGCAAGTAGCAAAGCGAGATTAAAATGCGCCTTCTACCGGCGGTATTCAGATTTAAGCGTTATGGGCGTTAGAGAGGGCGTGGCAAATTTTTTTTGGACCAATCGATAGGTATTGACGAGACCAATAAATTACAGTTAAAATTTTTTATCTAGCATACAAATTGTGGGCGTCACAGGCTTTCGCGGTTTGTGGGCGTTATAGTGGGCGTGGCATATTCGTGTAACAAACTTGCGCTGCGTATAAGGCTACGGAATCTAAATCTGAAATCCCTATCCTCTATCTTTGATAGTTTCCGAGATATCCACGTTTAATAGTATTTACGATTTTTTGAAGTTTGTGGGCGGTTTATGGGCGTTAGGGTGGGCGTGGCAAACTTTTTTTTTTTTTTTTGGTCAATCGATAGGTATTGATGAGAACATTACATTTCAGTTAAAATTTTTATTCTAGCATCAAAACTGTAGGAGCCACAGTTTTGGGCGGTTTGTGGGCGTTTGAGTGGGCGTGGCACTCTACTGAAACAAACTTGCGCTGCGTAAGAAGCTCAGGAATCTGCACGCCAAATCTCAATAGCCTAGCTCCCATAGTTTCCGAGATCTCAGTGTTCATCCGGACAGACAGACGGACATGGCTAGATCGACTCGGCTAGTGATCCTGATCAAGAATATATATACTTTATGGGGTCGGAAACGCTTCCTTCTGCCTGTTACATACTTTCCGACGAATCTAGTATACCCTTTTACTCTACGAGTAACGGGTATAAAAACACCGAAGCTATAATTTGTTTCATATTATTTTCCCACCGATTTTACGATCATTCATATGGCAGCTATATGATATAGTCGTCCGATTTTGATAAAATTAAATTCAAAATTCAGAACTAATTAAAAAATGTTATTTCCAAGCGTAGGAGGTTATATGTTAAAAAACACCGAAGCTATAATTTGTTTCATATTATTTTCCCACCAATTTTCCGATCGTTCCTATGGCATCTATATGATATAGTCGTCCGATTTTGATAACATTAAATTCGAAATTCAGAACTAATTAAAAAATGTTATTTCCAAGCGTAGGAGGTTATATGTTAAAAAACACCGAAGCTATAATTTGTTTCATATTATTTTCCCACCAATTTTCCGATCGTTCCTATGGCATCTATATGATATAGTCGTCCGATTTTTATAAAATTAAATTCGAAATTCAGAATGAATTAAAAAATGTTATTTCCAAGCGTAGGAGGTTATATGTTAAAAAACACCGAAGCTATAATTTGTTTCATATTATTTTCCCACCAATTTTACGATCGTTCCTATGGCAGCTATATGATGTAGATTTCCGATTTTGATGAAATTAAATTCGAAATTCAGAATGAATTAAAAAATGTTATTTACAAGCGTAGGAGGTTATATGTTAAAAAAACACCAAAGCTATAATTTGTTTCATATTATTTTCCCACCAATTTTACGATCGTTCCTATGGCAGCTATATGATATAGTCGTCCGATTTTGATAAAATTAAATTCAAAATTCAGAATAAATTAAAAAATGATATTTCCAAGCGTAGGAGGTTATTTGTTAAAAATCACCGAAGCTATAAATTGTTTCATATTATTTTCCAACCGATTTTACGATCGTTCCTATGATATAGTCGTCCGATTTTGATAACATTAAATTCGAAATTCAGAATGAATTAAAAAATGTTATTTCCAAGCGTAGGAGGTTATATGTTAAAAAAACACCCAAGCTATAATTTGTTTCATATTATGGCAGCTATATGATATAGTAATCCGATTTTGATAAAATTAAATTCAAAGTTCAGAACTAATTAAAAAATGTTATTTCAAAGCGATGAGGTTATATGTTAAAAAACACCGAAGCTATAATTTGTTTCATGTTATTTTCCTACCGATTTTACGATCGTTCCTATGGCAGCTATATGATATAGTAGTACGATTTTGACAAAATTAAATTCGAAATTCAGAACTTATTAAAAAATGTTATTTTCAAACGTAGGAGGTAATATGTTAAAAAACACCGAAGCTATAATTTGTTTCATATTATTTTCCCACGGATTTTACGATAGTTCCTATGGCAGCTATATGATATAGTCGTCCGATTTTGATAAAATTAAATTCGAAATTCAGAACTTATTAAAAAATGTTATTTTCAAACGTAGGAGGTAATATGTTAAAAAACACCGAAGCTATAATTTGTTTCATATTATTTTCCCACAAATTTTACGATCGTTCCTATGGCAGCTATATGATATAGTCGTCCGATTTTGATAAAATTAAATTCGAAATTCAGAACTAATTAAAAATTGTTGTTTCCAAGCGTAGGAGGTTATATGGAGGAGGTTTCATATTATTTTCCCACGGATTTTACGATAGTTCCTATGGCAGCTAGGTTATATGTTAAGGAACACCGAAGCTTTAATTTGTTTCATATTATTTTCCCACCAATTTTACGATCGTTCCTATGGCAGCTATATGATATAGTAATCCGATTTTGATAAAATTAAATGCAAAATTCAGAACTTATTAAAAAATGTTATTTCCAAGCGTTGGAGGTTATATGTAAAGGAATACGGAAGCTATAATTTGTTTCATATTATTTTCCAACCAATTTTACGATCGTTCCTATGGCAGCTATATGATGTAGTCTTCCGATATTGATAAAATTTAATTCGAAATTCAGAATGAATTCAAAAATGTTATTTCCAAGCGTAGGAGGTTATATGTTAAAAAACACCGAAGCTATAATTTGTTTCATATTATTTTCCCACCGATTTTACGATAGTTCCTATGGCAGCTATATGATATAGTCGTCCGATTTTTATAAAATTAAATTCGAAATTCAGAACTAATAAAAAAATGTTATTTCCAAGCTAAGGAGGTTATATGTTAAGAAACAACGAAGCCATTATTTGTTTCATATTATTTTCCCACCGATTTTACGATCGTTCCTATGGCAGCTATATGATATATTCGTCCGATTTTGATAAAATTAAATTTAAAATTCAGAATGAATTAACAAATGATATTTCCAAGCGTAGGAGGTTATTTGTTAAAAAACACCGAAGCTATAATTTGTTTCATATTATTTTCCCACCGATTTTACGATCGTTCCTAAGGCAGCTATATGATGTAGTCTTCCGATTTTGATAAAATTTAATTCGAAATTCAGAATGAATTCAAAAATGTTATTTCCAAGCGTAGGTGGTTATATGTTAAAAAACACCGAAGCTATAATTTGTTTCATATTATTTTCCCACCGATTTTACGATCGTTCCGATGGAAGCTGTATGATTTGATAAAATTTAATTCGAAACTCAGAACTAATTAAAAATTGTTATTTCCAAGCGTAGGAGGTTATATGCTAAAAAAAAACACCGAAGCTATTATTTGTTTCATATTATTTTCCCACCGATTTTACGATAGTTCCTATGGCAGCTATATGATATATTCGTCCGATTTTGATAAAATTAAATGTAAAATTCAGAATGAATTAAAAAATGATATTTCCAAGCGTAGGAGGTTATTTGTTAAAAAACACCGAAGCTATAAATTGTTTCATATTATTTTCCCATCGATTTTACGATCGTTCCTATGATATAGTCGTCCGATTTTGATAAAATTAAATTCGAAATTCAGAATGAATTAAAAAATGTTATTTCCAAGCGTAGGAGGTTATATGCTAAAAAACACCGAAGCTATAATTTGTTTCATATTATTTTCCCACCGATTTTACGATCCTTCCTATGGCAGCTATATGATATAGTCGTCCAATTTTGATAAAATTAAATTCGAAATTCAGAACTAATTAAAAAATGTTATTTCCAAGCGCAGGAGGTTTTATGATAAAAAACACCTAAACTATAATTTGTTTCATATTATTTTCCCACCGATTTTACGATTGTTGCTATGGCAGCTATATGATATAGTCGTTTGATTTTGATAAAATTAAATTCGAAATTCAGAACTTATTAAAAAATGTTATTTTTAAGCGTAGGAGGTTATATGTTAAAAAACACCGAAGCTATAATATGTTTCATATTATTTTCCCACCGATTTTACGATCGTTCCTATGGCAGCTATATGATATAGTAGTCCGCTTTTGATAAAATTAAATTCGAAATTCAGAACTAATTAAAAAATGTTATTTCCAAGCGTAGGAGGCTATATGTTAAAAATCACCGAAGCTATAATTTTTTTTTTTTTTTTTTTTTTTCATATTATTTTCCCACCCCTGATTCGCGATCAAACACTCCCCGAGTTAAGACGTGCCTAAAATTTACGCGGAAGCTGCGCTAGCGCTAAAGCCATTATTAACAGAACACAAAACAAAAGAAAACGAAGCAAATCAGTGGTTGATGACAAGCACCATCAAAGTGTTGTTGTTAACATGAACGACGACGAAGAAGAAACAACGGTTTGGAGCTGGCAGAGAGTAAAACCGAAGCCAAAGGCAATCAAGAGACCAAACCAAGTCTCTCCGATTCTACTAAAGAAAAAAATCGCTCTGGACTCTGCACCTAGCACCAGCTACAATCAATTTGCCATCCTAAGCGAAAGCACACCAAACAATGGAAATGAAGACGAAACCGAAGAACTGGACATGATAACTGAAGACACCTTAGATGAATCTGCCAAGCCGCCACCTATATTCTTATCTGAAGTTAGTGATATAAAAGGAATGTTAGCTTATCTCGAGACTAAAATCAAAAAAGAGCTTTTCTTTTATAAAGTTCAACGCGATGGCCATGTGAGAGTTATGGTAAAGGCTATTGAGGAATACAGGAAACTTGTTAAAACTCTTAATACAGATTTTGTTAAATTTCACACATACCAGCTTAAACATGAGAGGGCTTTCAGAGTTGTTATTAAGAATTTACACTTCTCAACGGACATAGACTTAATTAAACAAGATGTGGAGTCCAAAGGTCACGCTGTTAGAAACATTAGTAATATTAAAAGTCGTGTAACCAAAGAGCCATTGAATTTGTTCTACTTAGACATTGAGCCCAACAATAAGAATTTAGATATTTACAAAGTTAAACACATTGGTAACGCAGTTGTCAATATAGAACCACCCCGTAAAAACAACCGGACGCAACCACCTGAAAAACACCAAAGATGACAACAATAAAAATGACCCTGCTACCTCTCAATCATTTGCTCCGTTTAATAATTTTAGCCAAGAACCCAAAGATTATCAATCATACGCTCAAGTTGCTGCAGGAAATAGTATCTCGAACACGTCTTTAGAAAGAATAGAACAGCTCTTAGAAAAACAATTTCAGCTCACAAATAATTTACTTAACATGATAATGTTACTTGTAAATAAGCTATGCAAATAAATCTTAACTTAGGAATATGGAATGCCAATGGGCTTTCCAACCATGTCAATGAAATAACCTTATTTTTAAAAACAAATGCCATTGATGTCATGCTTGTTTCAGAAACACACTTCACTAGCAAATCTTTTTTTAGAGTTATTGGGTACGACACAGTAAGGGCTGATCATCCGTCAGATCGAGCTCATGGAGGTGCTGCAATCATTGTCAAGCAGGGCCTTAAATTTCAAATAATGGACAGTACTAGGGAAAATGCTATGCAGGCTGCCACAATTAAAATAAAATGTATGCACGCAGATGTATCAATAACAGCGATATATCTCCCACCTAGATTCACAATAAAAGAACTCGATTTTAAAAACTTTTTCCAAGGGCTGGGAACAAAGTTTATCGTGGGAGGCGACTTCAATGCCAAACATCCATGGTGGGGATCCAGATTGACTAACCCGAAGGGATCGGAGCTATACAAATGCATACGAAACAATAACATAACAAGTTTGTCAACTGGTAAGCCCACATACTGGCCAACTGATAGTCAAAAAATTCCAGATTTGATTGATTTTGTATTATTCTCTGGAATTCCTTTATCACACATGCGAGTAATGGAGAGCTTTGACCTTAACTCAGATCATTCTCCAATAATAGCAACATATAGCACAATAGCCCATATGCTGGAAAAGCCCTATAAAGTCATAACAGCCTCTACTGACATCAACGCATTTAAAAGCTATTTAGGATCAGCTATAAGCCTGGACATTTCGTTAAAAACAGGAGAGGAAATAGACTATGCTGTGGAGCACTTTACAAATACAATTCATACAGCAAGCTATAGAAACACGAATCATGCTCTTAACCATCAACAACCAAATCAATTGTACCTTTCAATCGAACTTCGACAAAAAATACAAAATAAAAGGAATCTGCGAAAACGCTGGCAAGAAACTCGCTACCCTGCTGACAAAAGATTGTACAACAAGGCTGCTTCAGAGCTAAGACAACTGCTGTCAAACTTACGCAATGAATCTCTAGCTGCGTATCTGAGAAATTTAGACCCTAATTCCTGCAACAACGAATACAACCTGTGGAGGGCGACTAAATACCTAAAGAGACCAGCTAAAAGAAACATAAATATTCGTAAAAGCAATGGAACTTGGTGTAGGTCTAATACTGAACAAGCTGAAGCATTTGCACAACATCTTCACTCTGTATTTCAGCCAAACGAAATAAATAATTCTACAACCGAGACTGAAGTAGAACAATTTCTTGAGTCATCCTGCCAAATGAGCTTACCTATTAAAAGCATCAAATATGAAGAAGTTGTGGCAGAAATCAAATGCTTGAACAATAAAAAAGCACCAGGCCCTGATAAAATAGACGGTATCACCCTAAAAAGTTTACCAGCAAAATGCATTCGGCTTCTTACTCTTGTATTTAACGCGATCCTCAGACTAGACCACTTTCCAAGTCAATGGAAATGCGCAGAAATCATTATGATCCTAAAGCCAAACAAAACAGAAACTGAATTAACATCATACCGTCCCATTAGTCTGTTGACAATATTCTCGAAAGTGTTTGAAAAAATACTATTGAAGAGAATGTTGCCAATTTTGGACGAACTTTCCATCATTCCTGAATACCAATTCGGATTCAGGAGAGGTCATGGGACCCCTGAGCAATGTCACAGGGTCATTAATGATGTAGTATCTGCATTTGAAAACAAAAACAAGGAAGAACGCTATAGTCGAGTACCTCGACTATCAGATACCCGTTACTCAGCTAAATAGAGATATGCAAGCAGCAAAGCGAGATTAAAATGCGCCACCTACCGGCGGTATACAGAATTAAGCGTTATGGGCGTTAGAGTGGGCGTGGCAAATTTTTTTTTGGATCAATCGATAGGTTTTGACGAGACCAATACATTTCAGTTGAAATTTTTTATCTAGCATGAAAATTGTGGGCGTCACAGGTTTTCGCGGTTTGTGGGCGTTAAAGTGGGCGTGGAAAACTTTTTTTTGGGTCAATCGATAGGTATTGATGAGAACAATACATTTCAGTTAAAATTTTCTATCTAGCATCAAAACTGTAGGAGCCACAGTTTTGGGCGGTTTGTGGGCGTTAGAGTGGGCGTGGCACTCTGCTGAAACAAACTTGCGCTGCGTAAAAAGCTCAGGAATCTGCACGCCAAATCTCAATAGCCTAGCTCCCATAGTTTCCGAGATCTCAGCGTTCATCCGGACGGACAGACAGACGGACAGACGGACAGACGGACAGACGGACAGACGGACAGACGGACATGGCTAGATCGACTCGGCTAGTGATCCTGATCAAGAATATATATACTTTATGGGGTCGGAAACGCTTCCTTCTGCCTGTTACATACTTTCCGACGAATCTAGTATACCCTTTTACTCTACGAGTAACGGGTATAAAAACACCGAAGCTATAATATGATTCATATTATTTTCCCACCAATTTTACGATCGTTCCTATGGCAGCTATATGATATAGTCGTCCGATTTTGATAAAATTAAATTCAAAACTCAGAATGAATTAAAAAATAATATTTCCAAGCGTAGGAGGTTATATGTTAAAAAACACCGAAGCTATAAATTGTTTCATATTATTTTCCCACCGATTTTACGATCGTTCCTATGGCAGCTATATGATACAGTCGTCCGACTTTGATAAAATTAAATTCGAAATTCAGAACTAATTAAAAAATGTTATTTCCAAGCGTGGTATGTTATATGTTAAAAAACACCGAAGCAATAATTTGTTTAATATTATTTTCCCACCGATTTTACGATCGTTCCTATGGCAGCTATATGATATAGTAGTCCGATTTTGATAAAATTTAATTCGAAATTCAGAATGAATTAAAAAATGTTATTTCCAAGCGTAGGAGGTCATATGTTAAGGAACACCGAAGCTATAATTTGTTTCATATTATTTTCCCACCAATTTTACGATCGTTCCTATGGCAGCTATATGATATAGTCTTCCGATTTTGATAAAATTTAATTCGAAATTCAAAACTAATTAAAAAATGTTATTTCCAAGCTTAAGAGGTTTTATGTTAAAAACACCGAAGCTATAATTTGTTTCATATTATTTTCCCACCAATTTTCCGATCGTTCCTATGGCAGCTATATGATATATTCGTCCGATTTTGATAAAATTAAATTCAAAATTCAGAACTAATTAAAAAATGTTATTTCCAAGCGTAGGAGGTTATATGTTAAAAAACAGCGAAGCTATAATTTGATTCATATTATTTTCCCACCAATTTTACGATCGTTCCTATGGCAGCTATATGATATAATCTTCCGATTTTGATAAAATTTAATTTGAAATTCAAAACTTATTAAAAAATGTTACTTCCAAGCGTAGGAGCTTATATGTTAAAAAACACCGAAGCCATAATTCGTTTCATATTATTTTCCCACCGATTTTACGATCATTCCTATGGCAGCTATATGTAGTCTAGTCTATATATAGTCGTCCGATTTTGATAAAATTAAATTCGAAAGTCAGAATGAATTAAAAAATGTTATTTCGAAGCGTAGGAGGTTATATGTTAAAAAACACCGAAGCCATAATTCGTTTCATATTATTTTCCCACCGATTTTACGATCGTTCCTATGGCAGCTATATGATATAGTCGTCCGATTTTGATAAAATTAAATTCGCAATTCAGAACTAATTAAAAAATGTTATTTCCAAGCGTAGGAGGTTATATGTTAAAAACACCGAAGCTATAAATTGGTTTATATTATTTTCCCACCGATTTTACGATCGTTCCTATGGCAGCTATATGATATAGTCGTCCGATTTTGATAAAATTAAATTAGAAATTCAGAATGAATTAAAAAATGTTATTTCCAAGCGTAGGAGGTTATATGTTAAAAAACACCGAAGCTATAAATTGGTTTATCTTATTTTCCCACCGATTTTACGATCGTTCCTATGGCAGCTATATGATATAGTCTTCCGATTTTGATAAAATTTAATTCGAAATTCAAAACTAATTAAAAAATGTAAATTCCAAGCTTAAGAGGTTTTATGTTAAAAACACCGAAGCTATAATTTGTTTTATATTATTTTCCCACCGATTTTACGATCGTTCCTATGGCAGCTATATGATATAGTATTCCGATTTTGATCAAATTAAATTCGAAATTCAAAACTAATTAAAAATGGGTTTTCCAAGCGTAGGAGGTTATATGTTAAACAAGGAAGAACGCTATAGTCGAGTACCTCGACTATCAGATACACGTTACTCAGCTATATGGAGATATGCAAGCAGCAAAGCGAGATTAAAATGCGCCACCTACCGGCGGTATACAGATTTAAGCGTTATGGGCGTTAGAGTGGGCGTGGCAAATTTTTTGGATCAATCGATAGATATTGACGAGACCAATACATTTCAGTTAAAATTTTTTATCTAGCATGAAAATTGTGGGCGTCACAGGTTTTTGCGGTTTGTGGGCGTTAAAGTGGGCGTGGCAAACTTTTTTTTGAATCAATCGATAGGTAATGACGAGACGAATACATTTCAGTTAAAATTTTTTATCTAGCATAAAAATTGTGGGCGTCACAGGTTTTCGCGGTTTGTGGGCGTTTAAGTGGGCGTGGCAAACTTTTTTTTAGGTCAATCGATAGGTATTGATGAGAACATTACATTTCAGTTAAAATTTTTATTCTAGCATCAAAACTGTAGGAGCCACAGTTTTGAGCGGTTTGTGGGCGTTAGAGTGGGCGTGGCACTCTACTGAAACAAACTTGCGCTGCGCAGGAATCTCAGGAATCTGCGTGCCTAATCCCAGTATTGTAACTCTCATAGTTTCCGAGATCTCAGCGTTCATACGGACAGACGGACAGACGGACAGACGGACAGACGGACAGACGGACAGACGGACATGGCTAGATCGACTCGGCTAGTGATCCTGATCAAGAATATATATACTTTATGGGGTCGGAAACGCTTCCTTCTGCCTGTTACATACTTTCCGACGAATCTAGTATACCCTTTTACTCTACGAGTAACGGGTATAAATACTGCACAGCTGCATTCCTTGATGTTCAACAAGCGTTCGATCGAGTCTGGCACAATGGCTTATTGTACAAGATAAAGAAATGGCTACCTGCTCCGTACTTCTTATTGATCAAGTCGTATCTGACTAAAAGATGCTTTTACGTGCAACAGAAAAACGACACATCAACACTTTTCCTCATCAACGCAGGCGTCCCACAAGGAAGCGTTTTGGGACCAATTCTCTACACCCTATATACGGCCGACATGCCAGTTACAAATAACTGCACTGTTGCAACATATGCTGATGATACAGCCGTTCTGGCCACAAGCAGATCCAGAATTGAAGCTTCTGAACTCCTGCAGTGTGAGCTAAGCCTAATTGAAGACTGGTTTCTTAGATGGAAAATTAGAATCAACTCCCTCAAATCCGTCCAAATAACTTTTTCGTTAAGACAAGGTAGCTGCCCAAATGTTACACTTAACGGCTCACCAATTCCACAAAGTAACTGTGTGAAGTATCTCGGCTTGCATCTCGACCGCAGATTAACATGGAAAAACCACATTAAAGCAAAATGCCAGCAGCTCAGACTTAAAACACTAAAAATGTCCTGGTTGATAAGTCGAAAATCGGAAACCACTTTGGAAAACAAAATTCGCCTCTACAAATCCATACTGAAGCCTGTTTGGACCTACGCTATACAGCTCTGGGGAACTGCTAGCAACTCAAATATTGAGATACTTCAGCGTTACCAATCAAAAACTTTGCGACAAATTGTCAATGCTCCTTTTTACGTATCCAATGCAAATATTCATAAAGATCTTAATATTCCAACCATAAAAGAAGAAATAAATAAAACTAGTAAGAAATATATCGACAGACTTCACAACCACGAAAATAATTTAGCCTTAAGTCTAGTAGACAACAGTTTAACAGTAAGAAGACTGAAAAGATATCATATTCTCGATCTCCCTCATAGATAAATTCAACAAACAGGAAAGATGTTATATATAATAGCAGGGCTCACTGGAAAACTGCTATTTCTGTTAATTTAATATAAATTATACAATTTACTTATTGTTTAAACAAACAGATTGTAAATAAAAATAAAGATAAAAAAAAAAAAAATTTTCCCACCAATTTTCCGATCGTTCCAATGGCAGCTATATGATATAGTAGTCCGATTTTGATAAAATTAAATTCGAAATTCAGAACTAATTAAAAAATGTTATTTCCAAGCGTAGGAGGTTATATGTTAAAAAACACCGAAGCTATAATTTGTTTCATATTATTTTCCCACCAATTTTAGGATCGTTCCTATGGCAGCTATATGATATATTCGTCCGATTTTGATAAAATTAAATTCGAAATTAAGAACTAATTAAAAAATGTTATTTCCAAGCGTAGGAGGTTATTTGTTAAAAAACAACGAAGCCATTATTTGTTTCATATTATTTTCCCACCGATTTTACGATCGTTCCTATGGCAGCTATATGATATAGTCGTCCGATTTTGATAAAATTAAATGCAAAATTCAGAACTTATTAAAAAATGTTATTTCCAAGCGTTGGAGGTTATATGTAAAGGAACACCGAAGCTATAATTTGTTTCATATTATTTTCCCACCAATTTTACGATCGTTCCTATGGCAGCTATATGATGTAGTCTTCCGATTTTGATAAAATTTGATTCGAAATTCAGAATGAATTCAAAAATGTTATTTCCAAGCGTAGAAGGTTATATGTTAAAAAACACCGAAGCTATAATTTGTTTCATATTATTTTCCCACCGATTTTACGATCGTTCCGATGGCAGCTATATGATATAGTCTTCCGACTTTGATAAAATTTAATTCGAAATTCAAAACTAATTAAAAAATGTTATTTCCAAACGTAGGAGGTTATATGTTAAAAAACACCGAAGCCATAATTCGTTTCATATTATTTTCCCACCGATTTTACGATAGTTCCTATGGCAGCTATATGATATAGTCGTCCGATTTTTATAAAATTAAATTCGAAATTCAGAACTAATAAAAAAATGTTATTTCCAAGCTAAGGAGGTTATATGTTAAAAAACAACGAAGCCATTATTTGTTTCATATTATTTTCCCACCGATTTTACGATCGTTCCTATGGCAGCTATATGATATATTCGTCCAATTTTGATAAAATTAAATTCGAAATTCAGAACTAATTAAAAAATGTTATTTCCAAGCGCAGGAGGTTATTTGTTAAAAAACACCGAAGCTATAAATTGTTTCATATTATTTTCCCATCGATTTTACGATCGTTCCTATGATATAGTCGTCCGATTTTGATAAAATTAAATTCGAAATTCAGAATGAATTAAAAAATGTTATTTCCAAGCGTAGGAGGTTATATGCTAAAAAACACCGAAGCTATAATTTGTTTCATATTATTTTCCCACCGATTTTACGATCGTTCCTATGGCAGCTATATGATATAGTCGTCCAATTTTGATAAAATTAAATTCGAAATTCAGAACTAATTAAAAAATGTTATTTCCAAGCGCAGGAGGTTTTATGATAAAAAACACCTAAACTATAATTTGTTTCATATTATTTTCCCACCGATTTTACGATTGTTCCTATGGCAGCTATATGATATAGTCTTCCGATTTTGATAAAATTAAATTCGAAATTCAGAACTAATTAAAAAATGTTATTTTTAAGCGTAGGAGGTTATATGTTAAAAAACACCGAAGCTATAATTTGTTTCATATTATTTTCCCACCGATTTTACGATCGTTTCTAAGGCAGCTATATGATGTAGTCTTCCGATTTTGATAAAATTTAATTCGAAATTCAGAATGAATTCAAAAATGTTATTTCCTAGCGTAGGTGGTTATATGTTAAAAAACACCGAAGCTATAATTTGTTTCATATTATTTTCCCACCGATTTTACGATCGTTCCGATGGAAGCTGTATGATATAGTCTTCCGATTTTGATAAAATTTAATTCGAAACTCAGAACTAATTAAAAATTGTTATTTCCAAGCGTAGGAGGTTATATGCTAAAAAAAAACACCGAAGCTATTATTTGTTTCATATTATTTTCCCACCGATTTTACGATAGTTCCTATGGCAGCTATATGATATATTCGTCCGATTTTGATAAAATTAAATGTAAAATTCAGAATGAATTAAAAAATGATATTTCCAAGCGTAGGAGGTTATTTGTTAAAAAACACCGAAGCTATAAATTGTTTCATATTATTTTCCCATCGATTTTACGATCGTTCCTATGATATAGTCGTCCGATTTTGATAAAATTAAATTCGAAATTCAGAATGAATTAAAAAATGTTATTTCCAAGCGTAGGAGGTTATATGCTAAAAAACACCGAAGCTATAATTTGTTTCATATTATTTTCCCACCGATTTTACGATCGTTCCTATGGCAGCTATATGATATAGTCGTCCAATTTTGATAAAATTAAATTCGAAATTCAGAACTAATTAAAAAATGTTATTTCCAAGCGCAGGAGGTTTTATGATAAAAAACACCTAAACTATAATTTGTTTCATATTATTTTCCCACCGATTTTACGATTGTTCCTATGGCAGCTATATGATATAGTCTTCCGATTTTGATAAAATTAAATTCGAAATTCAGAACTAATTAAAAAATGTTATTTTTAAGCGTAGGAGGTTATATGTTAAAAAACACCGAAGCTATAATTTGTTTCATATTATTTTCCCACCGATTTTACGATCGTTCCTATGGCAGCTATATGATATAGTAGTCCGCTTTTGATAAAATTAAATTCGAAATTCAGAACTAATTAAAAAATGTTATTTCCAAGCGTAGGAGGTTATATGTTAAAAAACACCGAAGCTATAATTTTTTTCATATTATTTTCCCACCAATTTTCCGATCGTTCCAATGGCAGCTATATGATATAGTAGTCCGATTTCGATAAAATTAAATTCGAAATTCAGAACTAATTAAAAAATGTTATTTCCAAGCGTAGGAGGTTATATGTTAAAAAACACCGAAGCTATAATTTGTTTCATATTATTTTCCCACCAATTTTACGATAGTTCCTATGGCAGCTATATGATATATTCGTCCGATTTTGATAAAATTAAATGTAAAATTCAGAATGAATTAAAAAATGATATTTCCAAGCGTAGGAGGTTATTTGTTAAAAAACACCGAAGCTATAAATTGTTTCATATTATTTTCCCATCGATTTTACGATCGTTCCTATGATATAGTCGTCCGATTTTGATAAAATTAAATTCGAAATTCAGAATGAATTAAAAAATGTTATTTCCAAGCGTAGGAGGTTATATGCTAAAAAACACCGAAGCTATAATTTGTTTCATATTATTTTCCCACCGATTTTACGATCGTTCCTATGGCAGCTATATGATATAGTAGTCCGCTTTTGATAAAATTAAATTCGAAATTCAGAACTAATTAAAAAATGTTATTTCCAAGCGTAGGAGGTTATATGTTAAAAAACACCGAAGCTATAATTTTTTTCATATTATTTTCCCACCAATTTTCCGATCGTTCCAATGGCAGCTATATGATATAGTAGTCCGATTTTGATAAAATTAAATTCAAAATTCAGAACTAATTAAAAAATGTTATTTCCAAGCGTAGGAGGTTATATGCTAAAAAAAACACCGAAGCTATAATTTGTTTCATATTATTTTCCCACCGATTTTACGATAGTTCCTATGGCAGCTATATGATATATTCGTCCGATTTTGATAAAATTAAATGTAAAATTCAGAATGAATTAAAAAATGATATTTCCAAGCGTAGGAGGTTATTTGTTAAAAAACACCGAAGCTATAAATTGTTTCATATTATTTTCCCATCGATTTTACGATCGTTCCTATGATATAGTCGTCCGATTTTGATAAAATTAAATTCGAAATTCAGAATGAATTAAAAAATGTTATTTCCAAGCGTAGGAGGTTATATGCTAAAAAACACCGAAGCTATAATTTGTTTCATATTATTTTCCCACCGATTTTACGATCGTTCCTATGGCAGCTATATGATATAGTCGTCCAATTTTGATAAAATTAAATTCGAAATTCAGAACTAATTAAAAAATGTTATTTCCAAGCGCAGGAGGTTTTATGATAAAAAACACCTAAACTATAATTTGTTTCATATTATTTTCCCACCGATTTTACGATTGTTCCTATGGCAGCTATATGATATAGTCTTCCGATTTTGATAAAATTAAATTCGAAATTCAGAACTAATTAAAAAATGTTATTTTTAAGCGTAGGAGGTTATATGTTAAAAAACACCGAAGCTATAATTTGTTTCATATTATTTTCCCACCGATTTTACGATCGTTCCTATGGCAGCTATATGATATAGTAGTCCGCTTTTGATAAAATTAAATTCGAAATTCAGAACTAATTAAAAAATGTTATTTCCAAGCGTAGGAGGTTATATGTTAAAAAACACCGAAGCTATAATTTTTTTCATATTATTTTCCCACCAATTTTCCGATCGTTCCAATGGCAGCTATATGATATAGTAGTCCGATTTTGATAAAATTAAATTCGAAATTCAGAACTAATTAAAAAATGTTATTTCCAAGCGTAGGAGGTTATATGTTAAAAAACACCGAAGCTATAATTTGTTTCATATTATTTTCCCACCAATTTTTCGACCGTTCCTATGGCAGCTATATGATATAGTAATTCGATTTTGATAAAATTAAATTCGAAACTCAGAATTAATTAAAAAATGTTATTTCCAAGCGTAGGAGGTTATATGTTAAAAAACAGCAATAATTTGTTTAATATTATTTTCCCACCGATTTTACGATAGTTCCTATGGCAGCTATATGATATAGTAGTCCGCTTTTGATAAAATTAAATTCGAAATTCAGAACTAATTAAAAAATGTTATTTCCAAGCGTAGGAGGTTATATGTTAAAAAACACCGAAGCAATAATTTGTTTAATATTATTTTCCTACCGATTTTACGATCGTTCCTATGGCAGCTATATGATATAGTAGTCCGCTTTTGATAAAATTAAATTCGAAATTCAGAACTAATTAAAAAATGTTATTTCCAAGCGTAGGAGGTTATATGTTAAAAAACACCGAAGCTATAATTTGTTTCATATTATTTTCCCACCAATTTTAGGATCGTTCCTATGGCAGCTATATGATATATTCGTCCGATTTTGATAAAATTAAATTCGAAATTAAGAACTAATTAAAAAATGTTATTTTTAAGCGTAGGAGGTTATATGTTAAAAAACACCGAAGCTATAATTTGTTTCATATTATTTTCCCACCGATTTTACGATCGTTCCTATGGCAGCTATATGATATAGTCGTCCAATTTTGATAAAATTAAATTCGAAATTCAGAACTAATTAAAAAATGTTATTTCCAAGCGCAGGAGGTTTTATGATAAAAAACACCTAAACTATAATTTGTTTCATATTATTTTCCCACCGATTTTACGATTGTTCCTATGGCAGCTATATGATATAGTCTTCCGATTTTGATAAAATTAAATTCGAAATTCAGAACTAATTAAAAAATGTTATTTTTAAGCGTAGGAGGTTATATGTTAAAAAACACCGAAGCTATAATTTGTTTCATATTATTTTCCCACCGATTTTACGATCGTTCCTATGGCAGCTATATGATATAGTAGTCCGCTTTTGATAAAATTAAATTCGAAATTCAGAACTAATTAAAAAATGTTATTTCCAAGCGTAGGAGGTTATATGTTAAAAAACACCGAAGCTATAATTTTTTTCATATTATTTTCCCACCAATTTTCCGATCGTTCCAATGGCAGCTATATGATATAGTAGTCCGATTTTGATAAAATTAAATTCGAAATTCAGAATGAATTAAAAAATGTTATTTCCAAGCGTAGGAGGTTATATGCTAAAAAACACCGAAGCTATAATTTGTTTCATATTATTTTCCCACCGATTTTACGATCGTTCCTATGGCAGCTATATGATATAGTAGTCCGCTTTTGATAAAATTAAATTCGAAATTCAGAACTAATTAAAAAATGTTATTTCCAAGCGTAGGAGGTTATATGTTAAAAAACACCGAAGCTATAATTTGTTTCATATTATTTTCCCACCAATTTTACGATAGTTCCTATGGCAGCTATATGATATATTCGTCCGATTTTGATAAAATTAAATGTAAAATTCAGAATGAATTAAAAAATGATATTTCCAAGCGTAGGAGGTTATTTGTTAAAAAACACCGAAGCTATAAATTGTTTCATATTATTTTCCCATCGATTTTACGATCGTTCCTATGATATAGTCGTCCGATTTTGATAAAATTAAATTCGAAATTCAGAATGAATTAAAAAATGTTATTTCCAAGCGTAGGAGGTTATATGCTAAAAAACACCGAAGCTATAATTTGTTTCATATTATTTTCCCACCGATTTTACGATCGTTCCTATGGCAGCTATATGATATAGTAGTCCGCTTTTGATAAAATTAAATTCGAAATTCAGAACTAATTAAAAAATGTTATTTCCAAGCGTAGGAGGTTATATGTTAAAAAACACCGAAGCTATAATTTTTTTCATATTATTTTCCCACCAATTTTCCGATCGTTCCAATGGCAGCTATATGATATAGTAGTCCGATTTTGATAAAATTAAATTCGAAATTCAGAACTAATTAAAAAATGTTATTTCCAAGCGTAGGAGGTTATATGCTAAAAAAAAACACCGAAGCTATAATTTGTTTCATATTATTTTCCCACCGATTTTACGATAGTTCCTATGGCAGCTATATGATATATTCGTCCGATTTTGATAAAATTAAATGTAAAATTCAGAATGAATTAAAAAATGATATTTCCAAGCGTAGGAGGTTATATGTTAAAAAACACCGAAGCTATAAATTGTTTCATATTATTTTCCCATCGATTTTACGATCGTTCCTATGATATAGTCGTCCGATTTTGATAAAATTAAATTCGAAATTCAGAATGAATTAAAAAATGTTATTTCCAAGCGTAGGAGGTTATATGCTAAAAAACACCGAAGCTATAATTTGTTTCATATTATTTTCCCACCGATTTTACGATCGTTCCTATGGCAGCTATATGATATAGTCGTCCAATTTTGATAAAATTAAATTCGAAATTCAGAACTAATTAAAAAATGTTATTTCCAAGCGCAGGAGGTTTTATGATAAAAAACACCTAAACTATAATTTGTTTCATATTATTTTCCCACCGATTTTACGATTGTTCCTATGGCAGCTATATGATATAGTCTTCCGATTTTGATAAAATTAAATTCGAAATTCAGAACTAATTAAAAAATGTTATTTTTAAGCGAAGGAGGTTATATGTTAAAAAACACCGAAGCTATAATTTGTTTCATATTATTTTCCCACCGATTTTACGATCGTTCCTATGGCAGCTATATGATATAGTAGTCCGCTTTTGATAAAATTAAATTCGAAATTCAGAACTAATTAAAAAATGTTATTTCCAAGCGTAGGAGGTTATATGTTAAAAAACACCGAAGCTATAATTTGTTTCATATTATTTTCCCACCAATTTTAGGATCGTTCCTATGGCAGCTATATGATATATTCGTCCGATTTTGATAAAATTAAATTCGAAATTAAGAACTAATTAAAAAATGTTATTTCCAAGCGTAGGAGGTTATTTGTTAAAAAACACCGAAGCTATAATTTGTTTCATATTATTTTCCCACCAATTTTAGGATCGTTCCTATGGCAGCTATATGATATAGTCGTCCGATTTTGATAAAATTAAATGCAAAATTCAGAACTTATTAAAAAATGTTATTTCCAAGCGTAGGAGGTTATTTGTTAAAAAACACCGAAGCTATAATTTGTTTCATATTATTTTCCCACCAATTTTTCGACCGTTCCTATGGCAGCTATATGATATAGTAATTCGATTTTGATAAAATTAAATTCGAAACTCAGAATTAATTAAAAAATGTTATTTCCAAGCGTAGGAGGTTATATGTTAAAAAACAGCAATAATTTGTTTAATATTATTTTCCCACCGATTTTACGATAGTTCCTATGGCAGCTATATGATATAGTAGTCCGCTTTTGATAAAATTAAATTCGAAATTCAGAACTAATTAAAAAATGTTATTTCCAAGCGTAGGAGGTTATATGTTAAAAAACACCGAAGCAATAATTTGTTTAATATTATTTTCCTACCGATTTTACGATCGTTCCTATGGCAGCTATATGATATAGTAGTCCGCTTTTGATAAAATTAAATTCGAAATTCAGAACTAATTAAAAAATGTTATTTCCAAGCGTAGGAGGTTATATGTTAAAAAACACCGAAGCTATAATTTGTTTCATATTATTTTCCCACCAATTTTAGGATCGTTCCTATGGCAGCTATATGATATATTCGTCCGATTTTGATAAAATTAAATTCGAAATTAAGAACTAATTAAAAAATGTTATTTCCAAGCGTAGGAGGTTATTTGTTAAAAAACAACGAAGCCATTATTTGTTTCATATTATTTTCCCACCGATTTTACGATCGTTCCTATGGCAGCTATATGATATAGTCGTCCGATTTTGATAAAATTAAATGCAAAATTCAGAACTTATTAAAAAATGTTATTTCCAAGCGTTGGAGGTTATATGTAAAGGAACACCGAAGCTATAATTTGTTTCATATTATTTTCCCACCAATTTTACGATCGTTCCTATGGCAGCTATATGATGTAGTCTTCCGATTTTGATAAAATTTAATTCGAAATTCAGAATGAATTCAAAAATGTTATTTCCAAGCGTAGGAGGTTATATGTTAAAAAACACCGAAGCTATAATTTGTTTCATATTATTTTCCCACCGATTTTACGATCGTTCCGATGGCAGCTATATGATATAGTCTTCCGACTTTGATAAAATTTAATTCGAAATTCAAAACTAATTAAAAAATGTTATTTCCAAACGTAGGAGGTTATATGTTAAAAAACACCGAAGCCATAATTCGTTTCATATTATTTTCCCACCGATTTTACGATAGTTCCTATGGCAGCTATATGATATAGTCGTCCGATTTTTATAAAATTAAATTCGAAATTCAGAACTAATAAAAAAATGTTATTTCCAAGCTAAGGAGATTATATGTTAAAAAACAACGAAGCCATTATTTGTTTCATATTATTTTCCCACCGATTTTACGATCGTTCCTATGGCAGCTATATGATATATTCGTCCGATTTTGATAAAATTAAATTTAAAATTCAGAATGAATTAACAAATGATATTTCCAAGCGTAGGAGGTTATTTGTTAAAAAACACCGAAGCTATAATTTGTTTCATATTATTTTCCCACCGATTTTACGATCGTTCCTAAGGCAGCTATATGATGTAGTCTTCCGATTTTGATAAAATTTAATTCGAAATTCAGAATGAATTCAAAAATGTTATTTCCAAGCGTAGGTGGTTATATGTTAAAAAACACCGAAGCTATAATTTGTTTCATATTATTTTCCCACCGATTTTACGATCGTTCCGATGGAAGCTATATGATATAGTCTTCCGATTTTGATAAAATTTAAATCGAAACTCAGAACTAATTAAAAATTGTTATTTCCAAGCGTAGGAGGTTATATGCTAAAAAAAAACACCGAAGCTGTTATTTGTTTCATATTATTTTCCCACCGATTTTACGATAGTTCCTATGGCAGCTATATGATCCGATTTTGATAAAATTAAATGTAAAATTCAGAATGAATTAAAAAATGATATTTCCAAGCGTAGGAGGTTATTTGTTAAAAAACACCGAAGCTATAAATTGTTTCATATTATTTTCCCATCGATTTTACGATCGTTCCTATGATATAGTCGTCCGATTTTGATAAAATTAAATTCGAAATTCAGAATGAATTAAAAAATGTTATTTCCAAGCGTAGGAGGTTATATGCTAAAAAACACCGAAGCTATAATTTGTTTCATATTATTTTCCCACCGATTTTACGATCGTTCCTATGGCAGCTATATGATATAGTCGTCCAATTTTGATAAAATTAAATTCGAAATTCAGAACTAATTAAAAAATGTTATTTCCAAGCGCAGGAGGTTTTATGATAAAAAACACCTAAACTATAATTTGTTTCATATTATTTTCCCACCGATTTTACGATTGTTCCTATGGCAGCTATATGATATAGTCTTCCGATTTTGATAAAATTAAATTGGAAATTCAGAACTAATTAAAAAATGTTATTTCCAAGCGCAGGAGGTTATATGTTAAAAAACACCGAAGCTATAATTTGGTTTATATTATTTTCCCACCGATTTTACGATCGTTCCTATGGCAGCTATATGATATAGTAGTCCGATTTTGATAAAATTAAATTCGAAATTCAGAACTAATTAAAAAATGTTATTTCCAAGCGTAGGAGGTTATATGTTAAAAAACACCGAAGCTATAATTTGTTTCATATTATTTTCCCACCAATTTTTCGACCGTTCCTATGGCAGCTATATGATATAGTAATTCGATTTTGATAAAATTAAATTCGAAATTCAGAATTAATTAAAAAATGTTATTTCCAAGCGTAGGAGGTTATATGTTTAAAAACAGCAATAATTTGTTCAATATTATTTTCCCACCGATTTTATATGATATAGTAGTCCGCTTTTGATAAAATTAAATTCGAAATTCAGAACTAATTAAAAAATGTTATTTCCAAGCGTAGGAGGTTATATGTTAAAAAACACCGAAGCAATAATTTGTTTAATATTATTTTCCTACCGATTTTACGATCGTTCCTATGGCAGCTATATGATATAGTAGTCCGCTTTTGATAAAATTAAATTCGAAATTCAGAACTAATTAAAAAATTTTATTTCCAAGCGTAGGAGGTTATATGTTAAAAAACACCGAAGCTATAATTTGTTTCATATTATTTTCCCACCGATTTTACGATCGTTCCGATGGCAGCTATATGATATAGTCTTCCGACTTTGATAAAATTTAATTCGAAATTCAAAACTAATTAAAAAATGTTATTTCCAAACGTAGGAGGTTATATGTTAAAAAACACCGAAGCCATAATTCGTTTCATATTATTTTCCCACCGATTTTACGATAGTTCCTATGGCAGCTATATGATATAGTCGTCCGATTTTTATAAAATTAAATTCGAAATTCAGAACTAATAAAAAATGTTATTTCCAAGCTAAGGAGGTTATATGTTAAAAAACAACGAAGCCATTATTTGTTTCATATTATTTTCCCACCGATTTTACGATCGTTCCTATGGCAGCTATATGATATATTCGTCCGATTTTGATAAAATTAAATTTAAAATTCAGAATGAATTAACAAATGATATTTCCAAGCGTAGGAGGTTATTTGTTAAAAAACACCGAAGCTATAATTTGTTTCATATTATTTTCCCACCGATTTTACGATCGTTCCTAAGGCAGCTATATGATGAGTCTTCCGATTTTGATAAAATTTAATTCGAAATTCAGAATGAATTCAAAAATGTTATTTCCAAGCGTAGGTGGTTATATGTTAAAAAACACCGAAGCTATAATTTGTTTCATATTATTTTCCCACCGATTTTACGATCGTTCCGATGGAAGCTATATGATATAGTCTTCCGATTTTGATAAAATTTAATTCGAAACTCAGAACTAATTAAAAATTGTTATTTCCAAGCGTAGGAGGTTATATGCTAAAAAAAAACACCGAAGCTATTATTTGTTTCATATTATTTTCCCACCGATTTTACGATAGTTCCTATGGCAGCTATATGATATATTCGTCCGATTTTGATAAAATTAAATGTAAAATTCAGAATGAATTAAAAAATGATATTTCCAAGCGTAGGAGGTTATTTGTTAAAAAACACCGAAGCTATAAATTGTTTCATATTATTTTCCCATCGATTTTACGATCGTTCCTATGATATAGTCGTCCGATTTTGATAAAATTAAATTCGAAATTCAGAATGAATTAAAAAATGTTATTTCCAAGCGTAGGAGGTTATATGCTAAAAAACACCGAAGCTATAATTTGTTTCATATTATTTTCCCACCGATTTTACGATCGTTCCTATGGCAGCTATATGATATAGTCGTCCAATTTTGATAAAATTAAATTCGAAATTCAGAACTAATTAAAAAATGTTATTTCCAAGCGCAGGAGGTTTTATGATAAAAAACACCTAAACTATATTTTTGTTTCATATTATTTTCCCACCGATTTTACGATTGTTCCTATGGCAGCTATATGATATAGTCGTCCGATTTTGATAAAATTAAATTCGAAATTCAGAACTAATTAAAAAATGTTATTTTTAAGCGTAGGAGGTTATATGTTAAAAAACACCGAAGCTATAATTTGTTTCATATTATTTTCCCACCGATTTTACGATCGTTCCTATGGCAGCTATATGATATAGTAGTCCGCTTTTGATAAAATTAAATTCGAAATTCAGAACTAATTAAAAAATGTTATTTCCAAGCGTAGGAGGTTATATGTTAAAAAACACCGAAGCTATAATTTTTTTCATATTATTTTCCCACCAATTTTCCGATCGTTCCAATGGCAGCTATATGATATAGTAGTCCGATTTTGATAAAATTAAATTCGAAATTCAGAACTAATTAAAAAATGTTATTTCCAAGCGTAGGAGGTTATATGTTAAAAAACACCGAAGCTATAATTTGTTTCATATTATTTTCCCACCAATTTTTCGACCGTTCCTATGGCAGCTATATGATATAGTAATTCGATTTTGATAAAATTAAATTCGAAACTCAGAATTAATTAAAAAATGTTATTTCCAAGCGTAGGAGGTTATATGTTAAAAAACAGCAATAATTTGTTTAATATTATTTTCCCACCGATTTTACGATAGTTCCTATGGCAGCTATATGATATAGTAGTCCGCTTTTGATAAAATTAAATTCAAAATTCAGAACTAATTAAAAAATGTTATTTCCAAGCGTAGGAGGTTATATGTTAAAAAACACCGAAGCAATAATTTGTTTAATATTATTTTCCTACCGATTTTACGATCGTTCCTATGGCAGCTATATGATATAGTAGTCCGCTTTTGATAAAATTAAATTCGAAATTCAGAACTAATTAAAAAATGTTATTTCCAAGCGTAGGAGGTTATATGTTAAAAAACACCGAAGCTATAATTTGTTTCATATTATTTTCCCACCAATTTTAGGATCGTTCCTATGGCAGCTATATGATATATTCGTCCGATTTTGATAAAATTAAATTCGAAATTAAGAACTAATTAAAAAATGTTATTTCCAAGCGTAGGAGGTTATTTGTTAAAAAACAACGAAGCCATTATTTGTTTCATATTATTTTCCCACCGATTTTACGATCGTTCCTATGGCAGCTATATGATATAGTCGTCCGATTTTGATAAAATTAAATGCAAAATTCAGAACTTATTAAAAAATGTTATTTCCAAGCGTTGGAGGTTATATGTAAAGGAACACCGAAGCTATAATTTGTTTCATATTATTTTCCCACCAATTTTACGATCGTTCCTATGGCAGCTATATGATGTAGTCTTCCGATTTTGATAAAATTTAATTCGAAATTCAGAATGAATTCAAAAATGTTATTTCCAAGCCTAGGAGGTTATATGTTAAAAAACACCGAAGCTATAATTTGTTTCATATTATTTTCCCACCGATTTTACGATCGTTCCGATGGCAGCTATATGATATAGTCTTCCGACTTTGATAAAATTTAATTCGAAATTCAAAACTAATTAAAAAATGTTATTTCCAAACGTAGGAGGTTATATGTTAAAAAACACCGAAGCCATAATTCGTTTCATATTATTTTCCCACCGATTTTACGATAGTTCCTATGGCAGCTATATGATATAGTCGTCCGATTTTTATAAAATTAAATTCGAAATTCAGAACTAATAAAAAAATGTTATTTCCAAGCTAAGGAGGTTATATGTTAAAAAACAACGAAGCCATTATTTGTTTCATATTATTTTCCCACCGATTTTACGATCGTTCCTATGGCAGCTATATGATATATTCGTCCGATTTTGATAAAATTAAATTTAAAATTCAGAATGAATTAACAAATGATATTTCCAAGCGTAGGAGGTTATTTGTTAAAAAACACCGAAGCTATAATTTGTTTCATATTATTTTCCCACCGATTTTACGATCGTTCCTAGGGCAGCTATATGATAAAGTCTTCCGACTTTGATAAAATTTAATTCGAAATTCAAAACTAATTAAAAAATGTTATTTCCAAACGTAGGAGGTTATATGTTAAAAAACACCGAAGCCATAATTCGTTTCATATTATTTTCCCACCGATTTTACGATCGTTCCGATGGAAGCTATATGATATAGTCTTCCGATTTTGATAAAATTTAAATCGAAACTCAGAACTAATTAAAAATTGTTATTTCCAAGCGTAGGAGGTTATATGCTAAAAAAAAACACCGAAGCTATTATTTGTTTCATATTATTTTCCCACCGATTTTACGATAGTTCCTATGGCAGCTATATGATATATTCGTCCGATTTTGATAAAATTAAATGTAAAATTCAGAATGAATTAAAAAATGATATTTCCAAGCGTAGGAGGTTATTTGTTAAAAAACACCGAAGCTATAAATTGTTTCATATTATTTTCCCATCGATTTTACGATCGTTCCTATGATATAGTCGTCCGATTTTGATAAAATTAAATTCGAAATTCAGAATGAATTAAAAAATGTTATTTCCAAACGTAGGAGGTTATATGTTAAAAAACACCGAAGCCATAATTCGTTTCATATTATTTTCCCACCGATTTTACGATAGTTCCTATGGCAGCTATATGATATAGTCGTCCGATTTTTATAAAATTAAATCCGAAATTCAGAACTAATAAAAAAATGTTATTTCCAAGCTAAGGAGGTTATATGTTAAAAAACAACGAAGCCATTATTTGTTTCATATTATTTTCCCACCGATTTTACGATCGTTCCTATGGCAGCTATATGATATATTCGTCCGATTTTGATAAAATTAAATTTAAAATTCAGAATGAATTAACAAATGATATTTCCAAGCGTAGGAGGTTATATGTTAAAAAACAACGAAGCCATTATTTGTTTCATATTATTTTCCCACCGATTTTACGATCGTTCCTATGGCAGCTATATGATATATTCGTCCGATTTTGATAAAATTTAATTCGAAATTCAGAATGAATTCAAAAATGTTATTTCCAAGCGTAGGTGGTTATATGTTAAAAAACACCGAAGCTATAATTTGTTTCATATTATTTTCCCACCGATTTTACGATCGTTCCGATGGAAGCTATATGATATAGTCTTCCGATTTTGATAAAATTTAAATCGAAACTCAGAACTAATTAAAAATTGTTATTTCCAAGCGTAGGAGGTTATATGCTAAAAAAAAACACCGAAGCTATTATTTGTTTCATATTATTTTCCCACCGATTTTACGATAGTTCCTATGGCAGCTATATGATATATTCGTCCGATTTTGATAAAATTAAATGTAAAATTCAGAATGAATTAAAAAATGATATTTCCAAGCGTAGGAGGTTATTTGTTAAAAAACACCGAAGCTATAAATTGTTTCATATTATTTTCCCATCGATTTTACGATCGTTCCTATGATATAGTCGTCCGATTTTGATAAAATTAAATTCGAAATTCAGAATGAATTAAAAAATGTTATTTCCAAGCGTAGGAGGTTATATGCTAAAAAACACCGAAGCTATAATTTGTTTCATATTATTTTCCCACCGATTTTACGATCGTTCCTATGGCAGCTATATGATATAGTCGTCCAATTTTGATAAAATTAAATTCGAAATTCAGAACTAATTAAAAAATGTTATTTCCAAGCGCAGGAGGTTTTATGATAAAAAACACCTAAACTATAATTTGTTTCATATTATTTTCCCACCGATTTTACGATTGTTCCTATGGCAGCTATATGATATAGTCTTCCGATTTTGATAAAATTAAATTGGAAATTACGAACTAATTAAAAAATGTTATTTCCAAGCGCAGGAGGTTATATGTTAAAAAACACCGAAGCTATAATTTGGTTTATATTATTTTCCCACCGATTTTACGATCGTTCCTATGGCAGCTATATGATATAGTCGTCCGATTTTGATAAAATTAAATTCGAAATTCAGAACTAATTAAAAAATGTTAGTTTTAAGCGTAGGAGGTTATATGTTAAAAAACACCGAAGCTATAATTTGTTTCATATTATTTTCCCACCGATTTTACGATCGTTCCTATGGCAGCTATATGATATAGTAGTCCGCTTTTGATAAAATTAAATTCGAAATTCAGAACTAATTAAAAAATGTTATTTCCAAGCGTAGGAGGTTATATGTTAAAAAACACCGAAGCTATAATTTGTTTCATATTATTTTCCCACCAATTTTCCGATCGTTCCAATGGCAGCTATATGATATAGTAGTCCGATTTTGATAAAATTAAATTCGAAATTCAGAACTAATTAAAAAATGTTATTTCCAAGCGTAGGAGGTTATATGTTAAAAAACACCGAAGCTATAATTTGTTTCATATTATTTTCCCACCAATTTTTCGACCGTTCCTATGGCAGCTATATGATATAGTAATTCGATTTTGATAAAATTAAATTCGAAATTCAGAATTAATTAAAAAATGTTATTTCCAAGCGTAGGAGGTTATATGTTAAAAAACAGCAATAATTTGTTTAATATTATTTTCCCACCGATTTTACGATAGTTCCTATGGCAGCTATATGATATAGTAGTCCGCTTTTGATAAAATTAAATTCGAAATTCAGAACTAATTAAAAAATGTTATTTCCAAGCGTAGGAGGTTATATGTTAAAAAACACCGAAGCAATAATTTGTTTAATATTATTTTCCTACCGATTTTACGATCGTTCCTATGGCAGCTATATGATATAGTAGTCCGCTTTTGATAAAATTAAATTCGAAATTCAGAACTAATTAAAAAATGTTATTTCCAAGCGTAGGAGGTTATATGTTAAAAAACACCGAAGCTATAATTTGTTTCATATTATTTTCCCACCAATTTTACGATCGTTCCTACGGCAGCTATATGATATATTCGTCCGATTTTGATAAAATTAAATTCGAAATTAAGAACTAATTAAAAAATGTTATTTCCAAGCGTAGGAGGTTATTTGTTAAAAAACAACGAAGCCATTATTTGTTTCATATTATTTTCCCACCGATTTTACGATCGTTCCTATGGCAGCTATATGATATAGTCGTCCGATTTTGATAAAATTAAATGCAAAATTCAGAACTTATTAAAAAATGTTATTTCCAAGCGTTGGAGGTTATATGTAAAGGAACACCGAAGCTATAATTTGTTTCATATTATTTTCCCACCAATTTTACGATCGTTCCTATGGCAGCTATATGATGTAGTCTTCCGATTTTGATAAAATTTAATTCGAAATTCAGAATGAATTCAAAAATGTTATTTCCAAGCCTAGGAGGTTATATGTTAAAAAACACCGAAGCTATAATTTGTTTCATATTATTTTCCCACCGATTTTACGATCGTTCCGATGGCAGCTATATGATATAGTCTTCCGACTTTGATAAAATTTAATTCGAAATTCAAAACTAATTAAAAAATGTTATTTCCAAACGTAGGAGGTTATATGTTAAAAAACACCGAAGCCATAATTCGTTTCATATTATTTTCCCACCGATTTTACGATAGTTCCTATGGCAGCTATATGATATAGTCGTCCGATTTTTATAAAATTAAATTCGAAATTCAGAACTAATAAAAAAATGTTATTTCCAAGCTAAGGAGGTTATATGTTAAAAAACAACGAAGCCATTATTTGTTTCATATTATTTTCCCACCGATTTTACGATCGTTCCTATGGCAGCTATATGATATATTCGTCCGATTTTGATAAAATTAAATTTAAAATTCAGAATGAATTAACAAATGATATTTCCAAGCGTAGGAGGTTATTTGTTAAAAAACACCGAAGCTATAATTTGTTTCATATTATTTTCCCACCGATTTTACGATCGTTCCTAGGGCAGCTATATGATAAAGTCTTCCGACTTTGATAAAATTTAATTCGAAATTCAAAACTAATTAAAAAATGTTATTTCCAAACGTAGGAGGTTATATGTTAAAAAACACCGAAGCCATAATTCGTTTCATATTATTTTCCCACCGATTTTACGATCGTTCCGATGGAAGCTATATGATATAGTCTTCCGATTTTGATAAAATTTAAATCGAAACTCAGAACTAATTAAAAATTGTTATTTCCAAGCGTAGGAGGTTATATGCTAAAAAAAAACACCGAAGCTATTATTTGTTTCATATTATTTTCCCACCGATTTTACGATAGTTCCTATGGCAGCTATATGATATATTCGTCCGATTTTGATAAAATTAAATGTAAAATTCAGAATGAATTAAAAAATGATATTTCCAAGCGTAGGAGGTTATTTGTTAAAAAACACCGAAGCTATAAATTGTTTCATATTATTTTCCCATCGATTTTACGATCGTTCCTATGATATAGTCGTCCGATTTTGATAAAATTAAATTCGAAATTCAGAATGAATTAAAAAATGTTATTTCCAAACGTAGGAGGTTATATGTTAAAAAACACCGAAGCCATAATTCGTTTCATATTATTTTCCCACCGATTTTACGATAGTTCCTATGGCAGCTATATGATATAGTCGTCCGATTTTTATAAAATTAAATCCGAAATTCAGAACTAATAAAAAAATGTTATTTCCAAGCTAAGGAGGTTATATGTTAAAAAACAACGAAGCCATTATTTGTTTCATATTATTTTCCCACCGATTTTACGATCGTTCCTATGGCAGCTATATGATATATTCGTCCGATTTTGATAAAATTAAATTTAAAATTCAGAATGAATTAACAAATGATATTTCCAAGCGTAGGAGGTTATATGTTAAAAAACAACGAAGCCATTATTTGTTTCATATTATTTTCCCACCGATTTTACGATCGTTCCTATGGCAGCTATATGATATATTCGTCCGATTTTGATAAAATTTAATTCGAAATTCAGAATGAATTCAAAAATGTTATTTCCAAGCGTAGGTGGTTATATGTTAAAAAACACCGAAGCTATAATTTGTTTCATATTATTTTCCCACCGATTTTACGATCGTTCCGATGGAAGCTATATGATATAGTCTTCCGATTTTGATAAAATTTAAATCGAAACTCAGAACTAATTAAAAATTGTTATTTCCAAGCGTAGGAGGTTATATGCTAAAAAAAAACACCGAAGCTATTATTTGTTTCATATTATTTTCCCACCGATTTTACGATAGTTCCTATGGCAGCTATATGATATATTCGTCCGATTTTGATAAAATTAAATGTAAAATTCAGAATGAATTAAAAAATGATATTTCCAAGCGTAGGAGGTTATTTGTTAAAAAACACCGAAGCTATAAATTGTTTCATATTATTTTCCCATCGATTTTACGATCGTTCCTATGATATAGTCGTCCGATTTTGATAAAATTAAATTCGAAATTCAGAATGAATTAAAAAATGTTATTTCCAAGCGTAGGAGGTTATATGCTAAAAAACACCGAAGCTATAATTTGTTTCATATTATTTTCCCACCGATTTTACGATCGTTCCTATGGCAGCTATATGATATAGTCGTCCAATTTTGATAAAATTAAATTCGAAATTCAGAACTAATTAAAAAATGTTATTTCCAAGCGCAGGAGGTTTTATGATAAAAAACACCTAAACTATAATTTGTTTCATATTATTTTCCCACCGATTTTACGATTGTTCCTATGGCAGCTATATGATATAGTCTTCCGATTTTGATAAAATTAAATTGGAAATTACGAACTAATTAAAAAATGTTATTTCCAAGCGCAGGAGGTTATATGTTAAAAAACACCGAAGCTATAATTTGGTTTATATTATTTTCCCACCGATTTTACGATCGTTCCTATGGCAGCTATATGATATAGTCGTCCGATTTTGATAAAATTAAATTCGAAATTCAGAACTAATTAAAAAATGTTAGTTTTAAGCGTAGGAGGTTATATGTTAAAAAACACCGAAGCTATAATTTGTTTCATATTATTTTCCCACCGATTTTACGATCGTTCCTATGGCAGCTATATGATATAGTAGTCCGCTTTTGATAAAATTAAATTCGAAATTCAGAACTAATTAAAAAATGTTATTTCCAAGCGTAGGAGGTTATATGTTAAAAAACACCGAAGCTATAATTTGTTTCATATTATTTTCCCACCAATTTTCCGATCGTTCCAATGGCAGCTATATGATATAGTAGTCCGATTTTGATAAAATTAAATTCGAAATTCAGAACTAATTAAAAAATGTTATTTCCAAGCGTAGGAGGTTATATGTTAAAAAACACCGAAGCTATAATTTGTTTCATATTATTTTCCCACCAATTTTTCGACCGTTCCTATGGCAGCTATATGATATAGTAATTCGATTTTGATAAAATTAAATTCGAAATTCAGAATTAATTAAAAAATGTTATTTCCAAGCGTAGGAGGTTATATGTTAAAAAACAGCAATAATTTGTTTAATATTATTTTCCCACCGATTTTACGATAGTTCCTATGGCAGCTATATGATATAGTAGTCCGCTTTTGATAAAATTAAATTCGAAATTCAGAACTAATTAAAAAATGTTATTTCCAAGCGTAGGAGGTTATATGTTAAAAAACACCGAAGCAATAATTTGTTTAATATTATTTTCCTACCGATTTTACGATCGTTCCTATGGCAGCTATATGATATAGTAGTCCGCTTTTGATAAAATTAAATTCGAAATTCAGAACTAATTAAAAAATGTTATTTCCAAGCGTAGGAGGTTATATGTTAAAAAACACCGAAGCTATAATTTGTTTCATATTATTTTCCCACCAATTTTACGATCGTTCCTACGGCAGCTATATGATATATTCGTCCGATTTTGATAAAATTAAATTCGAAATTAAGAACTAATTAAAAAATGTTATTTCCAAGCGTAGGAGGTTATTTGTTAAAAAACAACGAAGCCATTATTTGTTTCATATTATTTTCCCACCGATTTTACGATCGTTCCTATGGCAGCTATATGATATAGTCGTCCGATTTTGATAAAATTAAATGCAAAATTCAGAACTTATTAAAAAATGTTATTTCCAAGCGTTGGAGGTTATATGTAAAGGAACACCGAAGCTATAATTTGTTTCATATTATTTTCCCACCAATTTTACGATCGTTCCTATGGCAGCTATATGATGTAGTCTTCCGATTTTGATAAAATTTAATTCGAAATTCAGAATGAATTCAAAAATGTTATTTCCAAGCGTAGGAGGTTATATGTTAAAAAACACCGAAGCTATAATTTGTTTCATATTATTTTCCCACCGATTTTACGATCGTTCCGATGGCAGCTATATGATATAGTCTTCCGACTTTGATAAAATTTAATTCGAAATTCAAAACTAATTAAAAAATGTTATTTCCAAACGTAGGAGGTTATATGTTAAAAAACACCGAAGCCATATTTCGTTTCATATTATTTTCCCACCGATTTTACGATAGTTCCTATGGCAGCTATATGATATAGTCGTCCGATTTTTATAAAATTAAATTCGAAATTCAGAACTAATAAAAAAATGTTATTTCCAAGCTAAGGAGGTTATATGTTAAAAAACAACGAAGCCATTATTTGTTTCATATTATTTTCCCACCGATTTTACGATCGCTCCTATGGCAGCTATATGATATATTCGTCCGATTTTGATAAAATTAAATTTAAAATTCAGAATGAATGATATTTCCAAGCGTAGGAGGTTATTTGTTAAAAAACACCGAAGCTATAATTTGTTTCATATTATTTTCCCACCGATTTTACGATCGTTCCTAAGGCAGCTATATGATGTAGTCTTCCGATTTTGATAAAATTTAATTCGAAACTCAGAACTAATTAAAAATTGTTATTTCCAAGCGTAGGAGGTTATATGCTAAAAAAAACACCGAAGCTATTATTTGTTTCATATTATTTTCCCACCGATTTTACGATAGTTCCTATGGCAGCTATATGACATATTCGTCCGATTTTGATAAAATTAAATGTAAAATTCAGAATGAATTAAAAAATGATATTTCCAAGCGTAGGAGGTTATTTGTTAAAAACACCGAAGCTATAAATTGTTTCATATTATTTTCCCATCGATTTTACGATCGATCCTATGATACAGTTGTCCGATTTTGATCAAATTAAATTCGAAATTCAGAATGAATTAAAAAATGTTATTTCCAAGCGTAGGAGGTTATATGTTAAAAAACACCGAAGCTATAATTTGTTTCATATTATTTTCCCACCGATTTTACGATCGTTCCTATGGCAGCTATATGATATAGTCGTCCAATTTTGATAAAATTAAATTCGAAATTCAGAACTAATTAAAAAATGTTATTTCCAAGCGCAGGAGGTTTTATGATAAAAAACACCTAAACTATAATTTGTTTCATATTATTTTCCCACCGATTTTACGATTGTTCCTATGGCAGCTATATGATATAGTCTTCCGATTTTGATAAAATTAAACTGGAAATTCAGAACTAATTAAAAAATGTTATTTCCAAGCGCAGGAGGTTATATGTTAAAAAACACCGAAGCTATAATTTGGTTTATATTATTTTCCCACCGATTTTACGATCGTTCCTATGGCAGCTATATGATATAGTCGTCCGATTTTAATAAAATTAAATTCGAAATTCAGAACTAATTAAAAAATGTTATTTTTAAGCGTAGGAGGTTATATGTTAAAAAACACCGAAGCTATAATTTGTTTAATATTATTTTCCCACCGATTTTACGATCGTTCCTATGGCAGCTATATGATATAGTAGTCCGCTTTTGATAAAATTAAATTCGAAATTCAGAACTAATTAAAAAATGTTATTTCCAAGCGTAGGAGGTTATATGTTAAGAAACACCGAAGCTATAATTTGTTTCATATTATTTTCCCACCGATTTTACGATCGTTCCAATGGCAGCTATATGATATAGTAGTCCGATTTTGATAAAATTAAATTCGAAATTCAGAACTAATTAAAAAATGTTATTTCCAAGCGTAGGAGGTTATATGTTAAAAAACACCGAAGCTATAATTTGTTTCATATTATTTTCCCACCAATTTTTTGACCGTTCCTATGGCAGCTATATGATATAGTAATTCGATTTTGATAAAATTAAATTCGAAATTCAGAATTAATTAAAAAATGTTATTTCCAAGCGTAGGAGGTTATATGTTAAAAAACAGCAATAATTTGTTTAATATTATTTTCCCACCGATTTTACGATCGTTCCTATGGCAGCTATATGATATAGTAGTCCGCTTTTGATAAAATTAAATTCGAAATTCAGAACTAATTAAAAAATGTTATTTCCAAGCGTAGGAGGTTATATGTTAAAAAACAGCAATAATTTGTTTAATATTATTTTCCCACCGATTTTACGATCGTTCCTATGGCAGCTATATGATATAGTAGTCCGCTTTTGACAAAATTAAATTCGAAATTCAGAACTAATTAAAAAATGTTATTTCCAAGCGTAGGAGGTTATATGTTAAAAAACACCGAAGCTATAATTTGTTTCATATTATTTTCCCACCAATTTTTTGACCGTTCCTATGGCAGCTATATGATATAGTAATTCGATTTTGATAAAATTAAATTCGAAATTCAGAATTAATTAAAAAATGTTATTTCCAAGCGTAGGAGGTTATATGTTAAAAAACACCGAAGCTATAATTTGTTTCATATTTTTTTCCCACCAATTTTCCTATCGTTCCAATGGCAGCTATATGACATATTCGTCCGATTTTGATAAAATTAAATTCGCAATTCAGAACTAATTAAAAAATGTTATTTCCAAGCGTAGGAGGTTATATGTTAAAAAACACCGAAGCTATAATTTGTTTCGTATTATTTTCCCACCAATTTTTCAACCGTTCCTATGGCAGCTATATGATATATTCGTCCGATTTTGATAAAATTAAATTTAAAATTCAGAATGAATTAACAAATGATATTTCCAAGCGTAGGAGGTTATTTGTTAAAAAACACCGAAGCTATAATTTGTTTAATATTATTTTCCCACCGATTTTACGATCGCTCCTATGGCAGCTATATGATATAGTAGTCCGATTTTGATAAAATTTAATTCGAAATTTAAAACTAATTAAAAAATGTTATTTCCAAGCGTAGGAGGTTCTATGTTAAGGAACACCGAAGCAATAATTTGTTTAATATTATTTTCCTACCGATTTTACGATCGTTCCTATGGCAGCTATATGATATAGTAGTCCGCTTTTGATAAAATTAAATTCGAAATTCAGAACTAATTAAAAAATGTTATTTCCAAGCGTAGGAGGTTATATGTTAAAAAACACCGAAGCTATAATTTGTTTCATATTATTTTCCCACCAATTTTCCGATCGTTCCTATGGCAGCTATATGATATAGTCTTCCGATTTTGATAAAATTTAATTCGAAATTCAGAACTAATTAAAACATGTTATTTCCAAGCGTAGGAGGTTATATGCTAAAAAACACCGAAGCTATAATTTGTTTAATATTATTTTCCCACCGATTTTACGATCGTTCCTATGGCAGCTATATGATATAGTAGTCCGATTTTGATATAATTTAATTCAAAAGCAATTAAAAAATGTTATTTCCAAGCGTAGGAGGTTATATGTTAATAAACACCGAAGCCATAATTCGTTTCATATTATTTTCCCACCGATTTTACGATAGTTCCTATGGCAGCTATATGATATAGTCGTCCGATTTTTATAAAATTAAACTCGAAATTCAGAACTAATTTAAAAATGTTATTTCCAAGCGTAGGAGGTTATATGCTAAAAAAGAACACCGAAGCTATTATTTGTTTCATATTATTTTCCCACCGATTTTACGATAGTTCCTATGGCAGCTATATGATATAGTCGTCCGATTTTGATAAAATTTAATTCGAAATTCAGAACTTTTTAACAAATGTTATTTTAATCGTAGGAGATTATATGTTAAGGAACACCGAAGCTATAATTTGTTTCATATTATTTTCCCTCCAATTTTACGATCGTTCCTATGGCAGCTATATGATATATTCGTCCGATTTTGATAAAATTAAATTCGAAATTCAGAACTAATTAAAAAATGTTATTTCCAAGCGTAGGAGGTTATATGTTAAAAAACACCGAAGCTATTATATGTTTCATATTATTTTCCCACCGATTTTACGATCGTTCCTATGGCAGCTATATGATATAGTCGTCCGATTTTGATAAAATTAAATTCGAAATTCAGAACTTATTAAAAAATGTTATTTCCAAGCGTTGGAGGTTATATGTAAAGGAACACCGAAGCTATAATTTGTTTCATATTATTTTCACACCAATTTTACGATCGTTCCTATGGCAGCTATATGATGTAGTCTTCCGATTTTGATAAAATTAAATTCGGAATTCAGAATGAATTCAAAAATGTTATTTCCAAGCGTAGGAGGTTATATGGTAAAAAACACCTAAACTATAATTTGTTTCATATTATTTTCCCACCGATTTTACGATCGTTCCTATGGCAGCTATATGATATAGTCGTCCGATTTTGATAAAATTAAACTCGAAATTCAGAACTAGTTAAAAAATGTTATTTCCAAGCGCAGTAGGTTATATGTTAAAAAACACAGAAGCTATAATTTGGTTTATATTATTTTCCCACCGATTTTACGATCGTTCCTATGGCAACTATATGATATAGTCGCCCGATTTTGATAAAATTAAATTCAAAATTCAGAACTAATTAAAAAATGTTATTTTTAAGCGTAGGAGGTTATATGTTAAAAAACACCGAAGCTATAATTTGTTTCATATTATTTTCCCACCAATTTTACGACCGTTCCTATGGCAGCTATATGATATTGTAATTCGATTTTGATAAAATTAAATTCGAAATTCAGAATTAATTAAAAAATGTTATTTCCAAGCGTAGGAGGTTATATGTTAAAAAACAGCAATAATTTGTTTAATATTATTTTCCCACCGATTTTACGATCGTTCCTATGGCAGCTATATGATATAGTAGTCCGCTTTTGATAAAATTAAATTCGAAATTCAGAACTAATTAAAAAATGTTATTTCCAAGCGTAGGAGGTTATATGTTAAAAAACACCGAAGCTATAATTTGTTTCATATTTTTTTCCCACCAATTTTTCGACCGTTCCTATGGCAGCTATATGATATATTCGTCCGATTTTAATAAAATTAAATATAAAATTCAGAATGAATTAACAAATGATATTTCCAAGCGTAGGAGGTTATTTGTTAAAAAACACCGAAGCTATAATTTGTTTAATATTATTTTCCCACCGATTTTACGATCGTTCCTATGGCAGCTATATGACATATTCGTCCGATTTTGATAAAATGAAATTCGCAATTCAGAACTAATTAAAAAATGTTATTTCCAAGCGTAGGCGGTTATATGTTAAAAAACACCGAAGCTATAATTTGTTTCATATTATTTTCCCACCAATTTTTCGACCGTTCCTATGGCAGCTATATGATATATTCGTCCGATTTTAATAAAATTAAATATAAAATTCAGAATGAATTAACAAATGATATTTCCAAGCGTAGGAGGTTATTTGTTAAAAAACACCGAAGCTATAATTTGTTTAATATTATTTTCCCACCGATTTTACGATCGTTCCTATGGCAGCTATATGATATAGTAGTCCGATTTTGATAAAATTTAATTCGAAATTTAAAACTAATAAAAAAATGTTATTTCCAAGCGTAGGAGGTTCTATGTTAAGGAACACCGAAGCAATAATTTGTTTAATATTATTTTCCTACCGATTTTACGATCGTTCCTATGGCAGCTATATGATATATTCGTCCGCTTTTGATAAAATTAAATTCGAAATTCAGAACTAATTAAAAAATGTTATTTCCAAGCGTAGGAGGTTATATTTTAAAAAACACCGAAGCTATAATTCGTTTCATATTATTTTCCCACCAATTTTACCATCGTTCCTATGGCAGCTATATGATATATTCGTCCGATTTTGATAAAATTAAATTTAAATTTCAGAATGAAATAAAAAATGATATTTCTAAGCGTAGGAGGTTATTTGTTAAAAAACACCGAAGCTATAAATTGTTTCATATTATTTTCCCATCGATTTTACGATCGTTCCTATGATATAGTCGTCCGATTTTGATAAAATTAAATTCAAAATTCAGAATGAATTAAAAAATGTTATGTCCAAGCGTAGGAGGTTATATGTTAAAAAACACCGAAGCTATAATTTGTTTCATATTATTTTCCCACCGATTTTACGATCGTTCCTATGGCAGCTATATGATATAGTCGTCCGATTTTGATAAAATTAAAATCGAAATTCAGAACTAATTAAAAAATGTTATTTCCAAGCGTAGGAGGTTATATGTTAAAAAACACCGAAGCTATAATTTGGTTTATATTATTTTCCCACCGATTTTACGATCGTTCCTATGGCAGCTATATGATATAGTCGCCCGGTTTTGATAAAATCAAATTCGAAATTCAGAACTAATAAAAAAATGTTATTTCCAAGCGTAGGAGGTTATTATTTAAAAAACACCGAAGCTATAATTTGTTTCATATTATTTTCCCACCAATTTTCCGATCGTTCCTATGGCAGCTATATGATATAGTCTTCCGAATTTGATAAAATTTAATTCGAAATTCAGAACTAATTAAAAAATGTTATTTCCAAGCGTAGGAGGTTATATGTTAAAAAACACCGAAGCTATAATTTGTTTAATATTATTTTCCCACCGATTTTACGATCGATTTTGATAAAATTAAATTCAAAATTCAGAATGAATTAAAAAATGTTATGTCCAAGCGTAGGAGGTTATATGATAAAAAACACCTAAACTATAATTTGTTTCATATTATTTTCCCACCGATTTTACGATCGTTCCTATGGCAGCTATATGATATAGTCGTCCGATTTTGATAAAATTAAATTCGAAATTCAAAACTAGTTAAAAAATGTTATTTCCAAGCGCAGTAGGTTATATGTTAAAAAACACCGAAGCTATAATTTGGTTTATATTATTTTCCCACCGATTTTACGATCGTTCCTATGGCAACTATATGATAAAGTCGCCCGATTTTGATAAAATTAAATTCGAAATTCAGAACTAATTAAAAAATGTTATTTTTAGGCGTAGGATATTATATGTTAAAAAACACCGAAGCTATAATTTGTTTCATATTATTTTCCCACCGATTTAACGATCGTTCCTATGGCAGCTATATGATATAGTAGTCCGATTTTGATAAAATTAAATTCGAAATTCAGAACTAATTAAAAAATGTTATTTCCAAGCGTAGGAAGTTATATGTTGAAAAACACCGAAGCTATAATTTGTTTCATATTATTTTCCCACCAATTTTTCGACCGTTCCTATGGCAGCTATATGATATAGTAATTCGATTTTGATAAAATTAAATTTGAAACTCAGAATTAATTAAAAAATGTTATTTCCAAGCGTAGGAGGTTATATGTTAAAAAACACCGAAGCAATAATTTGTTTAATATTATTTTCCCACCGATTTTACGATCGTTCCTATGGCAGCTATATGATATAGTCGTCCGATTTTGATAAAATTAAATTCGAAATTCAGAACTAATTAAAAAATGTTATTTCCAAGCGTAGGAGGTTATATGCTAAAAAAAAACACCGAAGCTATTATTTGTTTCATATTATTTTCCCACCGATTTTACGATCGTTCCTATGGCAGCTATATGATATAGTCGTCCGATTTTGATAAAATTAAATTCGAAATTCATAACTTATTAAAAAATGTTATTTCCAAGCGTAGGAGGTAATATGTTAAGGAACACCGAAGCTATAATTTGTTTCATATTATTTTCCCACCAATTTTACGATCGTTCCTATGGCAGCTATATGATGTAGTCGTCCGATTTTGATAAAATTAAAATCGAAATTCAGAACTAATTAAAAAATGTTATTTCCAAGCGTAGGAGGTTATATGTTAAAAAACACCGAAGCTATAATTTGGTTTATATTATTTTCCCACCGATTTTACGATCGTTCCTATGGCAGCTATATGATATAGTCGCCCGGTTTTGATAAAATCAAATTCGAAATTCAGAACTAATAAAAAAATGTTATTTCCAAGCGTAGGAGGTTATTATTTAAAAAACACCGAAGCTATAATTTGTTTCATATTATTTTCCCACCAATTTTCCGATCGTTCCTATGGCAGCTATATGATATAGTCTTCCGAATTTGATAAAATTTAATTCGAAATTCAGAACTAATTAAAAAATGTTATTTCCAAGCGTAGGAGGTTATATGTTAAAAAACACCGAAGCTATAATTTGTTTAATATTATTTTCCCACCGATTTTACGATCGATTTTGATAAAATTAAATTCAAAATTCAGAATGAATTAAAAAATGTTATGTCCAAGCGTAGGAGGTTATATGATAAAAAACACCTAAACTATAATTTGTTTCATATTATTTTCCCACCGATTTTACGATCGTTCCTATGGCAGCTATATGATATAGTCGTCCGATTTTGATAAAATTAAATTCGAAATTCAAAACTAGTTAAAAAATGTTATTTCCAAGCGCAGTAGGTTATATGTTAAAAAACACCGAAGCTATAATTTGGTTTATATTATTTTCCCACCGATTTTACGATCGTTCCTATGGCAACTATATGATATAGTCGCCCGATTTTGATAAAATTAAATTCGAAATTCAGAACTAATTAAAAAATGTTATTTTTAGGCGTAGGATATTATATGTTAAAAAACACCGAAGCTATAATTTGTTTCATATTATTTTCCCACCGATTTAACGATCGTTCCTATGGCAGCTATATGATATAGTAGTCCGATTTTGATAAAATTAAATTCGAAATTCAGAACTAATTAAAAAATGTTATTTCCAAGCGTAGGAGGTTATATGTTGAAAAACACCGAAGCTATAATTTGTTTCATATTATTTTCCCACCAATTTTTCGACCGTTCCTATGGCAGCTATATGATATAGTAATTCGATTTTGATAAAATTAAATTTGAAACTCAGAATTAATTAAAAAATGTTATTTCCAAGCGTAGGAGGTTATATGTTAAAAAACACCGAAGCAATAATTTGTTTAATATTATTTTCCCACCGATTTTACGATCGTTCCTATGGCAGCTATATGATATAGTCGTCCGATTTTGATAAAATTAAATTCGAAATTCAGAACTAATTAAAAAATGTTATTTCCAAGCGTAGGAGGTTATATGCTAAAAAAAAACACCGAAGCTATTATTTGTTTCATATTATTTTCCCACCGATTTTACGATCGTTCCTATGGCAGCTATATGATATAGTCGTCCGATTTTGATAAAATTAAATTCGAAATTCATAACTTATTAAAAAATGTTATTTCCAAGCGTAGGAGGTAATATGTTAAGGAACACCGAAGCTATAATTTGTTTCATATTATTTTCCCACCAATTTTACGATCGTTCCTATGGCAGCTATATGATGTAGTCTTCCGATTTTGATAAAATTTAATTCGAAATTCAGAATGAATTCAAAAATGTTACTTCGAAGCGTAGGAGGTTATATGTTAAAAAACACCGAAGCTATAATTTGTTTTATATTATTTTCCCACCGATTTTACGATCGTTCCGATGGCAGCTATATGATATAGTCGTCCGATTTTGATAAAATTAAATTCGAAATTCAGAATTAATTAAAAAATGTTATTTCCAAGCGTAGGAGGTTATATGTTAAAAAACACCGAAGCTATAATTTGGTTTATATTATTTTCCCACCGACTTTACGATCGTTCCTATGGCAGCTATATGATATAGTCGCCCGATTTTAATAAAATTAAATTTGAAATTCAGAACTAATTAAAAAATGTTATTTCCAAGCGTAGGACGTTATATGTTGAATAACACCGAAGCTATAATTCGTTTCATATCATTTTCCCACCGATTTTACGATCGTTCCGATGGCAGCTATATGATATAGTCGTCCGATTTTGATAAAATTAAATTCGAAATTCAGAATTAATAATAAAATGTTATTTCCAAGCGCAGGAGGTTATTTATTAAAAAACACCGAAGCTATAATTTGGTTTATATTTTTTTCCCACCGATTTTACGATCGTTCCTATGGCAGCTATATGATATTGTCGCCCGATTTTGATAAAATTAAAATCGAAATTCAGAACTAATTAAAAAATGTTATTTTCAAGCGTAGGATGTAATATGTTAAAAAACACCGAAGCTATAATTTGTTTCATATTATTTTCCCACCGATTTTACGATCGTTCCTATGGCGGCTATATGATATAGTAGTCCGCTTTTGATAAAATTAAATTCGAAATTCAGAACTAATTAAAAAATGTTATTTCCAAGCGTAGGAGGTTATATGTTAAAAAACACCGAAGCTATAATTTGTTTCATATTATTTTCCCACCAATTTTCCGATCGTTCCAATGGCAGCTATATGATATAGTCGTCCGATTTTGATAAAATTTAATTCGAAATTCAGAACTAATTAAAAAATGTTATTTCCAAGCGTCGGAGGTTATATGTTAAGGAACACCGAAGCTATAATTTGTTTCATATTATTTTCCCACCAATTTTACGATCGTTCCTATGGCAGCTATATGATATAGTAATTCGATTTTGATAAAATTAAATTCAAAATTCAGAACTAATTAAAAATTGTTATTTCCAAGCGTAGGAGGTTATATGCTAAAAAAAAAACACCGAAGATATTATTTGTTTCATATTATTTTCCCACCGATTTTACGATAGTTCCTATGGCAGCTATATGATATATTCGTCCGATTTTGATAAAATTAAATTCGAAATTCAGAACTAATTAAAAAATGTTATTTCCAAGCGTAGGAGGTTATATGTTAAGGAACACCGAAGCCATTATTTGTTTCATATTATTTTCCCACCAATTTTACGATCGTTCCTATGGCAGCTATATGATATAGTAGTCCGCTTTTGATAAAATTAAATTCGAAATTCAGAACTAGTTAAAAAATGTTATTTCCAAGCGCAGTAGGTTATATGTTAAAAAACACCGAAGCTATAATTTGTTTTATATTATTTTCCCACCGATTTTACGATCGTTCCTATGGCAACTATATGATATAGTCGCCCGATTTTGATAAAATTAAATTCGAAATTCAGAACTAATTAAAAAATGTTATTTTTAAGCGTAGGAGGTTATATGTTAAAAAACACCAAAGCCATTATTTGTTTCATATTATTTTCCCACCAATTTTACGATCGTTCCTATGGCAGCTATATGATATAGTAGTCCGCTTTTGATAAAATTAAATTCGAAATTCAGAACTAATTAAAAAATGTTATTTTCAAACGTAGGATATTATATGTTAAGGAGCACCGAAGCTATAATTTGTTTCATATTATTTTCCCACCAATTTTCCGATCGTTCCTATGACAGCTATATGACATAGTCTTCCGATTTTGATAAAATTTAATTCGAAATTCAAAACTAATTAAAAAATGTTATTTCCAAGCGTAGGAGGTTATATGCTAAAAAAGAACACCGAAGCTATTATTTGTTTCATAATATTTTCCCACCGATTTTACGATAGTTCCTATGGCAGCTATATGATATAGTCGTCCGATTTTGATAAAATTTAATTCGAAATTCAGAACTTTTTAACAAATGTTATTTTAAACGTAGGAGATTATATGTTAAGGAACACCGAAGCTATAATTTGTTTCATATTATTTTCCCTCCAATTTTACGATCGTTCCTATGGCAGCTATATGATATATTCGTCCGATTTTGATAAAATTAAATTCGAAATTCAGAACTAATTAAAAAATGTTATTTCCAAGCGTAGGAGGTTATATGTTAAAAAACACCGAAGCTATTATTTGTTTCATATTATTTTCCCACCGATTTTACGATCGTTCCTATGGCAGCTATATGATATAGTCTTCCGATTTTGATAAAATTAAATTCGAAATTCAGAACTTATTAAAAAATGTTATTTCCAAGCGTTGGAGGTTATATGTAAAGGAACACCGAAGCTATAATTTGTTTCATATTATTTTCACACCAATTTTTCGATCGTTCCTATGGCAGCTATATGATGTAGTCTTCCGATTTTGATAAAATTAAATTCGGAATTCAGAATGAATTCAAAAATGTTATTTCCAAGCGTAGGAGGTTATATGATAAAAAACACCTAAACTATAATTTGTTTCATATTATTTTCCCACCGATTTTACGATCGTTCCTATGGCAGCTATATGATATAGTCGTCCGATTTTGATAAAATTAAATTCGAAATTCAAAACTAGTTAAAAAATGTTATTTCCAAGCGCAGTAGGTTATATGTTAAAAAACACCGAAGCTATAATTTGGTTTATATTATTTTCCCACCGATTTTACGATCGTTCCTATGGCAACTATATGATATAGTCGCCCGATTTTGATAAAATTAAATTCGAAATTCAGAACTAATTAAAAAATGTTATTTTTAAGCGTAGGATATTATATGTTAAAAAACACCGAAGCTATAATTTGTTTCATATTATTTTCCCACCGATTTAACGATCGTTCCTATGGCAGCTATATGATATAGTAGTCCGATTTTGATAAAATTAAATTCGAAATTCAGAACTAATTAAAAAATGTTATTTCCAAGCGTAGGAGGTTATATGTTGAAAAACACCGAAGCTATAATTTGTTTCATATTATTTTCCCACCAATTTTTCGACCGTTCCTATGGCAGCTATATGATATAGTAATTCGATTTTGATAAAATTAAATTTGAAACTCAGAATTAATTAAAATATGTTATTTCCAAGCGTAGGAGGTTATATGTTAAAAAACACCGAAGCAATAATTTGTTTAATATTATTTTCCCACCGATTTTACGATCGTTCCTATGGCAGCTATATGATATAGTCGTCCGATTTTGATAAAATTAAATTCGAAATTCAGAACTAATTAAAAAATGTTATTTCCAAGCGTAGGAGGTTATATGCTAAAAAAAAACACCGAAGCTATTATTTGTTTCATATTATTTTCCCACCGATTTTACGATCGTTCCTATGGCAGCTATATGATATAGTCGTCCGATTTTGATAAAATTAAATTCGAAATTCATAACTTATTAAAAAATGTTATTTCCAAGCGTAGGAGGTTATATGTTAAGGAACACCGAAGCTATAATATGTTTCATATTATTTTCCCACCAATTTTACGATCGTTCCTATGGCAGCTATATGATGTAGTCTTCCGATTTTGATAAAATTTAATTCGAAATTCAGAATGAATTCAAAAATGTTACTTCGAAGCGTAGGAGGTTATATGTTAAAAAACACCGAAGCTATAATTTGTTTTATATTATTTTCCCACCGATTTTACGATCGTTCCGATGGCAGCTATATGATATAGTCGTCCGATTTTGATAAAATTAAATTCGAAATTCAGAATTAATTAAAAAATGTTATTTCCAAGCGTAGGAGGTTATATGTTAAAAAACACCGAAGCTATAATTTGGTTTATATTATTTTCCCACCGACTTTACGATCGTTCCTATGGCAGCTATATGATATAGTCGCCCGATTTTAATAAAATTAAATTTGAAATTCAGAACTAATTAAAAAATGTTATTTCCAAGCGTAGGACGTTATATGTTGAATAACACCGAAGCTATAATTCGTTTCATATCATTTTCCCACCGATTTTACGATCGTTCCGATGGCAGCTATATGATATAGTCGTCCGATTTTGATAAAATTAAATTCGAAATTCAGAATTAATAAAAAAATGTTATTTCCAAGCGCAGGAGGTTATTTATTAAAAAACACCGAAGCTATAATTTGGTTTATATTTTTTTCCCACCGATTTTACGATCGTTCCTATGGCAGCTATATGATATTGTCGCCCGATTTTGATAAAATTAAAATCGAAATTCAGAACTAATTAAAAAATGTTATTTTCAAGCGTAGGAGGTAATATGTTAAAAAACACCGAAGCTATAATTTGTTTCATATTATTTTCCCAACGATTTTACGATCGTTCCTATGGCAGCTATATGATATAGTAGTCCGCTTTTGATAAAATTAAATTCGAAATTCAGAACTAATTAAAAAATGTTATTTCCAAGCGTAGGAGGTTATATGTTAAAAAACACCGAAGCTATAATTTGTTTCATATTATTTTCCCACCAATTTTCCGATCGTTCCAATGGCAGCTATATGATATAGTCGTCCGATTTTGATAAAATTTAATTCGAAATTCAGAACTAATTAAAAAATGTTATTTCCAAGCGTAGGAGGTTATATGTTAAAAACACCGAAGCTATAATTTGTTTCATATTATTTTCCCACCGATTTTTCGATCTTTCCTATGGCAGCTATATGATATAGTCTTCCGATTTTGATAAAATTAAATTCGAAATTCAGAACTAATTAAAAAATGTTATTTCCCAGCGTAGGAGGTTATATGTTAAAAAACACCAAAGCTATAATTCGTTTCATATTATTTTCCCACCAATTTTACGACCGTTCCTATGGCAGCTATATGACATAGTAATTTGATTTTGATAAAATTAAATTCGAAATTCAGAATTAATTAAAAAATGTTATTTCCAAGCGTAGGAGGTTATATGCTAAAAAAAAAACACCGAAGCTATTATTTGTTTCATATTATTTTCCCACCGATTTTACGATAGTTCCTATGGCAGCTATATGATATAGTCGTCCGATTTTGATAAAATTAAATTCGAAATTCAGAATGAATTAAAAAATGTTATTTTCAAACGTAGGATATTATATGTTAAGGAACACCGAAGCTATAATTTGTTTCATATTATTTTCCCACCAATTTTACGATCGTTCCTATGGCAGCTATATGATATATTCGTCCGATTTTGATAAAATTAACTTCGAAATTCAGAACTAATTAAAAAATGTTATTTCCAAGCGTAGGAGGTTATATGTTAAGGAACACCGAAGCTATAATTTGTTTCATATTATTTTCCCACCAATTTTACGATCGTTCCTATGGCAGCTGATGTAGTCTTCCGATTTTTATAAAATTTAATTCGAAATTCAGAATGAATTCAAAAATGTTATTTCCAAGCGTAGGAGGTTATATGTTAAAAAACACCGAAGCTATAATTTGTTTCATATTATTTTCCCACCAATTTTCCGATCGTTCCTATGGCAGCTATATGATATAGTCGTCCGATTTTGATAAAATTAAATTCGAAATTCAGAATTAATTAAAAAATGTTATTTCCAAGCGCAGGAGGTTATTTATTAAAAAACACCGAAGCTATAATTTGTTTCATATTATTTTCCCACCGATTTTACGATCGTTCCGATGGCAGCAATATGATATAGTCGTCCGATTTTGATAAAATTTAATTCGAAATTCAAAACTAATTAAAAAATGTTATTTCCAAGCGTAGGAGGTTATATGTTAAGGAACACCGTAGCTATAATTTGTTTCATATTATTTTCCCACCAATTTTCCGATCGTTCCTATGGCAGCTATATGATATAGTCGTCCGATTTTGATAAAATTAAATTCGAAATTCAGAACTTATTAAAAAATGTTATTTCCAAGCGTAGGAGGTTATATGTTAAGGAACACCGAAGCTATAATTTGTTTGATATTGTTTTCTTACCAATTTTACGATCGTTCCTATGGCAGCTATATGATGTAGTCTTCCGATTTTCATAAAATTTAATTCGAAATTCAGAATGAATTCAAAAATGTTATTTCCAAGCGTAGGAGGTTATATGTTAAAAAACACCGAAGCTATAATTTGTTTCATATTATTTTCCCACCGATTTTACGATCGTTCCTATGGCAGCTATGTGATATAATTGTCCGATTTTGATAAAATTAAATTCGAAATTCAGAATGAATTAAAAAATGTTATTTCCAAGCGTAGGAGGTTATATGTTAAAAAACACCGAAGCTATAATTTGGTTTATATTATTTTCCCACCGATTTTACGATCGTTCCTATGGCAGTTATATGATTTAGTCGCCCGATTTTAATAAAATTAAATTCGAAATTCAGAATGAATTAAAAAATGTTATTTCCAAGCGTAGGAGGTTATATGTTAAGGAACACCGTAGCTATAATTTGTTTCATATTATTTTCCCACCAATTTTACGATCGTTCCTATGGCAGCTTTATGATATAGTAGTCCGATTTTGATAAAATTAAATTCGAAGTCCAGAACTAATTAAAAAATGTTATTTCCATGCGTAGGACGTTATATGTTAAAAAACACCGAAGCTATAATTTGTTTCATATTATTTTCCCACCAATTTTCCGATCGTTCCTATGGCAGCTATATGATATAGTAGTCCGATTTTGATAAAATTAAATGAAATTCAGAACTAATTAAAAAATGTTATTTCCAAGCGTAGGAGGTTATATGTTAAAAAACACCGAAGCTATAATTTGTTTCATATTATTTTCCCACCGATTGTACGATCGTTCCTATGGCAGCTATATGATATAGAAGTACGATTTTGATAAAATTAAATTCGAAATTCAGAACTTATTAAAAAATGTTATTTTCAAAGGTAGGAGGTTATATGTTAAGGAACACCGAAGCTATAATTTGTTTCATATTATTTCCCCACCAATTTTACGATCGTTCCTATGGCAGCTATATGATATATTCGTCCGATTTTGATAAAATTAAATTCGAAATTCAGAACTATTTAAAAATGTTATTTCCAAGCGTAGGAGGTTATATGTTAAGGAACACCGAAGCTATAATTTGTTTCATATTATTTTCCCACCAATTTTACGATCGTTCCTATGGCAGCTATATGATATAGTAGTCCGATTTTGATAAAATTAAATTCGAAACTCAGAACTTATTAAAAAATGTTATTTCCAAGCGTAGGAGGTTATATGTTAAGGAACACCGAAGCTATAATTTGTTTCATATTATTTTCCCACCAATTTTACGATCGTTCCTATGGCAGCTATATGATGTAGTCTTCCGATTTTCATAAAATTTCATTCGAAATTCAGAATGAATTCAAAAATGTTATTTCCAAGCGTAGGAGGTTATATGTTAAAAAACACCGAAGCTATAATTTGTTTCATATTATTTTCCCACCGATTTTACGATCGTTCCGATGGCAGCTATATGATATAGTCGTCCGATTTTGATAAAATTAAACTCGAAATTCAGAACTAGTTAAAAAATGTTATTTCCAAGCGTAGGAGGTTATATGTTAAAAAACACCGAAGCTATAATTTGGTTTATATTATTTTCCCACCGATTTTACGATCGTTCCTATGGCAGCTATATGATATAGTCGCCCGATTTTAATAAAATTAAATTCGAAATTCAGAATGAATTCAAAAATTTTATTTCCAAGCGTAGGAGGTTATATGTTAAAAAACACCGAAGCTATAATTTGTTTCATATTATTTTCCCACCGATTTTACGATCGTTCCGATGGCAGCTATATGATATAGTCGTCCGATTTTGATAAAATTAAATGTAAAATTCAGAATGAATTAAAAAATGTTATTTCCAAGCGTAGTTGGTTTAATGTTAAAAAACACCGAAGCTATAATTTGGTTTATTTTATTTTCCCACCGATTTTACGATCGTTCCTATGGCAGCTATATGATTTAGTCGCCCGATTTTAATAAAATTAAATTCGAAATTCAGAACTAATTAAAAAATGTTATTTCCAAGCGTAGGACGTTATATGTTAAATAACACCGAAGCTATAATTTGTTTCATATTATTTTCCCACCGATTTTACGATCGTTCCTATGGCAGCTTTATGATATAGTAGTCCGATTTTGATAAAATTAAATTCGAAGTCCAGAACTAATTTAAAAATGTTATTTCCATGCGTAGGACGTTATATGTTAAAAAACACCGAAGCTATAATTTGTTTCATATTATTTTCCCACCAATTTTCCGATCGTTCCTATGGCTGCTATATGATATAGTAGTCCGATTTTGATAAAATTAAATTCGAAATTCAGAACTAATTAAAAAATGTTATTTCCAAGCGTAGGAGGTTATATGTTAAAAAACACCGAAGCTATAATTTGTTTCATATTATTTTCCCACCGATTGTACGATCGTTCCTATGGCAGCTATATGATATAGAAGTACGATTTTGATAAAATTAAATTCAAAATTCAGAACTTATTAAAAAATGTTATTTTCAAACGTAGGAGGTTATATGTTAAGGAACACCGAAGCTATAATTTGTTTCATATTATTTCCCCACCAATTTTACGATCGTTCCTATGGCAGCTATATGATATATTCGTCCGATTTTGATAAAATTAAATTCGAAATTCAGAATGAATTCAAAAATGTTATTTCCAAGCGCAGGAGGTTATATGTTAAAAAACACCGAAGCTATAATTTGTTTCATATTATTTTCCCACCGATTTTACGATCGTTCCTATGGCAGCTATATGATATAGTCGTCCGATTTTGATAAAATTAAATTCGCAATTCAGAACTAATTAAAAAATGTTATTTCCAAGCGTAGGAGGTTATATGTTAAAAAACACCGAAGCCATAATTCGTTTCATATTATTTTCCCACCGATTTTACGATCGTTCCTATGGCAGCTATATGATATAGTCGTCTGATTTTGATAAAATTAAATTCGAAATTCAGAATGAATTAAAAAATATTATTTCCAAGCGCAGGAGGTTATATATTAAACAAGGGAGAACGCTATAGTCGAGTACCTCGACTATCAGATACCCGTTACTCAGCTAAATGGAGGTATGCAAGCAGCAAAGCGAGATTAAAATGCGCCACCTACCGGCGGTATACAGATTTAAGCGTTATGGGCGTTAGAGTGGGCGTGGCAAATTTTTTTTGGATCAATCGATAGGTATTGACGATACCAATACACTTCAGTTAAAAATTTTTATCTAGCATTAAAATTGTGGGCGTCACAGGGTTTTGCGGTTTGTGGGCGTTAAAGTGGGCGTGGCAAACTTTTTTTTGGGTCAATCGATAGGTATTGATGAGAACATTACATTTCAGTTAAAATTTTTATTCTAGCATGAAAACTGTAGGAGCCACAGTTTTGGGCGGTTGTGGGCGTTAGAGTGGGCGTGGCAGTCTACTGAAACAAACTTGCGCTGCGTAGGAAGCTCAGGAATCTGCACGCCAAATCTCAATAGCCTAGCTCCCATAGTTTCCGAGATCTCAGCGTTCATCCGGACAGACGGACAGACGGACAGACGGACATGGCTAGATCGACTCGGCTAGTGATCCTGATCAAGAATATATATACTTTATGGGGTCGGAAACGCTTCCTTCTGCCTGTTACATACTTTCCGACGAATCTAGTATACCCTTTTACTCTACGAGTAACGGGTATAAAAACACCGAAGCTATAATTTGGTTTATATTTTTTTCCCACCGATTTTACGATCGTTCCTATGGCAGCTATATGATATTGTCGCCCGATTTTGATAAAATTAAATTCGAAATTCAGAACTAATTAAAAAATGTTATTTCCAAGCGTAGGAGGTTATATGTTAAAAAACACCGAAGCTATTATTTGTTTCATATTATTTTCCCACCGATTTTACGATCGTTCCTATGGCAGCTCTATGATATAGTCGTCCGATTTTGATAAAATTAAATTCGAAATTCAGAACTTATTAAAAAATGTTATTTCCAAGCGTAGGAGGTTATATGTTAAGGAACACCGAAGCTATAATTTGTTTCATATTATTTTCCCACCAATTTTCCGATCGTTCCAATGGCAGCTATATGATATAGTCGTCCGATTTTGATAAAATTTAATTCGAAATTCAGAACTAATTAAAAAATGTTATTTCCAAGCGTAGGAGGTTATGTGTTAAAAACACCGAAGCTATAATTTGTTTCATATTATTTTCCCACCAATTTTCCGATCGTTCCTATGGCAGCTATATGATATAGTCGTCCGATTTTGATAAAATTAAATTCGAAATTCAGAACTTATTAAAAAATGTTATTTCCAAGCGTAGGAGGTTATATGTTAAGGAACACCGAAGCTATAATTTGTTTCATATTATTTTCCCACCAATTTTCCGATCGTTCCAATGGCAGCTATATGATATAGTCGTCCGATTTTGATAAAATTTAATTCGAAATTCAGAACTAATTAAAAAATGTTATTTCCAAGCGTAGGAGGTTATATGTTAAAAACACCGAAGCTATAATTTGTTTCATATTATTTTCCCACCGATTTTACGATAGTTCCGATGGCAGCTATATGATATAGTCGTCCGATTTTGATAAAATTAAATTCGAAATTCAGAACTTATTAAAAAATGTTATTTCCAAGCGTAGGAGGTTATATGTTAAAAAACACCGAAGCCATAATTCGTTTCATATTATTTTCCCACCAATTTTACGATCGTTCCTATGGCAGCTATATGATATAGAAGTACGATTTTGATAAAATTAAATTCGAAATTCAGAACTTATTAAAAAATGTTATTTTCAAACGTAGGAGGTTATATGTTAAGGAACACCGAAGCTATAATTTGTTTCATATTATTTTCCCACCGATTTTACGATCGTTCCTATGGCAGCTATATGATATAGTCGTCCGATTTTGATAAAATTAAATTCGCAATTCAGAACTAATTAAAAAATGTTATTTCCAAGCGTAGGAGGTTATATGTTAAAAAACACCGAAGCCATAATTCGTTTCATATTATTTTCCCACCGATTTTACGATCGTTCCTATGGCAGCTATATGATATAGTCGTCTGATTTTGATAAAATTAAATTCGAAATTCAGAATGAATTAAAAAATATTACTTCCAAGCGTAGGAGGTTATATGTTAAAAAACACCGAAGCTATAATTTGTTTCATATTATTTTCCCACCGATTTTACGATCGTTCCTATGGCAGCTATATGATATAGTCGTCCGATTTTGATAAAATTAAATTCGCAATTCAGAACTAATTAAAAAATGTTATTTCCAAGCGTAGGAGGTTATATGTTAAAAAACACCGAAGCCATAATTCGTTTCATATTATTTTCCCACCGATTTTACGATCGTTCCTATGGCAGCTATATGATATAGTCGTCTGATTTTGATAAAATTAAATTCGAAATTCAGAATGAATTAAAAAATATTATTTCCAAGCGTAGGAGGTTATATGTTAAAAAACACCGAAGCTATAATTTGTTTAATATTATTTTCCCACCGATTTTACGATCGTTCCTATGGCAGCTATATGATATAGTCGTCCGATTTTGATAAAATTAAATTAACAATTCAGAACTAATTAAAAAATGTTATTTCCAAGCGTAGGAGGTTATATGTTAAAAAACACCGAAGCCATAATTCGTTTCATATTATTTTCCCACCGATTTTACGATCGTTCCTATGGCAGCTATATGATATAGTCGTCCGATTTTGATAAAATTAAATTCGCAATTCAGAACTAATTAAAAAATGTTATTTCCAAGCGTAGGAGGTTATATGTTAAAAAACACCGAAGCCATAATTCGTTTCATATTATTTTCCCACCGATTTTACGATCGTTCCTATGGCAGCTATATGATATAGTCGTCTGATTTTGATAAAATTAAATTCGAAATTCAGAATGAATTAAAAAATATTATTTCCAAGCGTAGGAGGTTATATGTTAAAAAACACCGAAGCTATAATTTGTTTCATATTATTTTCCCACCGATTTTACGATCGTTCCTATGGCAGCTATATGATCTATTTGTCCGATTTTGATAAAATTAAATTCGAAATTCAGAATGAATTAAAAAATGTTATTTCCAAGCGTAGGAGGTTATATGTTAAAAAACACCGAAGCTATAATTTGGTTTATATTATTTTCCCACCGATTTTACGATCGTTCCTATGGCAGCTATATGATATGGTCGCCCGATTTTAATAAAATTAAATTCGAAATTCAGAACTAATTTAAAAATGTTATTTCCATGCGTAGGAGGTTATATGTTAAAAAACACCGAAGCTATAATTTGTTTCATATTATTTTCCCACCGATTTTACGATCGTTCCTATGGCAGCTATATGATATAGTCGTCCGATTTTGATAAAATTAAATTCGCGATTCAGAACTAATTAAAAAATGTTATTTCCAAGCGTAGGAGGTTATATGTTAAAAAACACCGAAGCCATAATTCGTTTCATATTATTTTCCCACCGATTTTACGATCGTTCCTATGGCAGCTATATGATATAGTCGTCTGATTTTGATAAAATTAAATTCGAAATTCAGAATGAATTAAAAAATATTATTTCCAAGCGCAGGAGGTTATATATTAAACAAGGGAGAACGCTATAGTCGAGTACCTCGACTATCAGATACCCGTTACTCAGCTAAATGGAGATATGCAAGCAGCAAAGCGAGATTAAAATGCGCCACCTACCGGCGGTATACAGATTTAAGCGTTATGGGCGTTAGAGTGGGCGTGGCAAATTTTTTTTGGATCAATCGATAGGTATTGACGAGACCAATACATTTAAGTTAAAAATTTTTATCTAGCATGAAAATTGTGGGCGTCACAGGGTTTTGCGGTTTGTGGGCGTTAAAGTGGGCGTGGCAAACTTTTTTTTGGGTCAATCGATAGGTATTGATGAGAACATTACATTTCAGTTAAAATTTTCTATCTAGCATGAAAACTGTAGGAGCCACAGTTTTGGGCGGTTTGTGGGCGTTAGAGTGGGCGTGGCAGTCTACTAATTAAAAAATGTTATTTCCAAGCGTAGGAGGTTATATGTTAAAAACACCGAAGCTATAATTTGTTTCATATTATTTTCCCACCGATTTTACGATAGTTCCGATGGCAGCTATATGATATAGTCGTCCGATTTTGATAAAATTAAATTCGAAATTCAGAACTTATTAAAAAATGTTATTTCCAAGCGTAGGAGGTTATATGTTAAAAAACACCGAAGCCATAATTCGTTTCATATTATTTTCCCACCAATTTTACGATCGTTCCTATGGCAGCTATATGATATAGAAGTACGATTTTGATAAAATTAAATTCGAAATTCAGAACTTATTAAAAAATGTTATTTTCAAACGTAGGAGGTTATATGTTAAGGAACACCGAAGCTATAATTTGTTTCATATTATTTTCCCACCGATTTTACGATCGTTCCTATGGCAGCTATATGATATAGTCGTCCGATTTTGATAAAATTAAATTCGCAATTCAGAACTAATTAAAAAATGTTATTTCCAAGCGTAGGAGGTTATATGTTAAAAAACACCGAAGCCATAATTCGTTTCATATTATTTTCCCACCGATTTTACGATCGTTCCTATGGCAGCTATATGATATAGTCGTCTGATTTTGATAAAATTAAATTCGAAATTCAGAATGAATTAAAAAATATTATTTCCAAGCGTAGGAGGTTATATGTTAAAAAACACCGAAGCTATAATTTGTTTCATATTATTTTCCCACCGATTTTACGATCGTTCCTATGGCAGCTATATGATATAGTCGTCCGATTTTGATAAAATTAAATTCGCAATTCAGAACTAATTAAAAAATGTTATTTCCAAGCGTAGGAGGTTATATGTTAAAAAACACCGAAGCCATAATTCGTTTCATATTATTTTCCCACCGATTTTACGATCGTTCCTATGGCAGCTATATGATATAGTCGTCTGATTTTGATAAAATTAAATTCGAAATTCAGAATGAATTAAAAAATATTATTTCCAAGCGTAGGAGGTTATATGTTAAAAAACACCGAAGCTATAATTTGTTTAATATTATTTTCCCACCGATTTTACGATCGTTCCTATGGCAGCTATATGATATAGTCGTCCGATTTTGATAAAATTAAATTAACAATTCAGAACTAATTAAAAAATGTTATTTCCAAGCGTAGGAGGTTATATGTTAAAAAACACCGAAGCCATAATTCGTTTCATATTATTTTCCCACCGATTTTACGATCGTTCCTATGGCAGCTATATGATATAGTCGTCCGATTTTGATAAAATTAAATTCGCAATTCAGAACTAATTAAAAAATGTTATTTCCAAGCGTAGGAGGTTATATGTTAAAAAACACCGAAGCCATAATTCGTTTCATATTATTTTCCCACCGATTTTACGATCGTTCCTATGGCAGCTATATGATATAGTCGTCTGATTTTGATAAAATTAAATTCGAAATTCAGAATGAATTAAAAAATATTATTTCCAAGCGTAGGAGGTTATATGTTAAAAAACACCGAAGCTATAATTTGTTTCATATTATTTTCCCACCGATTTTACGATCGTTCCTATGGCAGCTATATGATCTATTCGTCCGATTTTGATAAAATTAAATTCGAAATTCAGAATGAATTAAAAAATGTTATTTCCAAGCGTAGGAGGTTATATGTTAAAAAACACCGAAGCTATAATTTGGTTTATATTATTTTCCCACCGATTTTACGATCGTTCCTATGGCAGCTATATGATATGGTCGCCCGATTTTAATAAAATTAAATTCGAAATTCAGAAGTAATTTAAAAATGTTATTTCCATGCGTAGGAGGTTATATGTTAAAAAACACCGAAGCTATAATTTGTTTCATATTATTTTCCCACCGATTTTACGATCGTTCCTATGGCAGCTATATGATATAGTCGTCCGATTTTGATAAAATTAAATTCGCGATTCAGAACTAATTAAAAAATGTTATTTCCAAGCGTAGGAGGTTATATGTTAAAAAACACCGAAGCCATAATTCGTTTCATATTATTTTCCCACCGATTTTACGATCGTTCCTATGGCAGCTATATGATATAGTCGTCTGATTTTGATAAAATTAAATTCGAAATTCAGAATGAATTAAAAAATATTATTTCCAAGCGCAGGAGGTTATATATTAAACAAGGGAGAACGCTATAGTCGAGTACCTCGACTATCAGATACCCGTTACTCAGCTAAATGGAGATATGCAAGCAGCAAAGCGAGATTAAAATGCGCCACCTACCGGCGGTATACAGATTTAAGCGTTATGGGCGTTAGAGTGGGCGTGGCAAATTTTTTTTGGATCAATCGATAGGTATTGACGAGACCAATACATTTAAGTTAAAAATTTTTATCTAGCATGAAAATTGTGGGCGTCACAGGGTTTTGCGGTTTGTGGGCGTTAAAGTGGGCGTGGCAAACTTTTTTTTGGGTCAATCGATAGGTATTGATGAGAACATTACATTTCAGTTAAAATTTTCTATCTAGCATGAAAACTGTAGGAGCCACAGTTTTGGGCGGTTTGTGGGCGTTAGAGTGGGCGTGGCAGTCTACTGAAACAAACTTGCGCTGCGTAGGAAGCTCAGGAATCTGCACGCCAAATCTCAATAGCCTAGCTCCCATAGTTTCCGAGATCTCAGCGTTCATCCGGACAGACGGACAGACGGACAGACGGACATGGCTAGATCGACTCGGCTAGTGATCCTGATCAAGAATATATATACTTTATGGGGTCGGAAACGCTTCCTTCTGCCTGTTACATACTTTCCGACGAATCTAGTATACCCTTTTACTCTACGAGTAACGGGTATAAAAACACCGAAGCTATAATTTGGTTTATATTTTTTTCCCACCGATTTTACGATCGTTCCTATGGCAGCTATATGATATTGTCGCCCGATTTTGATAAAATTAAATTCGAAATTCAGAACTAATTAAAAAATGTTATTTCCAAGCGTAGGAGGTTATATGTTAAAAAACACCGAAGCTATTATTTGTTTCATATTATTTTCCCACCGATTTTACGATCGTTCCTATGGCAGCTATATGATATAGTCGTCCGATTTTGATAAAATTAAATTCGAAATTCAGAACTTATTAAAAAATGTTATTTCCAAGCGTAGGAGGTTATATGTTAAGGAACACCGAAGCTATAATTTGTTTCATATTATTTTCCCACCAATTTTCCGATCGTTCCAATGGCAGCTATATGATATAGTCGTCCGATTTTGATAAAATTTAATTCGAAATTCAGAACTAATTAAAAAATGTTATTTCCAAGCGTAGGAGGTTATATGTTAAAAACACCGAAGCTATAATTTGTTTCATATTATTTTCCCACCGATTTTACGATAGTTCCGATGGCAGCTATATGATATAGTCGTCCGATTTTGATAAAATTTAATTCGAAATTCAAAACTAATTAAAAAATGTTATTTCCAAGCGTAGGAGGTTATATGTTAAGGAACACCGTAGCTATAATTTGTTTCATATTATTTTCCCACCAATTTTCCGATCGTTCCTATGGCAGCTATATGATATAGTCGTCCGATTTTGATAAAATTAAATTCGAAATTCAGAACTTATTAAAAAATGTTATTTCCAAGCGTAGGAGGTTATATGTTAAGGAACACCGAAGCTATAATTTGTTTCATATTATTTTCCCACCAATTTTACGATCGTTCCTATGGCAGCTATATGATGTAGTCTTCCGATTTTCATAAAATTTAATTCGAAATTCAGAATGAATTCAAAAATGTTATTTCCAAGCGTAGGAGGTTATATGTTAAAAAACACCGAAGCTATAATTTGTTTCATATTATTTTCCCACCGATTTTACGATCGTTCCGATGGCAGCTATATGATATAGTCGTCCGATTTTGATAAAATTAAACTCGAAATTCAGAATGAATTAAAAAATGTTATTTCCAAGCGTAGGAGGTTATATGTTAAAAAACACCGAAGCTATAATTTGGTTTATATTATTTTCCCACCGATTTTACGATCGTTCCTATGGCAGCTATATGATATAGTCGCCCGATTTTAATAAAATTAAATTCGAAATTCAGAACTAATTTAAAAATGTTATTTCCATGCGTAGGACGTTATATGTTAAAAAACACCGAAGCTATAATTTGTTTCATATTATTTTCCCACCAATTTTCCGATCGTTCCTATGGCAGCTATATGATATAGTAGTCCGATTTTGATAAAATTAAATTCGAAATTCAGAACTAATTAAAAAATGTTATTTCCAAGCGTAGGAGGTTATATGTTAAAAAACACCGAAGCTATAATTTGTTTCATATTATTTTCCCACCAATTTTACGATCGTTCCTATGGCAGCTATATGATATAGTCTTCCGATTTTGATAAAATTAAATTCAAAATTCAGAACTAATTAAAAAATGTTATTTCCAAGCGTATGAGGTTATATGTTAAAAAACACCGAAGCTATAATTTGTTTCATATTATTTTCCCACCGATTGTACGATCGTTCCTATGGCAGCTATATGATATAGAAGTACGATTTTGATAAAATTAAATTCGAAATTCAGAACTTATTAAAAGATGTTATTTTCAAACGTAGGAGGTTATATGTTAAGGAACACCGAAGCTATAATTTGTTTCATATTATTTCCCCACCAATTTTACGATCGTTCCTATGGCAGCTATATGATATATTCGTCCGATTTTGATAAAATTAAATTCGAAATTCAGAACTATTTAAAAAATGTTATTTCCAAGCGTAGGAGGTTATATGTTAAAAAACACCGAAGCTATAATTTGTTTCATATTATTTTCCCACCGATTTTACGATCGTTCCTATGGCAGCTATATATATATATATGATATAGTCGTCCGATTTTGATAAAATTAAATTCGCAATTCAGAACTAATTATAAAATGTTATTTCCAAGCGTAGGAGGTTATATGTTAAAAAACACCGAAGCCATAATTCGTTTCATATTATTTTCCCACCGATTTTACGATCGCTCCTATGGCAGCTATATGATATAGTCGTCTGATTTTGATAAAATTAAATTCGAAATTCAGAATGAATTAAAAAATATTATTTCCAAGCGCAGGAGGTTATATGTTAAAAAACACCGAAGTTATAATTTGGTTTATATTTTTTTCCCACCGATTTTACGATCGTTCCTATGGCAGCTATATGATATTGTCGCCCGATTTTGATAAAATTAAATTCGAAATTCAGAGCTAATTAAGAAATGTTATTTTCAAGCGTAGGAGGTTATATGTTAAACAAGGAAGAACGCTATAGTCGAGTACCTCGACTATCAGATACCCGTTACTCAGCTAAATGGAGATATGCAAGCAGCAAAGCGAGATTAAAATGCGCCACCTACCGGCGGTATACAGATTTAAGCGTTATGGGCGTTATAGTGGGCGTGGCAAATTTTTTTTTGGATCAATCGATAGGTATCGACGAGACCAATACATTTCAGTTAAAATTTTTTATCTAGCATGAAAATTGTGGGCGTCACAGGTTTTTGCGGCTTGTGGGCGTTAATCGATAGGTAATGACGAGACGAATACATTTCAGCTAAAATTTTTTATCTAGTTTGTGGGCGTTAAAGTGGGCGTGGCAAACTTTTTTTTAGGTCAATCGATAGGTATTGATGAGAACATTACATTTCAGTTAAAATTTTTATTCTAGCATCAAAACTGTAGGAGCCACAGTTTTGGGCGGTTTGTGGGCGTTAGAGTGGGCGTGGCAGTCTACTGAAACAAACTTGCGCTGCGTAAGAAGCTCAGGAATCTGCACGCCAAATCTCAATAGCCTAGCTCTCATAGTTTCCGAGATCTCAGCGTTCATGCGGACAGACGGACAGACGGACAGACGGACATGGCTAGATCGACTCGGCTAGTGATCCTGATCAAGAATATATATACTTTATGGGGTCGGAAACGCTTCCTTCTGCCTGTTACATACTTTCCGACGAATCTAGTATACCCTTTTACTCTACGAGTAACGGGTATAAAAACACCGAAGCTATAATTTGTTTCATATTATTTTCCCACCGATTTTACGATCGTTCCTACGGCAGCTATATGATATAGTCTTCCGATTTTGATAAAATTAAATTCAAAATTCAGAACATTTTAAAAAATGTTATTTTCAAACGTAGGATATTATATGTTTAGGAACACCGAAGCTATAATTTGTTTCATATTATTTTCCCACCAATTTTACGATCTTTCCTATGGCAGCTCTATGATATATTCGTCCGATTTTGATAAAATTAACTTCGAAATTCAGAACTAATTAAAAAATGTTATTTCCAAGCGTAGGAGGTTATATGTTAAAAAACACCGAAGCTATTATTTGTTTCATATTATTTTCCCACTGATTTTACGATCGTTCCTATGGCAGCTATATGATATAGTCGTCCGATTTTGATAAAATTAAATTCGAAATTCAGAAATTATTAAAAAATGTTATTTCCAAGCGTAGGAGGTTATATGTTAAGGAACACCGAAGCTATAATTTGTTTCATATTATTTTCCCACCAATTTTACGATCGTTCCTATGGCAGCTATATGATGTAGTCTTCCGATTTTGATAAAATTTAATTCGAAATTCAGAACTTGTTAAAAAATGTTATTTTCAAGCGCAGGAGGTTATATGTTAAAAAAGACCGAAGCTATAATTTGTTTCATATTATTTTCCCACCGATTTTACGATCGTTCCGATGGCAGCTATATGATATAGTCTTCCGATTTTGATAAAATTTTATTCGAAATTCAAAACTAATTAAAAAATGTTATTTCCATGCGTAGGAGGTTATATGTTAAGGAACACCGTAGCTATAATTTGTTTCATATTATTTTCCCACCAATTTTCCGATCGTTCCTATGGCAGCTATATGATACAGTCGTCCGATTTTGATAAAATTAAATTCGAAATTCAGAATGAATTAAAAAATGTTATTTCCAAGCGTAGGAGGTTATATGTTAAGGAACACGGAAGCTGTAATTTGTTTCATATTATTTTCCCACCAATGTTCCGATCGTTCCTATGGCAGCTATATGATATAGTCTTCCGATTTTGATAAAATTAAATTCAAAATTCAGAACTAATTAAAAAATGTTATTTCCAAGCGTAGGAGGTTATATGTTAAAAAACACCGAAGCTATAATTCGTTTCATATTATTTTCCCACCAATTTTACGATCGTTCCTATGGCAGTTATATGGTATAGTCTTCCGATTTTGATAAAATTAAATTCGAAATTCAGAACTAATTAAAAAATGTTATCTCCAAGCGTAGGAGGTTATATGTTAAAAAACACCGCAGCTATAATTTGTTTTGTATGTAATCCGATTTTGATAAAATGAAATTCGAAATTCAGAACTAATTAAAAAATGTTATTTCCAATCGTAGTATGTTATATGTTAAAAAACACCGAAGCAGTAATTTCTTTAATATTATTTTCCCACCGATTTTACGATCGTTCCTATGGCAGCTATATGATATAGTAGTCCGATTTTGATAAAATTTAATTCGAAATTTAAATCTAATTAAAAAATGTTATTTCCAAGCGTAGGAGGTTATATGTTAAAAAACACCGAAGCTATAATTTGTTTCATATTATTTTCCCAACGGTTTTACGATCGTTCCTATGGCAGCTATATGATATAGTCGTCCGATTTTGATAAAATTAAATGTTAAACAAGGAAGAACGCTATAGTCGAGTACCTCGACTATCAGATACCCGTTACTCAGCTAAATAGAGATATGCAAGCAGCAAAGCGAGATTAAAATGCGCCACCTACCGGCGGTATACAGAATTAAGCGTTATGGGCGTTAGAGTGGGCGTGGCAAATTTTTTTTTGGATCAATCGATAGGTTTTGACGAGACCAATACATTTCAGTTGAAATTTTTTATCTAGCATGAAAATTGTGGGCGTCACAGGTTTTCGCGGTTTGTGGGCGTTAAAGTGGGCGTGGCAAACTTTTTTTTGGGTCAATCGATAGGTATTGATGAGAACAATACATTTCAGTTAAAATTTTCTATCTAGCATCAAAACTGTAGGAGCCACAGTTTTGGGCGGTTTGTGGGCGTTAGAGTGGGCGTGGCACTCTGCTGAAACAAACTTGCGCTGCGTAAAAAGCTCAGGAATCTGCACGCCAAATCTCAATAGCCTAGCTCCCATAGTTTCCGAGATCTCAGCGTTCATCCGGACGGACAGACAGACGGACAGACGGACAGACGGACAGACGGACAGACGGACAGACGGACATGGCTAGATCGACTCGGCTAGTGATCCTGATCAAGAATATATATACTTTATGGGGTCGGAAACGCTTCCTTCTGCCTGTTACATACTTTCCGACGAATCTAGTATACCCTTTTACTCTACGAGTAACGGGTATAAAAACACCGAAGCTATAATATGATTCATATTATTTTCCCACCAATTTTACGATCGTTCCTATGGCAGCTATATGATATAGTCGTCCGATTTTGATAAAATTAAATTCAAAACTCAGAATGAATTAAAAAATAATATTTCCAAGCGTAGGAGGTTATATGTTAAAAAACACCGAAGCTATAAATTGTTTCATATTATTTTCCCACCGATTTTACGATCGTTCCTATGGCAGCTATATGATACAGTCGTCCGACTTTGATAAAATTAAATTCGAAATTCAGAACTAATTAAAAAATGTTATTTCCAAGCGTGGTATGTTATATGTTAAAAAACACCGAAGCAATAATTTGTTTAATATTATTTTCCCACCGATTTTACGATCGTTCCTATGGCAGCTATATGATATAGTAGTCCGATTTTGATAAAATTTAATTCGAAATTCAGAATGAATTAAAAAATGTTATTTCCAAGCGTAGGAGGTCATATGTTAAGGAACACCGAAGCTATAATTTGTTTCATATTATTTTCCCACCAATTTTACGATCGTTCCTATGGCAGCTATATGATATAGTCTTCCGATTTTGATAAAATTTAATTCGAAATTCAAAACTAATTAAAAAATGTTATTTCCAAGCTTAAGAGGTTTTATGTTAAAAACACCGAAGCTATAATTTGTTTCATATTATTTTCCCACCAATTTTCCGATCGTTCCTATGGCAGCTATATGATATATTCGTCCGATTTTGATAAAATTAAATTCAAAATTCAGAACTAATTAAAAAATGTTATTTCCAAGCGTAGGAGGTTATATGTTAAAAAACAGCGAAGCTATAATTTGATTCATATTATTTTCCCACCAATTTTACGATCGTTCCTATGGCAGCTATATGATATAATCTTCCGATTTTGATAAAATTTAATTTGAAATTCAAAACTTATTAAAAAATGTTACTTCCAAGCGTAGGAGCTTATATGTTAAAAAACACCGAAGCCATAATTCGTTTCATATTATTTTCCCACCGATTTTACGATCATTCCTATGGCAGCTATATGTAGTCTAGTCTATATATAGTCGTCCGATTTTGATAAAATTAAATTCGAAAGTCAGAATGAATTAAAAAATGTTATTTCGAAGCGTAGGAGGTTATATGTTAAAAAACACCGAAGCCATAATTCGTTTCATATTATTTTCCCACCGATTTTACGATCGTTCCTATGGCAGCTATATGATATAGTCGTCCGATTTTGATAAAATTAAATTCGCAATTCAGAACTAATTAAAAAATGTTATTTCCAAGCGTAGGAGGTTATATGTTAAAAACACCGAAGCTATAAATTGGTTTATATTATTTTCCCACCGATTTTACGATCGTTCCTATGGCAGCTATATGATATAGTCGTCCGATTTTGATAAAATTAAATTAGAAATTCAGAATGAATTAAAAAATGTTATTTCCAAGCGTAGGAGGTTATATGTTAAAAAACACCGAAGCTATAAATTGGTTTATCTTATTTTCCCACCGATTTTACGATCGTTCCTATGGCAGCTATATGATATAGTCTTCCGATTTTGATAAAATTTAATTCGAAATTCAAAACTAATTAAAAAATGTAAATTCCAAGCTTAAGAGGTTTTATGTTAAAAACACCGAAGCTATAATTTGTTTCATATTATTTTCCCACCGATTTTACGATCGTTCCTATGGCAGCTATATGATATAGTATTCCGATTTTGATCAAATTAAATTCGAAATTCAAAACTAATTAAAAATGGGTTTTCCAAGCGTAGGAGGTTATATGTTAAACAAGGAAGAACGCTATAGTCGAGTACCTCGACTATCAGATACACGTTACTCAGCTATATGGAGATATGCAAGCAGCAAAGCGAGATTAAAATGCGCCACCTACCGGCGGTATACAGATTTAAGCGTTATGGGCGTTAGAGTGGGCGTGGCAAATTTTTTGGATCAATCGATAGATATTGACGAGACCAATACATTTCAGTTAAAATTTTTTATCTAGCATGAAAATTGTGGGCGTCACAGGTTTTTGCGGTTTGTGGGCGTTAAAGTGGGCGTGGCAAACTTTTTTTTGAATCAATCGATAGGTAATGACGAGACGAATACATTTCAGTTAAAATTTTTTATCTAGCATAAAAATTGTGGGCGTCACAGGTTTTCGCGGTTTGTGGGCGTTTAAGTGGGCGTGGCAAACTTTTTTTTAGGTCAATCGATAGGTATTGATGAGAACATTACATTTCAGTTAAAATTTTTATTCTAGCATCAAAACTGTAGGAGCCACAGTTTTGAGCGGTTTGTGGGCGTTAGAGTGGGCGTGGCACTCTACTGAAACAAACTTGCGCTGCGCAGGAATCTCAGGAATCTGCGTGCCTAATCCCAGTATTGTAACTCTCATAGTTTCCGAGATCTCAGCGTTCATACGGACAGACGGACAGACGGACAGACGGACAGACGGACAGACGGACAGACGGACAGACGGACAGACGGACAGACGGACAGACGGACATGGCTAGATCGACTCGGCTAGTGATCCTGATCAAGAATATATATACTTTATGGGGTCGGAAACGCTTCCTTCTGCCTGTTACATACTTTCCGACGAATCTAGTATACCCTTTTACTCTACGAGTAACGGGTATAAAAACAGCGAAGCTATAATTTGATTCATATTATTTTCCCACCAATTTTACGATCGTTCCTGTGGCAGCTATATGATATAGTCTTCCGATTTTGATAAAATTTAATTCGAAATTCAAAACTAATTAAAAAATGTTATTTCCAAGCTTAAGAGGTTTTATGTTAAAAACACCGAAGCTATAATTTGTTTCATATTATTTTCCCACCGATTTTACGATCGTTCCTATGGCAGCTATATGATATAGTAGTCCGATTTTGATCAAATTAAATTCGAAATTCAGAACTAATTAAAAAATGTTATTTCCAAGCGTAGGAGGTTAAATGTTAAAAAAGAGCGAAGCTATAATTTGATTCATATTATTTTCCCACCAATTTTACGATCGTTCCTATGGGAGCTATATGATATGGTCTTCCGATTTTGATAAAATTTAATTCGAAATTCAAAACTAATGAAAAAATGTTACTTCCAAGCGTAGGAGGTTATATGTTAAAAAACACCGAAGGTATAATTGGTTTCATATTATTTTCCCACCAATTTTCCGATCGTTCCTATGGCAGCTATATGATGTAGTCTTCTGATTTTGATAAAATTTAATTCGAAATTCAGAACTAATTCAAAAATGTTATTTCCAAGCGTAGGAGGTTATATGTTAAAAAACAGCGAAGCTATAATTTGATTCATATTATTTTCCCACCGATTTTACGATCGTTCCTATGGCAGCTTTATGATATAGTAGTCCGATTTTGATCAAATTAAATTCGAAATTCAGAACTAATTAAAAAATGTTATTTCCAAGCGTAGGAGGTTAAATGTTAAAAAAGAGCGAAGCTATAATTTGATTCATATTATTTTCCCACCAATTTTACGATAGTTCCTATGGGAGCTATATGATATGGTCTTCCGATTTTGATAAAATTTAATTCGAAATTCAAAACTAATGAAAAAATGTTACTTCCAAGCGTAGGAGGTTATATGTTAAAAAACACCGAAGGTATAATTTGTGTCATATTATTTTCCCACCGATTTTACGATCGTTCCTATGGCAGCTATATGATGTAGTCTTCCGATTTTGATAAAATTTAATTCGAAATTCAGAATGAATTCAAAAATGTTATTTCCAAGCGTAGGAGGTTATATGTTAAAAAACACCGAAGCTATAATTTGTTTCATATTATTTTCCCACCGATTTTACGATCGTTCCTATGGCAGCTTTATGATATAGTAGTCCGATTTTGATAAAATTAAATTCGAAATTCAGAACTAATTAAAAAATGTTATTTTCAAGCGTAGGAGGTTATATGTTAAAAAACACCGAAGCTATAATGTGTTTCATATTATTTTCCCACCAATTTTACGATCGTTCCGATGGCAGCTATATGATATAGTCTTCCGATTTTGATAAAATTTAATTCGAAATACAAAACTAATTAAAAAATGTTATTTCCAAGCGTAGGAGGTTATATGTTAAGGAACACCGTAGCTATAATTGGTTTTATATTATTTTCCCACCAATTTTCCGATCGTTCCTATGGCAGCTATATGATATAGTCGTCCGATTTTGATAAAATTAAATTCGAAATTCAGAACTTATTAAAAATGTTATTTCCAAGCGTAGGAGGTTTTATGTTAAAAACACCGAAGCTATAATTTGTTTCATATTATTTTCCCACCAATTTTACGATCGTAACTATGGCAGCTATATGATATAGTCTTCCGATTTTGATACAATTTAATTCGAAATTCAAAACTAATTAAAAAATGTTATATTCAAGGAAAGGAGGTAATATGTTAAAAAACACCAAAGATATAATTTTTTTACATTTTTTTCCGATTATTTCTATGGGAGCTATAGGATATAGTTGTCCGATCCGGCTTGTTCCGACTTATATGCTACCTGCAAAAGATGAAAGACTTTTGGGAAAGTTTCAGCCCGATAGCTTTAAAACTGAGAGACTAGTTTGCGTAGAAACGGACGGACAGACGGACAGACGGACATGGCTAGATTGACTCGTCTAGTGATGCTGATCGCAAATATATGTACTTTGTGGGGTCGCGAACGTCTCCTTCACTGCGTTCCAAACTTCTGACTGAAATCATTATACTCTCTGCAAGGGTATAAAAATGTTATTTCCAAGCTTAGGAGGTTTTATGTTAAAAAACACTTAAGCTAAAATTTGTTTCATATTATTTTCCCACCAATTTTCCGATCGTTCCTATGGCAGCTATATGATATAGTAGTCCGATTTTGATCAAATTAAACTCGAAATTCAGAACTAATTAAAAAATGTTATTTCCAAGCGTAGGAGGTTTTATGTTAAAAAACACCGAAGCTATAATATGATTCATATTATTTTCCCACCAATTTTACGATCGTTCCTATGGCAGCTATATGATATAGTAGTCCGATTTTGATAAAATTAAATTCAAAACTCAGAGTAAATTTAAAAATGATATTTCCAAGCGTAGGAGGCTATATGTTAAAAAACACCGAAGCTATAAATTGTTTCATATTATTTTCCCACCGATTTTACGATCGTTCCTATGGCAGCTATATGATATAGTCGTCCGACTTTGATAAAATTAAATTCGAAATTCAGAACTAATTAAAAAATGTTATTTCCAAGCGTGGTATGTTATATGTTAAAAACACCGAAGCAATAATTTGTTTAATATTATTTTCCCACCGATTTTACGATCCTTCCTATGGCAGCTATATGATATAGTAGTCCGATTTTGATAAAATTTAATTCGAAATTCAGAATGAATTCAAAAATGTTATTTCCAAGCGTAGGAGGTTATATGTTAAGGAACACCGAAGCTATAATTTGTTTTATATTATTTTCCCACCAATTTTCCGATCGTTCCTATGGCAGCTTTATGATATAGTCGCCCGATTTTAATAAAATTAAATCCGAAATTCAGAACTAATGAAAAAATGTTATTTCCAAGCGTAGGAGGTTATATGTTAAAAAACACCGAAGCTATAATTTGTGTCATATTATTTACCCACCGATTTTACGATCGTTCCTATGGCAGCTATATGATATAGTAGTCCGATTTTGATCAAATTAAATTCGAAATTCAGAACTAATTAAAAAATGTTATTTCCAAGCGTAGGAGGCTATATGTTAAAAAACACCGAAGGTATAATTTGTTTCATATTATTTCCCCACCAATTTTACGATCGTTCCTATGGCAGCTATATGATGTAGTCTTCTGATTTTGATAAAATTTAATTCGAAATTCAGAACTAATTCAAAAATGTTATTTCCAAGCGTAGGAGGTTATATGTTAAAAAACAGCGAAGCTATAATTTGATTCATATTATTTTCCCACCAATTTTACGATCGTTCCTATGGGAGCTATGTGATATAGTCTTCCGATTTTGATAAAATTTAATACGAAATTCAAAACTAATTAAAAAATGTTACTTCCAAGCGTAGGAGGTTATATGTTAAAAAACACCGAAGCCATAATTCGTTTCATATTATTTTCCCACCGATTTTACGATCGTTCCTATGGCAGCTTTATGATATAGTCGCCCGATTTTAATAAAATTAAATCCGAAATTCAGAACTAATGAAAAAATGTTATTTCCAAGCGTAGGAGGTTATATGTTAAAAAACACCGAAGCTATAATTTGTTTCATATTATTTTCCCACCGATTTTACGATCGTTCCTATGGCAGCTATATGATATAGTAGTCCGATTTTGATCAAATTAAATTCGAAATTCAGAATGAATTCAAAAATGTTATTTCCAAGCGTAGGAGGTTATATGTTATAAAACACCGAAGACATAATTCGTTTCATATTATTTTCCCACCGATTTTACGATCGTTCCTATGGCAGCTTTATGATATAGTCGCCCGATTTTGATAAAATTTAATTCGAAATTCAGAATGAATTCAAAAATGTTATTTCCAAGAGTAGGAGGTTATATGTTAAAAAACACCGAAGCTATAATTTGTTTCATATTATTTTCCCACCGATTTTACGATCGTTCCGATGGCAGCTATATGATATAGTCTTCCGATTTTAATAAAATTTAATTCGAAATTCAAAACTAATTAAAAAATGTTATTTCCAAGCGTAGGAGGTTATATGTTAAGGAACACCGAGGCTATAATTTGTTTCATATTATTTTCCCACCAATTTTCCGATCGTTCCTATGGCAGCTATATGATATAGTCGTCCGATTTTGATAAAATTAAATTCGAAATTCAGAACTTATTAAAAAATGTTATTTCCAAGCGTAGGAGGTTTTATGTTAAAAACACCGAAGCTATAATTTGTTTCATATTATTTTCCCACCAATTTTACGATCGTTCCTATGGCAGCTATATGATATAGTCTTCCGATTTTGATAAAATTTAATTCGAAATTCAAAACTAATTAAAAAATAATATATTCAAGGAAAGGAGGTAATATGTTAAAAAACACCAAAGATATAATTTTTTTACTTTTTTTTTCCGATTATTTCTTCGGGAGCTATAGGATATAGTTGTCCGATCCGGCTTGCTCCGACTTATATGCTACCTGCAAAAGATGAAAGACTTTTGGGAAAGTTTCAGCCCGATAGCTTTAAAACTGAGAGACTAGTTTGCGTAGAAACGGACGGACAGGCGGACAGACGGACATGGCCAGATTGACTCGTCTAGTGATGCTGATCACGAATATATATACTTTATGGGGTCGCGAACGTCTCCTTCACTGCGTTCCAAACTTCTGACTGAAATCATTATACTCTCTGCAAGGGTATAAAAATGTTATTTCCAAGCTTAGGAGGTTTTATGTTAAAAAACACTTAAGCTAAAATTTGTTTCATATTATTTTCCCACCAATTTTCCGATCGTTCCTATGGCAACTATATGATATAGTAGTCCGATTTTGATAAAATTAAACTCGAAATTCAGAACTAATTAAAAAATGTTATTTCCAAGCGTAGGAGGTTTTATGTTAAAAAACACCGAAGCTATAATATGATTCATATTATTTTCCCACCAATTTTACGATCGTTCCTATGGCAGCTATATGATATAGTCGTCCGATTTTGATAAAATTAAATTCAAAACTCAGAATGAATTAAAAAATGATATTTCCAAGCGTAGGAGGTTATATGTTAAAAAACACCGAAGCTATAAATTGTTTCATATTATTTTCCCACCGATTTTACGATCGTTCCTATGGAAGCTATATGATATAGTCGTCCGACTTTGATAAAATTAAATTCGAAATTCAGAACTAATTAAAAAATGTTATTTCCAAGCGTAGGAGGTTATATGTTGAGGAACACCGAATCTATAATTTGTTTCATATTATTTTCCCACCAATTTTACGATCGTTCCTATGGCAGCTATATGATATAGTCTTCCGATTTTGATAAAATTAAATTCAAAATTCAGAACTAATTAAAAAATGTTATTTCCAAGCGTAGGAGGTTATATGTTAAGGAACACCGAAGCTATAATTTGTTTCATATTATTTTCCCACCAATTTTACGACCGTTCCTATGGCAGCTATATGATATAGTCGTCCGATTTTGATAAAATTAAATTCAAAATTCAGAACTAATTAAAAAATGTTATTTCCAAGCTTAAGAGGTTTTATGTTAAAAACACCGAAGCTATAATTTGTTTCATATTATTTTCCCACCAATTTTCCGATCGTTCCTATGGCAGCTATATGATATAGTCGTCCGATTTTGATAAAATTAAATTCAAAATTCAGAACTAATTAAAAAATGTTATTTCCAAGCGTAGGAGGTTATATGTTAAAAAACACCGAAGCAATAATTTGTTTAATATTATTTTCCTACCGATTTTACGATCGTTCCTATGGCAGCTATATGATATAGTAGTCCGCTTTTGATAAAATTAAATTCGAAATTCAGAACTAATTAAAAAATGTTATTTCCAAGCGTAGGAGGTTATATGTTAAAAAACACCGAAGCTATAATTTGTTTCATATTATTTTCCCACCAATTTTACGATCGTTCCTATGGCAGCTATATGATATATTCGTCCGATTTTGATAAAATTAAATTCGAAATTAAGAACTAATTAAAAAATGTTATTTCCAAGCGTAGGAGGTTATTTGTTAAAAAACAACGAAGCCATTATTTGTTTCATATTATTTTCCCACCGATTTTACGATCGTTCCTATGGCAGCTATATGATATAGTAGTCCGATTTTGATCAAATTAAATTCGAAATTCATAACTAATTAAAAAATGTTATTTCCAAGCGTAGGAGGTTATATGTTAAAAAACAGCGAAGCTATAATTTGATTCATATTATTTTCCCACCAATTTTACGATCGTTCCAATGGCAGCTATATGATATGGTAGTCCGATTTTGATCAAATTAAATTCGAAATTCAGAACTAATTAAAAAATGTTATTTCCAAGCGTAGGAGGTTATATGTTAAAAAACACCGAAGCTATAATTTGTTTCATATTAGGGCAGCTATATGATATAGTAATCCAATTTTGATAAAATTAAATTCGAAATTCAAAACTAATTAAAAAATGTTATTTCCAAGCGTAGGAGGTTATATGTTAAGGAACACCGAAGCTATAATTTGTTTCATATTATTTTCCCACCAATTTTACGATCGTTCCTATGGCAGCTATATGATATAGTAGTCCGATTTTGATCAAATTAAATTCGAAATTCAGAACTAATTAAAAAATGTTATTTCCAAGCGTGGTATGTTATATGTTAAAAACACCGAAGCAATAATTTGTTTAATATTATTTTCCCACCGACTTTACGATCGTTCCTATGGCAGCTATATGATATAGTAGTCCGATTTTGATAAAATTTAATTCGAAATTCAAAACTAATTAAAAAATGTTATTTCCAAGCGTAGGAGGTTATATGTTAAAAACACCGAAGCTATAATTTGTTTCATATTATTTTCCCACCAATTTTACGATCGTTCCTATGGCAGCTATATGATATAGTCTTCCGATTTTGATAAAATTTAATTCGAAATTCAAAACTAATTAAAAATGTTATTTCCAAGCTTAAGAGGTTTTATGTTAAAAACACCGAAGCTATAATTTGTTTCATATTATTTTCCCACCAATTTTCCGATCGTTCCCATGGCAGCTATATGATATAGTCGTCCGATTTTGATAAAATTAAATTCAAAATTCAGAACTAATTAAAAAATGTTATTTCCAAGCGTAGGAGGTTATATGTTAAAAAACAGCGAAGCTATAATTTGATTCATATTATTTTCCCACCAATTTTACGATCGTTCCTATGGCAGCTATATGATATAGTCTTCCGATTTTGATAAAATTTAATTCGAAATTCAAAACTTATTAAAAAATGTTACTTCCAAGCGTAGGAGGTTATATGTTAAAAAACACCGAAGCCATAATTCGTTTCATATTATTTTCCCACCGATTTTACGATCGTTCCTATGGCAGCTATATGATATAGTCGTCCGATTTTGATAAAATTAAATTCGAAAGTCAGAATGAATTAAAAAATGTTATTTCCAAGCCAAGGAGGTTATATGTTAAAAAACACCGAAGCTATAAATTGGTTTATATTATTTTCCCACCGATTTTACGATCGTTCCTATGGCAGCTATATGATATAGTCGTCCGATTTTGATAAAATTAAATTAGAAATTCAGAATGAATTAAAAAATGTTATTTCCAAACGTAGGAGGTTATATGTTAAAAAACACCGAAGCTAGAAATTGGTTTATATTATTTTCCCACCGATTTTACGATCGTTCCTATGGCAGCTATATGATATAGTCTTCCGATTTTGATAAAATTTAATTCGAAATTCAAAACTAATTAAAAAATGTTATTTCCAAGCTTAAGAGGTTTTATGTTAAAAACACCGAAGCTATAATTTGTTTCATATTATTTTCCCACCGATTTTACGATCGTTCCTATGGCAGCTATATGATATAGTAGTCCGATTTTGATCAAATTAAATTCGAAATTCAGAACTAATTAAAAAATGTTATTTCCAAGCGTAGGAGGTTATATGTTAAAAAACAGCGAAGCTATAATTTGATTCATATTATTTTCCCACCAATTTTACGATCGTTCCTATGGCAGCTATATGATATAGTCTTCCGATTTTGATAAAATTTAATTCGAAACTCAAAACTAATTAAAAAATGTTATTTCCAAGATTAAGAGGTTTTATGTTAAAAACACCGAAGCTATAATTTGTTTCATATTATTTTCCCACCGATTTTACGATCGTTCCTATGGCAGCTATATGATATAGTAGTCCGATTTTGATCAAATTAAATTCGAAATTCAGAACTAATTATAAAATGTTATTTCCAAGCGTAGGAGGTTATATGTTAAAAAACAGCGAAGCTATAATTTGATTCATGTTATTTTCCCACCAATTTTACGATCGTTCCTATGGGAGCTATATGATATAGTCTTCCGATTTTGATCAAATTTAATTCGAAAATTTAAAACTAATTAAAAAATGTTACTTCCATGCGTAGGAGGTTATATGTTAAAAAACACCGAAGCCATAATTCGTTTCATATTATTTTCCCACCGATTTTACGATCGTTCCTATGGCAGCTATATGATATAGTCGCCCGATTTTCATAAAATTAAATCCGAAATTCAGAACTAATGAAAAAGTGTTATTTCCAAGCGTAGGAGGTTATATGTTAAAAAACACCGAAGCTATAATTTGTTTCATATTATTTCCCACCGATTTTACGATCGTTCCTATGGCAGCTATATGATATAGTAGTCCGATTTTGATCAAATTAAATTCGAAATTCCGAACTAATTAAAAAATGTCATTTTCAAGCGTAGGAGGTTATATGTTAAAAAACACCGAAGGTATAATTTGTTTCATATTATTTTCCCACCAATTTTGCGATCGTTCCTATGGCAGCTATATGATATAGTAGTCCGATTTTGATAAAATTAAATTCGAAATTCAGAACTAATTAAAAAATGTTATTTTCAAGCGTAGGAGGTTATATGTTAAAAAACACCGAAGCTATAATTTGTTTCATATTATTTTCCCACCAATTTTCCGATCGTTCCTATGGCAGCTATATGATATAGTCGTCAGATTTTGATAAAATTAAGCTCGAAATCCAGAACTAATTAAAAAAGTTATTTCCAAGCGTAGGAGGTTATATGTTAAAAAACACCGAAGCTATAATTTGTTTCATATTAGGGCAGCTATATGATATAGTAATCCAATTTTGATAAAATTAAATTTGAAATTCAGAATTAATTAAAAAATGTTATTTCCAAGCGTAGGAGGTTATATGTTAAGCGAGAAAGGAAGTTAACTTCGGCAAGCCGAAGTTTGAATACCCTTGCAGTTATAAGAAATAATCAATGTTAGTAACACTATGTTACATTTTAAGGATTGTTGATAGCTTCAGTGATATTAAAACAATTTCACGTACTCAGCCCCCACACCACGCCAAGGTCACAATCCACGAGGGGGAAAATATTATCATTTATATATATTTACATGAGTCGTTCTTCGCCCGAATAAAAATTTTAGAAGATTTTATATTCGTTGGTTATTCTTTATTAGAACGTTGGAAAAAGACTAATTGTATGTTACAGAATTGGTTAGAATGAAACCTCGGTTTGCGTCTTAGAATTTACTGTTAGTGCATTAGGTGACGCAATCGCAGGTGGATGATGCGATCGCCACTTCTTTGTTTATGTTTACATAATTCGGTCTTATTGGATTTTGCGATCCTATTGGATTTTTACGTTTATTGAATTACGTCATTGTTGACGTTCGGACTTAATCAATTTTCTTTGTTTGTTTGCAATGCGGGATCTCGAGCTTCTGTATCGTTTTTAATCAAAGCCGAAATTGGCGATTCTGTTTATTTGTAAACGGTTTCGATCTTTCAACTGGTGGCCGTTGAGAAATCGCAGTGCAGACACGTCACTCCCCCATCACTTAGACAAAATCGTATGGTTATTTATGTGATTTTGGGGTAAAGTTTTGGTATTTCTTGTAACTCTTGTGAGTCTATTGTTGGGTCGTCACCTTTTGTGTTATTGTATTTTATAAGTATTCTTTTAGGTATTTCCTTAAATTTATAAAGTAGGTAGAATGATATACTTAATATTAAGAGACCCAGTGTTACAATTACAATTATTTTGTAAATCTGGTTTTCTTTATTTTGTTCAAAAAATATTTCTTGTGCTTGTATGTATGATATTGGGTCTAATTTGGTGACATTATTTCTTGTGTGAATGCTTTGTGTGTAGTCAGAATTATAATTGCTTATGGATAAATCGTTAATTGCAATTGAGCAATTGTGTATTTTGATCATATTGTTTCCTTCAATTACAATTTCATTTTTAATACAATTTTGATTTAGTATAGTTTTTGACAAATTCCATGTAACTATGATATTTGGTTCGACATAATTAATTTGGGTAGTTAAGAGCGTTTTTGTGTACCTGCAACTAGTATCTGTTTGATAAACGAGACCTAAAAGACATGTGTTGGTAACAGGTCTTTTTGTTTCTTTGTTATATAAACTATTTCTGTATACGTAATATTTGATTTGGGTGTTATCTTGTAATATTTTATTATTTTCATCTGGATAAGGTAATATTTCGTATATGGGAAGTTTCTTTATTTTTCTGGGTATGTGGGATATAATTAAAATTTCGTTTGAATCTGACCTAAGCCAAGTTGAGGTTTTTATGTTCAGAAGTGTCTCAGAATTAATGTTTGTCAAGTAGTCGTGTTTTAATAATTTTGGATTGAATATTTCTAATCTTGCTAACTGCATTCCCATTTCCAGGTCTTCAATGTATTATGCGAAGTGTTCTAAATTAAAAACCAATAATTCAAGAATTTTTTCGTTTTCGTTGTATTTGAGATGCTTGTTTATTATATCGATGCCTTTGTTAACTGTATCGATTATATTATTTAGTTTGTTTACCTGTACACTGTTTTGAGCAATTACATTGATTTTTTCTTCTAATTCTTCTTTATCATTATTATCTAATGTTCCAAAAAGATATTTCTAAGTGTTCCTACAAAATTAGCTAATCATCTTTTGTTTCTCCTAACAATTTTTAAGTCATTCATTTCTCTTGCAGTTTTTCCGGTAAATATTTAATCTGCATTATTTCCTTAAAGCCAAACGCTTGTCATAGCAAGTTTTTGTAAGATTCTTCCGTTTTTGTAATATTAATTGTGAGACAATGGTATTTAAAACTATCTGGGATGTTTATTGTGTCGGTCATAAATAACAAAAAGCCATTGTATGATTTTATAGGGTTAATTTCTATAAATTGGTTGTTACCCATTGGCATCATTATTATTAACGTTGATGTCAGAAAGATGAAAGTCAAAGCGCTGGGTCTTGATCTGGGTCCTCCTGCAAATATTTACTTTTATTAACTTTCTTTTGTCTCTGGAAGTTTGTTTTGTAATGTTTTATTTTTCGACCTCTGTTAGCTTCCTCAAAATGATCATTATCTTTTTGTTCTATATTTCCAGTCTTTTTATAAGGATTGTGTAATTTCCCGTGAATTATGGGAGCCTTTCTAAATTTGGTATTTACCTCAAAATGTTGTCGTTTCTTGTTAAGTTGTTCTATTTAAGCTTCTTTTATAATTTGGCTATTATATGCAGGGGTACCTGCATAAATAAAAATATCAGCTGGGGTTCTACCTGTTGCATTGTGTTTTATTTTATGATTGTAAGTATACAGTATTACTTCCATTTTCATAAGTTTATTTTCCGGATTGTCGCCGGTCTCGATCACACGTATTTTTTCGTTAATGGTTTTGTGTAAGCTTTCTACATCTGATACTCCATTTTTACTTGTTGTTATCTGAATATTTACGTTTTCTGTGTCCAGCCAATTTTAAAGCACTATACTCATAAAAGCACTATCCCTATCTGTTTTCAAGGTTCTGGGTTTTCCCATTGAATTGAATATTCGAAAAAGTCCTCTTTTAACTTCCATCCAGTCCTTTCCGTTTAATTCAATCGCGGTTCCAAATTTTGAGTATAAATCAATACAAGTTAGGTAATTTTGATTTTTGATCGTGTAAATATCTGCGACGTAAACTTCACTACAAAATTCTGTTTCTGGAGTTGTTTTTAATAAAAGCGATGTTTTTCTATGTTCGGTTTTTGCTTGGTTACAAACATTACACTCATTAATTAAATTCTGAATTAAATTCTGGTAGTCGGGATAATAAGAGGTTTCTTTGAAAAGCCTTACCATTTTTTCAATTCCTGGGTGCAATAGTTTTTCGTGGTTGCTAACAATAATTTCTTTAAATTCAGCGTAAGTTTTTGTCCTGTAATTTAATTACTGCTCTTACAATTTTTGTAGTAGTGTTTATAACCTGTTTACAAGCTTCTTGAATGATTTCAAAATCAGAGTCGTGTTCGATGAAAAGTGCACTTGACTTGGTACAAAAATGTTTTATTAATATTTGCTTAGCTTTTTCGATGTTTAATTCATTAAACATTATTTTAATCTTGACTTTCTTAAAATAATTTTCACTTTCTTCACCTTCTGTATTGCTTCGAATCATTTCTACCTGTCTTGCGAAATGATTGATTGGTTTTTCAGTAATTGTTATTAAATTTTCATTATCTTCTTCAGCGCTATGTGCTGTTGCTTTGTTACTGCCATAGTATACTTCGTTAATTTTGATTCTTGACAATGCATCGGCTACGTTATTTTGCTTTCCTTCTAAATATTTTAATTCGAAGTCATATTCTCCTAACCTTATCTTCCATCTTTGCAGTTTCATATTAGGTTCTTTGATATTGTTTAGCGAGACTAACGCTTATGGTCACTTAATATCTCAAATCTTCTTCCGAATAAATAGGGTCTTAAGGTTTTTGTTGCCCATACTATAGCTAATAATTCTTTTTCAATTGTACTATAGTTTTCTTCATGTGCATTTAGAGTCCTACTAATGTAACTGATTGGTTTGTTATCCTGAGAAAGAACTGCTCCTAATGCAAAGTTGCTAGCATCAGTAGTTAATTGAAACCTTTTTCCAAAGCCTGGACAAATCAGTATGGGATCGTTTATGATAAGTTGTTTTAATTTAGTGAATGCTGCAATAAATGTATCATCTTTGAATGTCACTTTAGAACCAGCTTTTAAACATTTAGTTAAAGGTTTTGAAATGTCTGCGAAGTTTGGAATGAATTTTCTGTAATAGCCGCAAAGGCCAAGAAATGATTTTATTTCTATTTGAGTTCTGGGAATTGGAAATTTATTGATTGCCTTAACCTTTTCTGGATTTGGCATTACACCGTTTGGTCCAACTATGTGTCCCAAAAATTCTGTTTCTTTTTTCAAAAATTCACATTTGTCTAGTGGTAATTTTAGATTAGCGTTTTTTAGTTTTTCAAAAACAATTTTTAGTGAAGTAAGGTGTTCGTCAAGGGACGTAGAGAAAACAATTATATCGTCCAAGTATACAAGGCAATGCTTGTTTATTAATTCACGAAGGACATTGTTCATGCATCACTGAAAAGTTGCAGGTGCATTTTTTAATCCAAATGGCATTCGTGTGTACTCGTAGTGTCCGTACTTTGTGGAAAACGCTGTTTTGTTTATGGAATTTTGGTCCATTTCGATCTGGTGGAAACCTTTAGCCAAATCAATGGTAAAATATTGACACCGTCCTAGCTTGCCTAGTATTTCGTCCATATTGGGAATGGGAAATTTATCACTAATACTGATCTCATTTAAGCCCCTATAGTCTACTACAAGTCTAAAGTTTTGTTTACCTGAAGCATCTTTCATTTTTGGTACTATCCACAATGGACTGCAATAAGGTGATTGGCTGTGCCTAATTATTCCTTGCTTTAACATATCCTGTATTTGAGACTCAACTTCTTTTTCAAATGAAAAAGGATACCCATACGGTTTTTTATAAATTGGATTTAAATGATGAGTTTTTATTTCATGCTTAACAACATTCGTAAAGGTCAAATTTTCACCATCACGATATTGAATGCATTTATATTGGTTAATTAATTTTAATAATTTTACTTTTTCTTCTTTATTTAAGTGTTCTAAGCGATAACTTTTTCCCTATGCTAATTCATTTTGAACAGCATAATTTATTTCATCTGTATAATTTTTAGATTTTAGCAATGCGTCAAAATCATTTATATGTGTTGGATTTTTCAAACTAATGTTTTTGTGTAAAAAAATGCGCCCACTAATAGTAGTGCGATTATTTAAATAACCAATACTTGCCTGGTTTGCCTCTAGTAACTTTCGTCCTAGTAGTATGTCATAATTGGAAGAAAAGTCGTGAATATAAAATATTTGTTCTTGAGTATTAGGTGCAACTTTTACAAATTCATTTAGTTCATAATGCCCTGTCATAGTCCGTATAATTGTCGGATCTTTATGTATGCTCCCGTTGAGAAAATTCTTTTTCATTAAGTTAATTGATGAACCGGTATCGACGAGGCAACGGTAATTATGATTATTTATAGTTATTTCTATGTATGTAATTGGTCCGAGGCTTGCATTGGAAAATTTTCATTTTCATTATAAACATCTTCTTTGTACTCCTTATTTTGTTGATAATTTTCGTCTACTTGCATTCTTGATTGTCCACTATTACTTTCTCTGACTCTCTTTTGTGATTGGTTGGGTACTGAGCCCGATGGTCCACTTGGCTGTTGGCTTTGATTCATTGTATTATTTTGCTGTCCCTGAATTAAATTTCTTCGAAACTCTTGGTAACTTACCCCTATTTTGGTCAAAAGTATTATTTCTGTTATTCGATTGGAACCTATAATTTTGTGGAACCATTCTTTGGTGTGGTTGAATTGAAAGAGCTGGGCCAGGATTAAATTGTTGGGTGTTGTACAAATTAGTGTAAGGGTAGGGGTTACGTGTATAATTTGTTTGTTGATGCTTTTGAATTTTATTAGTATTGATGTTATAATGTTTTAAATTTTCATTTTCTTCGTATAGCCCTTCTTGCTGAGCCGCTTGTTTCAGTTTAAGTACTGTTGAAATATCGCTTCTTGCTAATGTCATAAAAATTCTGTCAGGTAATTTTCGTTGTATTAGGTTTTTTGTAGTCCTAAACATTGCTTCTGTGTACAATATTAATTCATTTGGATTTCCTTCAAGTTCTAATTTGTTGCTTATAACTAACTGCTTAAGCTCGATCTCGTTACAAAATTTTCTTAGATTACCTTGAAAATTAGTATTGTATAATCGCCTTAATAGTTCCTCCACAGGTGTTTGCGTTTTGTACTCGTCGATTAGGGCTGCTCTAAGATCTGGCCAGTTGTTGACTTGTAGGCATCACCGGTGATTTGAAGTTCAATTGCTCCAAATATAACGCTTGTCTGTCGATCATGGGTTGTAGGATACAGACGCAAAAGGTAGTTAACTCTTCTGACAAAGGTTCCTAGGGTAGATGGATCTCCTTCAAACGTTGGAATATTCCGGATCTGGGACAAAAGTTGATTTAAGTTTTGCTCCGTCAATGGGTTGGGTGCCACACCAATTTGTGGTTGCCCTTGAGCTGGTGGTTCTTGGTCCATTTTGTTGTGTTTAATTAAATTCCACTCAACTTTATTACTGACCGAATTGGATTTATTCAGTAGTCGATTGAAGTTTAATTTATTATAATATTTGTTCAGTGCCTTTCATTTGCACTTAGGTTCTTTTGCGGATCTCTTAGTTGCACTTCCGAGCTAGTCGAAGCTCCCGACTTTGTTTTTTTTTCGCAAGGATATTTTTTAAAGAGATCCTACCGACTGCGCCATTTACATGAGTCGTTCTTCGCCCGAATAAAAATTTTAGAAGATTTTATATTCGTTGGTTATTCTTTATTAGAACGTTGGAAAAAGACTAATTGTATGTTACAGAATTGGTTAGAATGAAACCTCGGTTTGCGTCTTAGAATTTACTGTTAGTGCATTAGGTGACGCAATCGCAGGTGGATGATGCGATCGCCACTTCTTTGTTTATGTTTACATAATTCGGTCTTATTGGATTTTGCGATCCTATTGGATTTTTACGTTTATTGAATTACGTCATTGTTGACGTTCGGACTTAATCAATTTTCTTTGTTTGTTTGCAATGCGGGATCTCGAGCTTCTGTATCGTTTTTAATCAAAGCCGAAATTGGCGATTCTGTTTATTTGTAAACGGTTTCCATCTTTCAACTGGTGGCCGTTGAGAAATCGCAGTGCAGACACGTCACTATATATATATACAATTTTGAAAACTACGTTGATAGATAGAAATAAATAAATTAATAATACCATAAAAATACATATATACAATATGCTATATACAATTAATTATTTTTTCTAACCTATTACAATTTTTACAATTTATATATTTAATTATATTACCTAATACAAAAAAAAAATTCCATCGTGGTGGCTATATGGTGTCTCATAAGTAATGGCAAGAGCTTGTGGAATTCGAGAATCTGAAAATATCCAATCAATTTGTGTTATTTGTTTTGTTGTGGGAGAATGATTGATTGAAAAGAGGTTATAGGCATTCAAGTGTTCCTCCAGAATATCAGTCCCTGTGGATCTGCAAATATTAAAATAATATTAATATTACTACTTTAGTATTATCCATTCTACGCACTTTTTCCACATCAGCTTTAATTTCATTTCGAAATCTTGCAATAGGAAATCCGGGACTCCTATAAACAATTATAAATGACGTGTCAAGATATTTAAATGCAATCGATTGATACGTTGCCCTTGTGTTTGTGGACTTCTTTGTCTCAAACAGAAATAATACATTTTGCGAAATGTTTTGTTTAGCATAAATAAGTATTCCGTTCTTCCCAATACCATTCAAACGATTGCAATCTATTCTTCTTATAATTTCGAAATCCCTTAAAGTGTACTCTTCTTGTGAAAGAGTCAACAAAACATAAAAAGTTGGCAGAACAAATAATGTTGTCGTTGGCAACATCTTCGCGATGAGCGCGAAGAGATTCCACGTTGTGGTAATATAAAGAGATATCCTCATTTTCATTGACCAAAAATGCATAATGCGTAGTCAAAGCCTTTTCCCCTCTTAAACGTTCAAGTTCTACTTGGACATTTGTAGCTCCAAATCTAGTTGGAGGTACAAAGTCTCCTAAAAGGAAAAGGCCCGATGCGCTAGTTGCTCTGCTGCAACCTACGTACAACGAAGCTCGCTTAATGCCTCTTTTAAGATGCACTGCGACTTTGCTGTTGGTTGCTCCTTGGCTCTTATGGATGGTAATAGCCTCAGCAGGAACAACTGGAAATTGTTTTCGATCAATAGAAGAATGTCCCGAATTTCCGCATTGGAATACTCGGGCTGTTTTATAAATTGGAGTCCAGTCTGGGTGATTATTTCCTCGAACTTTTGACCTAGCTATAGTACCGACAGTGGCATCTGTAAACTTAATCCACAGTCCAGTAACTAATAATGAGCCGTTAACCATACAGTTGTCAATTCGCATTAATTGACAAGTTGCCCCATTAACAAGTCCATCATTTGTGTCAATATTGATGGTAACCATATATTTTGCAGTAGTCTTCAGGTGTAAAATATATGGTAGACCCTGAGTTTCAGAGGTCTTCATGTTTTGGGCATGCCTAAGAGTTGATTCTCGACTTCTTTCAGACATATTAGCTGACTTAACTGTATCTATTGCAGTTGACACAAATTCTTCAGTTCTAATTTGGGCAAGTTTTAAGGAGTTGTAATGGTTTACGTCAGCATTAGAACAGAATAAGTAAATTGCATCGTCAGAAACATCGGTTACTGGAAGAACTTTTGTCCTGAAAAGCTCAATATCTGCATCTGTCATGTTGGCTTCAGACATATTATTCAAAGCAAAAGCGTGGTCGTCACGTTGCCGCATTATTTCCGTTAGCTCGAAAAACTTAAAGTTATTCCAAAGGTTAGCTCCTGCCAGAATATTATAGGGATTAGATGTATTTTCTGCGAATATCCAACGATCTCCAACTGGGCTAAGCTGCTTCAGATCTCCAAACACTATTATAGACATGCCCCCAAAACTTACATCTTGACTTCTAAAAATTTGACAAAGTCTTTGAACTAAGTATCCAAGCATTTTTGATCCGACCATCGAGATCTCATCTATAATAATTAATTGGATATCAATCAACTTGCAATGCATTGTATTTAAAGTGTCATTGCTTAAGGGTCTTAGAGGACCAGATGTTTGAGTAACAGGAAGGGAGAAAACTGAATGAAGCGTTAGCCCCCCAATCCCAAAAGCTGCTTTTCCAGTAGGAGCACAAAGTAAAACCTTTGCGGAAACTGTTGCCCCAGGAAGTTTATTTGCTCGCCAAGTTATACACTGAAATATTGTAGAAATCAATCTGCTTTTTCCCACTCCGGCTCCTCCACCAACATATTCATAAAATGTTTTTTTGGCTGCAACATTATACATTACGTGGGCGTAATACTGGCGTTGCTTAAAGTTGAGAGACCGGGTAAGCGATCAAAGGTTATCGTCAGATACTATCGGAGGAAGTCTTATAAGAGGAAGTTCGCCATTTGAATCATTTTCATCTTGGAGTACATTTACGTTTTGGCCGACGTCGGGGACTGCCAAAGCTCTGAACTCTTCATCAAGGTATTGAGAGGCTGGCCCTTCGGGAAGGGGGCCGTTTTCTTCTCTATCCACATTTTGCAGATCTTGAAGAACTCTCTCTAACTCCATGTCGTCAAACACATCATACTGCTCTTTATTGCGTTTAATAATTTCAAAATTATTTCTAAATGTGCTTTCATTGTCGTTTGCAATGAGTTCCGTCTCTTCACTCCTCCATGGGAAAAAGACCATAACGTGCTCTCTAAAAAAATCTGATGGAGAAGAGCTTAAACTGAAGCGAACCCACCTAAGAATTAGGGCATGATTACGTCTTTTTACCCTACCAGGCCATCCAGCATTTGGTAACTTTGTGCAGCAACGTTATTTTCTTCATCTGCATCAAAGTCGATTGGTTCGTCATATTCTTCGTTTGACCTTTCTGACCGTGCATTTAGCTTGGAGAATTTGAACCAAGCCGCAAATTCCGCAAGACATAACGATTCTAGTTGTTCATGTCTTTGCACGTATCGGTCAAAAATTTCGCTCAAAATTATCTGTTGAGTTTGCGGGAAGCTGTTCTAATTCTCTGTTAGATCGGACTATCCGGACCCTTTTATCTGGATGGCAAGTGTTAATAAAAACATTCCCTTCACTAGCCTCAGACAAGTGTAAACCTAAAATGTTGTATGCAGCTTCTTGGGCAGATATTTCTGTAGCGTTAATAAACTTGCTCCCTAAATGCTGCAATTTTCTTTTGACGGAAACACTTCCATGGCTTATTTCTGTCATTGCTTCTCGAAGCAGTTGCAACACGCCACGGTTGGATTTATTTATGTAGTTAATTATATAACTACAACAGGCGTAAGCATCTAGAATGAATTGAATATCCATGTTTGCTCTATGCAAGCCTAAAATATTTCTATTGAATTTAGCAACCTATCAGAAAATTGGCGACGAAGAAATACTTGGGGCTTTCTTAAGCTAGACCGAATGGCGAACTTGTACTCCTCATATAAAATTTCAAGATGGCTGAAAAAATATTCAAAATTATTAAACATGGCCGATTCTTCTTCGGAAACAGACTTAAGGAGCTCTTTAACTTTTTTAAATATTTCTTAATATTCTTCAACGTTGGATTCGTTTTCTTCAAATGGATACAAAACCAGAGTTTCAGGCATTGGTGGGTATGGCATATTAAAACGGTAGAATTCTTGTCCTCGTAGTCCCCTTAAACATGAAGCGCTGTGCTTATGGCGCTGATATTGAATTACTTCATGAATTTCAGGATCTTCCCCGCTGGTAGTAACGAAACGATCAATAAAGCGGGTGAATGTCTTCTAGCTTTGGGGCACCAGAAAACCAATACATGCCATGAGAGTGCGGCGATCCTCTGTGCTGGAACTCCAATGTAGTCGAAGTACCGGGAGCACGTTACTGGGTCCGATCGAATTAATCTAGCTTTTTCGGCGCTAGAAAGATCGGCTGCCTCTTGCTCAGTAATGTCTCTGCTATCCAATAAAAGAGAGAGAATAACTAAGAGTTCGTTCCATTTAGATTCAGCAGCAGAGAGGGTTATGAAGAATGTAGGCAACCCAAATTGTCTTATCATGGCTATAACTTTCTTTTTTTCTGCCTCCCAGTGTGCTGGATCTGAACGGAGGCCTTTTAGAATGTGAAATCCATCGTCATGTTGTACAAGACTGTCAACAAATGAATTATCCCTCACATTTGCAGCAGTTACTGCACCTGATTTTTTTCGTAGGGCAATGGAAATAGACCTTCGTTTTCATTTCATAAAATTTGTACATATAAAGGACTTTGGGCACTACTGCGCAACGACGGTCGTAAATGCGAATTTGCGATCTTGCTTTTTTTGCATAGGTCGAATTCCCCTTAAATATTTCGCCGCAAGAAATAGTTGGGAAGGAAAGTTCTTCTGCGTCGTCGTCAAGGGTTAAATTTGTTGGAATGCGGCCTTCTCCGGGAGCCATAGCAATACGGTGAAGTCCAATATCATCGTTTTCTAATGGGGTTTCATGACCTCCGGGATTTAAATCACCTTCTTGCGCGTCATTTGATTGAGAATGAGAATGTTGACGAAGAAGCTCTTCTACGACTTCTCGGTCAGATTCATCTGCGATGAAAGGTATCTCTTCTTTGGCTCCCATTTGATTGAGCCAATCACGGTCAAAGGAAATGTTGTGCTTTCTGTAGAGCTCAGTGTTAACCAAGTATCGCACAGCTTGAATAACCCGAGCGCGTCGAATAGTTTCCGTCATGAAATTATGGGAATATTCTAACTTTCTTTTTAAATGAACCTGGATTACATGGGTCGAATTAAAGGTGCGCGGGAGTACGCTTACAGTATCAGGTACTGAAATTGGAACATTGACTACAGCGCCTCTTATTCCGCATTGCCTTTCATATCCAAGGGATATAATGCGCATGAAGGGAATTCGAGGAGAAATAAGGCGCTCCTCAAGACATGTCAAGTTTTTGAGGCATTCAGGTATCTCTGGAAAGTCGAAGCCATTAGAGAGACAAAGGGATGGTATCCTACCTTTGGAAACGCCTTGACGACATGTACTGCAAAATTGATATTTGCCGGACGGACTCGGAAACTTTCTGCTTAAATAAAAAACATTGTATAGACTAAAATTGGGGTATTTAGAAGAAATAGTACGTTTGTTCAAACCACTTACCTGAGATGGAAACCACGTTCCTCCACAGCACGAACAAAACTTAGTTGGTCCGTCCTTAATGTTACGAAGATATTGTTCCCTTGCCGTAGCTCGACTCCTCCGTCGCTGGCGTTCCCGTTGATCCTCTCGTTCATCCTCTGAATGTTGTGCTCTTGCAGCAATATTGTGCTGTGACTGTCTGGAAGATTCCGCCTGTCGATTTTGTGAACTCGACCTGTATGTGAGAAGTCGCTCGTCACCCATTTCCTGAATTTGTTGTTCCCGAAATCTTTGCTGAAGTCTTGTGTTCCGATGATGCACTGTGTTGGTCCCTTGCTCCTGTGTCCTAGTGATAGGGTTGTTCCTGGTGATCCTATGAGCTGCTGCGTCCCGTAAACTCTCGAGTCCTCTATTTTCCTCGATCGATCTCCAGGTAGCATGAGCAGCAGTGATTCGCGACTGCTCTCGTCGTCGCTCCTCGGAATCCGACCTGACTATTGCGCGCGCTACAGCGTCCCGTGCGCGCTCTGGTCCTCGATTTTCCTCGATCGATCTCAACGTAGCATGGTCAGCAGTATTTTGCACCTGCTGTCGTCGTCGCTCTTCGGAATTCGACCTGGCGCTTGCGTGCGCTGCAGCGTCCCGTGTGCGCTCGAGTCTTCGATTTTCCTCGATCGATCTCCAGCTAGCATGATCAGCAGTGTTTCGCGACTGCTCTCGTCCTCGCTCCTCGGAATCCGACCTAACCATTGCGCGCACTACAGCGTCACGTGCGCGCTCCGGTCCTCGATTTTCTCCAAACGATCTCCAGGTAGCATGGTCAGCAGTGTTTCGCGACTGCTCTCGTCGTCGCTCCTCGGAATCCGACCTGACCATTGCGCGCGCTACAGCGTCCAGTGCGCGCTCGGGTCCTCGATTTTCCCCAATCGATCTCCAGGTAGCATGATCAGCAGTGTTTCGCAACTGCTCTCGTCGTCGCTCCTCGGAATCCGACCTGACCATTGCGCGCGCTCTTCGGAATTCGACCTGGCGCTTGCGTGCGCTTCAGCGTCCCGTGTGCGCTCGAGTCCTCGATTTTCCTCGTTCGCTCTCCAGGTAGCGCGATTGTCAGTGTTCCTCAATTGTTCGCTGGCTCGAATTCTTTCGCTTCTCCTTCTCTGAGAGCGAGCAGCGGAATTTCGCGAACGAGCTTCTTCTGCTACCTCCAAATTACTTGTACGGGCCAAGGCAATGTGCTGCGCATTACGGGTCGTTATTTGTGACGCATTTTGAGCATATTGGGCTCGGCTTCGTCAAAGCGCAGCTGGCGGCGCTGCTCTTGAGATAAAGATGATATGCGCGGCATTCTCTTTATTTTGCTGTTAAAAGATAATTGTATAAAAGTTAAGGGGTTATAATTTGTCAGAGATTTTCAAAATCTCTTTGGTCGGGATTCTGGTAAATATTTATTGATGTTCCACCTGAATTTTACCAGAAGAGACTTATGTGATACGAATTTATGAATCCTGTTTTACTTTATGGAAATACTTACCAAAGGAAAAAAATATAATAATACTTTATTATTTTGTTACACACTTTTTTCACTTTTCACCTTATACCTTTTGGTGGATGTTTAATCACTTATCACCTTTTACTTTTTATGGGCTTATATTCACATTTCACCTTGTGGACCTTTGGTGGATTTTCATTCACTTTTCACCTTATACTTTCGGTGTGTTTATATTAATTGAATATAAAAGATACACACAACAATGTATACGTTGTCACTCGGCAAATGGTTTTCACAGACTAATCCGGGGGTTAGGATTACGAGTCAATATATAGGTTTGAACCATACCTGCTATTAACCTTCATATAACCCTTTCGATGGCGGACAATGCCTGATTTTAGGGACAATTCGTAGGTAAATTAGGTAAGCCAAGTTGATTACCTAATTTAAGGATTGCGTAATAACTGCATTATTACCTGTTATCTAGCTCCGTGGCAACCTTGTTAAGGTTATTTTTGTAATCTAAAATAGGAAAAACGGGTATCCTACCTTATAATTTTGACACCTGTATCCAACACCACCCCATTCAGCAAAATATTATAGTCGTCAGTTTTTTGTGTAAAATAAATTTCGTAATTCTGAAAAGTTAAAATATTCTATACCCAGAGTAAAGGAAAATACGATCAAAATCAACAAATCAAAAATTTTTTTTACATAATTATACCCGTTACTCGTAGAGTAAAAGGGTATACTAGATTCGTCGGAAAGTATGTAACAGGCAGAAGGAAGCGTTTCCGACCCCATAAAGTATATATATTCTTGATCAGGATCACTAGCCGAGTCGATCTAGCCATGTCCGTCTGTCCGTCTGTCCGTCTGTCCGTATGAACGCTGAGATCTCGGAAACTATGAGAGTTACAATACTGGGATTAGGCACGCAGATTCCTGAGATTCCTGCGCAGCGCAAGTTTGTTTCAGTAGAGTGCCACGCCCACTCTAACGCCCACAAACCGCCCAAAACTGTGGCTCCTACAGTTTTGATGCTAGAATAAAAATTTTAACTGAAATGTAATGTTCTCATCAATACCTATCGATTGACCTAAAAAAAAGTTTGCCACGCCCACTTTAACGCCCACAAACCGCGAAAACCTGTGACGCCCACAATTTTTATGCTAGATAAAAAATTTTAACTGAAATGTATTCGTCTCGTCATTACCTATCGATTGACTCAAAAAAAAGTTTGCCACGCCCACTTTAACGCCCACAAACCGCAAAAACCTGTGACGCCCACAATTTTCATGCTAGATAAAAAATTTTAACTGAAATGTATTGGTCTCGTCAATATCTATCGATTGATCCAAAAAATTTGCCACGCCCACTCTAACGCCCATAACGCTTAAATCTGTATACCGCCGGTAGGTGGCGCATTTTAATCTCGCTTTGCTGCTTGCATATCTCCATTTAGCTGAGTAACGGGTATCTGATAGTCGAGGTACTCGACTATAGCGTTCTTCCTTGTTTTTTCATTATTTCGCTGGCCGTTTCTTTGACAGCTGTAAGTTAGAGTCGTCCGATTTTTATTAAATTTCAATTCGAAATTCTTAAAAATACAAAAAGTGTTGTTCCCAATAGCATAAGATAATAAAATGCCAAGAAACACCAAAGCTATAATTTGTTTCATTTTATTTTTAAATTTTAAATTCGAAATTCAGAACTAATTAAAAAATGTTATTTCCAAGCGTAGGAGGTTATATGTTAAAAATAAAAAACACCTTAGATATAATAAAAAAAAATTTTTTCGATTATTCCTATGGGAGCTATAAGATATAGTTGCCCGATCAGGCTGGTTCCGACTTATATACTTTCTGCATAAGAAAGAAGACTTTTGGAAAAGTTTCAGCGCGATAGCTTTAAGACAGACGGACATGGCTAAAAAAATCAATTACAAAAAAATAATATAAAAATAATAAATGCAAGGGTATAATAAATATTTTGTTTGTGCCTAACCGAAGTAGACACTTCCGGGTCACACCGCGGGACAAGGGGGTAATGAGCACTTGTCGCTGGCACGTGGACGCTATGATGGCAGGACGATCGCGTCGCGGCAATGGTAACGATGGTTACTGCGATGCCGGACCACAGGCGATGCTGAGCTGCGCTGAGGGTGAGCTAACGTGGGTCAGCTGCTAGTGGAGATAGTGTATTACGAGCCCTATTCCCAGAAATAGGAAGTAGAACCGCGGAGTTATGAGATGCGTTGATAACTGATTTATTCTTCATTTGGTACATGTTTATATACTACTTGGAACACGGAAGTTTAGTGTAATGATTAGTGAATGAGCTATATTCTAAAGTAGGTACCCTCAATTAAGTCGTGATGTTGGTCAGCCCTTGACCGAATTGTATAGGAAGCACCTAACAAATCATTGACCAAGGTGGATCTTTCCTTCAACTGCGGTTTGTGATTCATGTCCTTCACATCTTCTTGATGCTGCTTAACACTCCCCTTTGCGATAAAATTGACATTACCGTGGGGACTGAAATTGTGCTCTCGTAGAACTTGATCATTTGGCACGTCTATGGTATGTGGACATTCTGCAATAAAACTAAGATATTTCTTGGTTAGGTTTGGACATGTTGAACCAAAGTCAGCCTTCTTGTAGGTTTTAAATTGATGAAAAGTCGGTTCTATATTCATCGGATTTTTATCTTTTGTTGGCTCATAAGCAGCGTTCGGTCCTGCAAAATCACCTCTGCCTTCTACCAGAATAGGGTTGATTTCCGTATCAGATGAGGTTTCTTTATTGAGATAACCTGTGATTACATAACCAAGCCTAGTGCCTTGTGCCAAAGGTTTATTAGGTCCTAGTTCAAGAAGTTCACCGGTTATTACACGAGAATACACCTCCGACCCTAAGGTTAGGTCAATGGGTCCAGGTTGCCGAAAGTCAGGATCTGCTAATGGCAGTCCCCCGGGAATATTAAGATCGTTATCAATCGATACTGACGGTTGGTCTGGAATGACTGTGGGAATAATATATACCTCTATTAGTCTTTCAAACCCTGATGTAACTGATGAGAGCTTTAGTGTTGACCTAATTGCTGTTGATATTTTTCCTCCGATTCGAGATATTTCAATCGGTGACCTTTCCTTAAGAGATAGCAGATCTGCCATTCTCCTTGAGATAAGATTCACCTGTGATCCACCATCTATTACAGCGCGACATGTTTGTAATTGACCGTTTGGCCCTTGTAATGAGACCTCGGCGGTCGCGAGCAGAGTATATCCTCCTACGTGGTCGTAGCCTGCAATGGTTACTGCGCCGGCCACTGGATTGCTAGTCGGTCCTTGGTGTAACAGTGAATGATGCCGTTGCTGGCAGACTCGACAAGAGGTCGGTGATCCACAGTTTTCAACCTTATGAGCTGTAGACAAACAATTTGTGCATGCTCCTACTTGAATAATGGCTTGGCGCCGTGCTTTGGGGTCCATTTGCTGGATCCGGCTACATGCTCTAAGATTATGTTGTCCTAGGTGACAAATCTTACAGCTCTCTTCGTTGTGACTGACTGATGGCGGAGTGTTGCTGTAGGTTGAGCGCTTATCGTCTCCAGCATGCAAGCGCGCCGCTCAATAAACGTCAGTACACTCCATAACGTTGGAATTTCCGTTGGTGCATCCGCTGAATTTTCTAGAGCAGTTAGAGACTGCTGGTCTAGTTTTCTTCTGATAAGAAAACACAGGATTGGATCCCAGGATTTTGTGCTGATATCGAGGTTTTGAAGAGTACTCATTGAGTTTTTTATAGTGTCATGTAAGGCCCATAGTTGGCGCGAGGAACCGTCTATAGGCGTGTGGTCAATAATTTTTGCTATGGCGGCGAATACTAGTATTTTGCCGTTCTGGTACCTGGCCTTCAACCGCAACCAGGTGTCGTCATAGCCACCCTGTGAGAAGGCTGTGTCTGTCAAGACGTTCCTCGCTTCACCACGAAGCGAACTCTGTAGAATATGTAGTTTTTGACTGGCCGAATATAGTTTGTTATGTACCAATTCCACAAAGAGATCATGGAACCGTGGCCAGTCTAGATACTCGCCGTTGAACTCCGGAATGCTAATTGGCGCAAGTGCCAAGTTTAGGCTCATTGGCGCGTCGTTTTCTCGTAGCAGGTTCATTTCGTTTTCCTCGTATAATGTGTGGAATTGGGCTAGCTCTGCTTCTGCCAGAGCTGCGGCCCCAGGTGTGCTATCCAATTCGTCGTGGGCTTGCCTCAGTAACGCCCAATGGAGATCCACGTGCCTTTGTAAGGCTGGGGTGACAGTTGGGGCGTTCGAGGCTAATGTTAATGATGACTCCAATTCGTTGCATCTTCTCTGCAACTGTCGGATCACCGTGTCAATTGTGGAATCTCCTTTGACTTGATCTTTTGTTGTGAGCTTGATGTTGGCCGAAGTTCGTCTGGGGGCCTTCGGAAGCCCGCTTCCAGTCGGCATGTTGTCCAGAAAGATATTCTGATATTTTTCGACCAGCTCTTTAAGTACTACTAGTCGTGAAGAGTACTCACTTCCAGTGGGTAGTGCCGCTTGCTGGACTTCTTCATCTAGGTCGCAAAACTGCCGCCAGAGATCGTTTAACTGATTTAGCTTACCAGAATAATAGCCGTCTCGGTGGCGTCGGTCGGCAGAATCCTTGCCATAATTCTTAATGAGCTGTTGGATTTTCCCTTGCAGCTCGTTTTGTGTGTCTAGTAATCGTTTGTGTAAATCGATTCTTGTGTGACTTGTTTCCTCAATGAATGAAGTATACATATTGTGTGTCTTGGAAACAAAGAATCTTGTGAAGCTGGATGAAGCTGAATATCCTGTGAAGCTGGATGAAGCTGAAGTTCCTGTGACGCTGGAAGAAGAAGCATATCCTGTGAAGCTGGATGAAGCTGAAGTTCCTGTGACGCTGGAAGAAGAAGCGAATCCTGTGAAGCTGGATGAAGCTGAAGTTCCTGTGACGCTGGAAGACGAAGCGTATCCTGTGAAGCTGGATTAAGCTGAAGTTCCTGTGACGCTGGAAGACGAAGCGTATCCTGTGAAGCTGGATTAAGCTGAAGTTCCTGTGACGCTGGAAGAAGAAGCGAGTCCTGTGAAGCTGGATGAAGCTGAAGTTCCTGTGACGCTGGAAGACGAAGCGTATCCTGTGAAGCTGGATTAAGCTGAAGTTCCTGTGACGCTGGAAGACGAAGCGTATCCTGTGAAGCTGGATTAAGCTGAAGTTCCTGTAACGCTGGAAGAAGAAGCGAGTCCTGTGAAGCTGGATGAAGCTGAGGTTCCTGTGACGCTGGAAGACGAAGCGAGTCCTGTGAAGCTGGATGAAGCTGAAGTTCCTGTGACGCTGGAAGAATAAGCGAATCCTGTGAAGCTGGATTAAGCTGAAGTTCCTGTGACGCTGGAAGAAGAAGCGTATCCTATGAAGCTGGATAAAGCTGTGAGTCCTTTAGTGGGAAGGGGGTTGCTTGAGTGTGATCCTTCGATGTTAAAGGATCACTTCGGGGTCACCAATGTTTGTGCCTAACCGAAGTAGACACTTCCGGGTCACACCGCGGGACAAGGGGGTAATGAGCACTTGTCGCTGGCACGGGGACGCTATGATGGCAGGACGATCGCGTCGCGGCAATGGTAACGATGGTTACTGCGATGCCGGACCACAGGCGATGCTGAGCTGCGCTGAGGGTGAGCTAACGTGGGTCAGCTGCTAGTGGAGATAGTGTATTATGAGCCCTATTCCCAGAGGTAGGAAGTAGAACCGCGGAGTTATGAGATGCGTTGATAACTGATTTATTCTTTTACTATTTTTTTTTATATACTACTTGGAACACGGAAGCTTAGTGTAATGATTAGTGAATGAGCTATATTCTAAAGTAGGTACGTAGGTCAGGGAGTTTTGATTATGGTAGCAGTTTGTGTAGTTGGCTCGGCAGACACTGCAAAATGTGCTGACTGCATTGGCCGGTCAGTGTGCCGTTTAGTCGGTGAGTTAGTGAGATATATAATATGCTGATCAGCCATTCTCATATGCAGTGGGTGCTACTGAGCGCCTGGTACTGTTTCCAACTTGGCTACTGCTTGATTTGTTGAATGTGGCCATGTTGAGTACCTTTGGGTACGAACATATTTCATTATTTCGCTGACCGTTTCTTTGACAGCTATATGTTCGAGTCGTCCGATTTGTATTAAATATAATTCGAAATTCTTAAAAATACACAAAATGGTATTTCCAATAGTATAAGATAATATATCAAAAAACACCGAAGCTATAATTTGTTTCATATTATTTTCCCACCAATTTTCCGATCGTTCCTATAGCAGCCATATGATGTAGTCGTCCGATTTTGATAAAACTTAATTCGAAATTCAAAACTAATTAAAAAAAATGTCATTTCCAAGCTTAAGAGGTTTTATGTTAAAAAACACCGAAGCTATAATTTGTTTCATCTTATTTTCCCACCAATTTTCCGATCGTCCCTATGGCAGCTATATGATATAGTCGTCCGATTTTGAGAAAATTAAATTCAAAAATTTCAGAACTAATGAAAAATTTTATTTCCAATTTTACGACCGTTCCTTGGGCAGCTATATGATATAGTCGTCCGATTTTGATAAAATAAATTCGAAATTCAGAATGAATTAAAAAATGTTATTTACAAGCGTAGGAGGTTATATGTTAGAAAAAAAACACTGAAGTTATAATTTATTTCATATTATTTTCCCACCGATTTTACGATCGTTCCTATGGCAGCTATATGATATAGTCGTACGATTTTGATAAAATTTAATTCGAAATTCAAAACTAAATAAAAAATGTTATTTCCAAGCGTAGGAGTTTATACTCGTATGTTAAAAAACACCGAAGCTATAATTTGTTTCATATTATTTTCCCACCAATTTTCCGATCGTTCCTATAGCAGCCATATGATATAGTCGTCCGCTTTTGAAAAAATTAAATTCGAAATTCAGAACTAAATAAAAATGTTATTTCCAAGCGTAGGAGGTTATTTGTTAAAAAACACCGAAGCTATAATTCGTTTCATATTATTTTCCCACCGATTTTACGATCGTTCCTATGATATAGTAGTCCGATTTTTATAAAATTAAATTCGAAATTCAGAATGAATTAAAAAATGTTATTTCCAAGTGTAGGAGGTTAAATGTTAAAAAACACCGAAGCTATAAATTGTTTCATATTATGGCAGCTATATGATATAGTAAACCGATTTTGAAAAAATTAAATTCGAAATTCAGAACTAAATAAAAAATGTTATTTCCAAGCGTAGGAGGTTATATGTTAAAGGACACCGAAGCTATAATTCGTTTCATATTATTTTCCCACCGATTTTACGATCGTTCCTATGATATAGTCGTCCGATTTTTATAAAATTAAATTCGAAATTCAGAATGAATTAAAAAATGTTATTTCCAAGCGAAGGAGGTTATATGTTAAACAAGGAAGAACGCTATAGTCGAGTACCTCGACTATCAGATACCCGTTACTCAGCTAAATGGAGATATGCAAGCAGCAAAGCGAGATTAAAATGCGCCACCTACCGGCGGTATACAGATTTAAGCGTTATGGGCGTTAGAGTGGGCGTGGCAAATTTGGACCAATCGATAGGTATTGTCGAGACCAATACATTTCAGTTAAATTTTTTTATCTAGCATAAAAATTGTGGGCGTCACAGGTTTTCCCGGTTTGTGGGCGTTAGAGTGGGCGTGGCATATTCGTATAACAAACTTGCGCTGCGTATAAGGCTACGGAATCTAAATCTGAAAACCCAATTCTCTATCTTTGATAGTTTCCGAGATGTTCATATTTACGATTTTTTGAAGTTTGTGGGCGGTTTATGGGCGTTAGGGTGGGCGTGGCAAACTTTTTTTTGGGTCAATCGATAGGTATTCTAGCATCAAAACTGTAGGAGCCACAGTTTTGGGCGGTTTATGGGCGTTAGAGTGGGCGTGGCACTCTACTGAAACAAACTTGCGCTGCGTAAGAAGCTCAGGAATCTGCACGCCAAATCTCAATAGCCTAGCTCCCATAGTTTCCGAGATCTCCGCGTTTATCCGGACAGACAGACGGACAGACGGACATGGCTAGATCGACTCGGCTAGTGATCCCACCAATTTTCCGATCGTTCCTATGGCAGCTATATGATATAGTCTTCCGATTTTGATAAAATTAAACTCGAAATTCAGAACAAATCAAAAAATGTTATTTCAAGCGTAGGAGGTTATATGTTAAAAAACACCGAAGCTATAATTTGTTTCATATTATGGCAGCTATATGATATAGTAATCCGATTTTGATAAAATTAAATTCGAAATTCAGAACTTATTAAACAAGAGAGGAAGTTAACTTCGGCAAGCCGAAGTTTGAATACCCTTGCAGTTATAAGAAATATTCAATGTTAGTAACACTATGTTACATTTTAAGGATTGTTGCTAGCTTCAGTGATATTAAAACAATTTTACGTACTCAGCCCCCACACCACGTCAAGGTCACAATTCACGAGGGGGAAAATATTATCATTTATATATATATATATACAATTTTGAATCAACTACGTTGATAGATAGAAATAAATAAATTAATAATACCATAAAAATACATATATACAATATGCTATATACAATTAATTATTTTTTCTAACCTATTACAATTTTTACAATTTATATATTTAATTATATTACCTACTACAAGCTATACTTAAAAAAAATCCATCGTGGTGGCTATATGGTGTCTTATAAGTAATGGCAAGAGCTTGTGGAATTCGAGAATCTGAAAATATCCAACCAATTTGTGTTATTTGTTTTGTTGTGGGAGAATCATTGATTGAAAAGAGGTTATAGGCATTCAAGTGTTCCTCCAGAATATCAGTCCCTGTGGATCTGCAAATATTAAAATCTCCTAATATTACTACTTTAGTATTATCCATTCTACGCACTTTTTCCACATCAGCTTTAATTTCATTTCGAAATCTTGCAATAGGAAATCCGGGACTCCTATAAACAATTATAAATGACGTGTCAAGATATTTAAATGCAATCGATTGATACGTTGCCCTTGTGTTTGTGGACTTCTTTGTCTCAAACAGAAATAATACATTTTGCGAAATGTTTTGCTTAGCATAAATAAGTATTCCGTTCTTCCCAATACCATTCAAACGATTGCAATCTATTCTTCTTATAATGTCGAAATCCCTTAAAGTGTACTCTTCTTGTGGAAGAGTCCAGGTTTCAACAAAACATTCAAAGTTGGCAGAACCAATAATGTTGTCGTTGGCAACATCTTCGCGATGAGCGCGAAGAGATTCCACGTTGTGGTAATATAAAGAGATATCCTCATTTTCATTGACCAAAAATTCATAATGCGTAGTCAAAGCCTTTTCCCCTCTTAAACGTTCAAATTCTACTTTGACATTTGTAGCTCCAAATCTAGTTGGAGGGACAAAGTCTCCTAAAAGGAAAAGGCCCGATGCGCTAGTTGCTCTGCTGCAACTTACGTACAACAAAGCTCGCTTAATGCCTCTTTTAAGATGCACTGCGACTTTGCTGTAGGTTGCTCCTTGGCTCTTATGGATGGTAATAGCCTCAGCAGGAACAACTGGAAATTGTTTTCGATCAATAGAAGAATGTCCCGAATTTCCGAATTGGAATACTCGGGCTGTTTTATAAATTGGAGTTCAGTCTGGGTGATTATTTCCTCGAACTTTTGACCTAGCTATAGTACCGACAGTGGCATCTGTAAACTTAATCCACAGTCCAGTAACTAATAATGAGCCGTTAACCATACAGTTGTCAATTCGCATTAATTGACAAGTTGCCCCATTAACAAGTCCATCATTTGTGTCAATATTGATGGTAACCATATATTTTGCAGTAGTCTTCAGGTGTAAAATATATGGTAGACCCTGAGTTTCAGAAGTCTTCATGTTTTGGGCATGCCTAAGAGTTGATTCTCGACTTCTTTCAGACATATTAGCTGACTTAACTGTATCTATTGCAGTTGACACAAACTCTTCAGTTCTAATTTGGGCAAGTTTTAGGGAGTTGTAATGGTTTACGTCAGCATTAGAACAGAATAAGTCGCATCGTCAGGAACATCGGTTACTGGAAGAACTCTTGTCCTGAAAAGCTCAATATCTGCATCTGTCATGTTGGCTTCAGACATATTATTCAAAGCCAAAGCAAAAGCGTGGTCGTCACGTTGCCGCATTATTACCGTTAGCTCGAAAAACTTAAAGTTATTCCAAAGGTTAGCTCCTGCCAGAATATTATAGGGATTAGATGTATTTTCTGCGAATATCCAACGATCTCCAACTGGGCTAAGCTGCTTCAGATCTCCAAACACTATTATAGACATGCCCCCAAAACTTACATCTTGACTTCTAAAAATTTGACAAAGTCTTTGAACTAAGTATCCAAGCATTTTTGATCCGACCATCGAGATCTCATCTATAATAATTAATTGGATATCAATCAACTTGCAATGCATTGTATTTAAAGTGTCATTGCTTAAGGGTCTTAAAGGACCAGATGTTTGAGTAACAGGAAGGGAGAAAACTGAATGAAGCGTTAGTCCCCCAATCCCAAAAGCTGCTTTTCCAGTAGGAGCACAAAGTAAAACCTTTGCGGAAACTGTTGCCCCAGGAAGTTTATTTGCTCGCCAAGTTATACACTGAAATATTGTAGAAATCAATCTGCTTTTTCCCACTCCGGCTCCTCCACCAACATATTCATAAAATGTTTTTTTGGCTGCAACATTATACATTACGTGGGCGTAATACTGGCGTTGCTTAAAGTTGAGAGACCGGGTAAGCGATCAAAGGTTATCGTCAGATACTATCGGAGGAAGTCTTATAAGAGGAAGTTCGCCATTTGAATCATTTTCATCTTGGAGTACATTTACGTTTTGGCCGACGTCGGGGACTGCCAAAGCTCTGAACTCTTCATCAAGGTATTGAGAGGCTGGCCCTTCGGGAAGGGGGCCGTTTTCTTCTCTATCCACATTTTGCAGATCTTGAAGAACTCTCTCTAACTCCATGTCGTCAAACACATCATACTGCTCTTTATTGCGTTTAATAATTTCAAAATTATTTCTAAATGTGCTTTCATTGTCGTTTGCAATGAGTTCCGTCTCTTCACTCCTCCATGGGAAAAAGAGCATAACGTGCTCTCTAAAATAATCTGATGGAGAAGAGCTTAAACTGAAGCGAACCCACCTAAGAATTAGGGCATGATTACGTCTTTTTACCCTACCAGGCCATCCAGCATTTGGTAACTTTGTGCAGCAACGATATTTTCATCATCTGCATCAAAGTCGATTGGTTCGTCATATTCTTCGTTTGACTGTTCTGACCGTGCATTTAGCTTGGAGAATTTGAACCAAGCCGCAAATTCCGCAAGACATAACGATTCTAGTTGTTCATGTCTTTGCACGTATCGGTCAAAAATTTCGCTCAAAAATATCTGTTGAGTTTGCGGGAAGCTGTTCTAATTCTCTGTTAGATCGGACTATCCGGACCCTTTTATCTGGATGGCAAGTGTTAATAAAAACATTCCCTTCACTAGCCTCAGACAAGTGTAAACCTAAAATGTTGTATGCTGCTTCTTGGGCAGATATTTCTGTAGCGTTAATAAACTTGCTCCCTAAATGCTGCAATTTTCTTTTGACGGAAACACTTCCATGGCTTATTTCTGTCATTGCTTCTCGAAGCAGTTGCAACACGCCACGGTTGGATTTATTTATGTAGTTAATTATATAACTACAACAGGCGTAAGCATCTAGAATGAATTGAATATCCATGTTTGCTCTATGCAAGCCTAAAATATTTATATTGTAAGCATTTAGCAACCTATCAGAAAATTGGCGACGAAGAAATACTTGGGGCTTTTTTAAGCTAGACCGAATGGCGAACTTGTACTCCTCATATAAAATTTCAAGATGGCTGAAAAAATATTCAAAATTATTAAACATGGCCGATTCTTCTTCGGAAACAGACTTTAGGAGCTCTTTAACTTTTTTAAATATTTCTTTATATTCTTCAACGTTGGATTCGTTTTCTTCAAATGGATACAAAACCAGAGTTTCAGGCATTGGTGGGTATGGCATATTAAAACGGCAGAATTGTTGTCCTCGCAGTTCCCTTAAACATGAAGCGCTGTGCTTATGGCGCTGATATTGAATTACTTCATGAATTTCAGGATCGTCCCCGCTGGTAGTAACGAAACGATCAATAAAGCGGGTGACCTCTTCGGCGTTATCGGGTCCTTCTAGCTTTGGGGCACCAAAAATCCAATACATGCCATGAGAGTGCGGCGATCCTCTGTGCTGGAACTCGATCCTCCAATGTAGTCGAAGTACCGGGAGAACGTTACTGGGTCCGATCGAATTAATCTAGCTTTTTCGGCGCTAGAAAGATCTGCTGCCTCTTCCTCAGTAATGTCTCTGCTATCCAATAAAAGAGAGAGAATAACTAAGAGTTCGTTCCATTTAGATTCAGCAGCAGAGAGGGTTATGAAGAATGTAGGCAACCCAAATTGTCTTATCATGGCTATAACTTTCTTTTTTTCTGCCTCCCAGTGTGCTGGATCTGAACGGAGGCCTTTTGGAATGTGAAATCCATCGTCATGTTGTACAAGACTGTCAACAAATGAATTATCCCTCACATTTGCAGCAGTTACTGCACCTGATTTTTTTCGTAGGGCAATGGAAATAGACCTTTGAATTCGTTGCATTTCATAAAATTTGTACATATAAAGGACTTTGGGCAGTACTGCGCAACGACGGTCGTAAAAGCGAATTTGCGATCTTGCTTTTTTTGCATAGGTCGAATTCCCCTTAAATATTTCGCCGCAAGAAATAGTTGGGAAGGAAAGTTCTTCTGCGTCGTCGTCAAGGGTTAAATTTGTTGGAATGCGGCCTTCTCCGGGAGCCATAGCAATACGGTGAAGTCCAATATCATCGTTTTCTAATAGGATTTCATGACCTCCGGGATTTAAATCACCTTCTTGCGCGTCATTTGATTGAGAATGAGAATGTTGACGAAGAAGCTCTTCTACGACTTCTCGGTCAGATTCATCTGCGATGAAAGGTATCTCCTCCTCGGCTCCCATTTGATTGAGCCAATCACGGTCAAAGGAAATGTTGTGCTTTCTGTAGAGCTCAGTGTTAACCAAGTATCGCACAGCTTGAATAACCCGAGCGCGTCGAATAGTTTCCGTCATGAAATTATGGGAATATTCTAACTTTCTTTTTAAATGAACCTGGATTACATGGGTCGAATCAAAGGTGCGCGGGAGTACGCTTTCAGTATCAGGTACTGAAATTGGAACATTGACTACAGCGCCTCTTATTCCGCATTGCCTTTCATATCCAAGGGATAATGCACATGAAGGGAATTCGAGGAGAAATATGGCGCTCCTCAAGACATGTCAAGTTTTTAAGGCATTCAGGTATCTCTGGAAAGTCGAAGCCATTAGAGAGACAAAGGGATGGTATCCTACCTTTGGAAACGCCTTGACGACATGTACTGCAAAATTGATATTTGCCGGACGGACTCGGAAACTTTCTGCTTAAATAAAAGGCATTGTATAGACTAAAATTGGGGTATTTAGAAGAAATAGTACGTATGTTCAAACCACTTACCTGAGATGGAAACCACGTTCCTCCACAGCACGTACAAAACTTAGTTGGTCCGTCCTTAATGTTACGAAGATATTGTTCCCTTGCCGTAGCTCGACTCCTCCGTCGCTGGCGTTCCCGTTGATCCTCTCGTTCATCCTCTGAAAGTTGTGCTCTTGCAGCAATATTGCGCTGTGACTGTCTGGAAGATTCCGCCTGTCGATTTTGTGAACTCGTCAGTATGTGAGAAGTCGCTCGTCACCCATTTCCTGAATTTGTTGTTCCCGAAAACTTTGCTGAAGTCTTGTGTTCCGATGATGCACTGTGTTGGTCCTTTGCTCCTGTGTCCTAGTGATAGGGTTGTTCCTGGCGATCCTATGAGCTGCTGCGTCCCGTAAACGCTCGAGTCCTCTATTTTCCTCGATCGATCTCCAGGTAACATGATCAGCAGAATTTTGCACCTGCTGTCGTCGTCGCTCTTCGGAATTCGACCTGGCGCTTGCGTGCGCTGCAGCGTCCCGTGTGCGCCCGAGTCTTCGATTTTCCTCGATCGATTTCCAGCTAGCATGATCAGCAGTGTTTCGTGACTGCTCTCGCCCTCGCTCCTCGGAGTCCGACCTAACGCACTACAGCGTCACGTGCGCGCTCCGGTCCTCGATTTTCTCCAAACGATCTCCAGGTAGCACGGTCAGCAGTGTTTCGCGACTGCTCTCGTCGTCGCTCCTCGGAATCCGACCTGACCATTGCGCGCGCTACAGCGTCCAGTGCGCGCTCGGGTCCTCGATTTTCCCCAATCGATCTCCAGGTAGCATGATCAGCAGTGTTTCGCGACTGCTCTCGTCGTCGCTCCTCGGAATCCGACCTGACCATTGCGCGTGCTCTTCGGAATTCGACCTGGCGCTTGCTCGCGCTACAGCGTCCCGTGCGCGCTCGGGTCCTCGATTTTCCCCAATCGATCTCCAGGTAGCATGATCAGCAGTGTTTCGCGACTGCTCTCGTCGTCGCTCCTCGGAATCCGACCTGACCATTGCGCACGCTGCAGCGTCCCGTGCGCGCTCGGGTCCTCGATTTTCCCCGATCGATCTCCAGGTAGCATGATCAGCAGTGTTTCGCGACTGCTTTCGTCGTTGCTCCTCGGAGTCCGACCTGACCATTGCGCGCGCTCTTCGGAATTCGACCTGGCGCTTGCGTGCACTTCAGCGTCCCGTGTGCGCTCGAGTCCTCGATTTTCCTCGTTCGCTCTCCAGGTAGCGCGATTGTCAGTGTTCCTCAATTGTTCGCTGGCTCGAATTCTTTCGCTTCTCCTTCTCTGAGAGCGAGCAGCGGAATTTCGCGAGCGAGCTTCTTCTGCTACCTCCAAATTACTTGTACGGGCCAAGGCAATGTGCTGCGCATTACGGGTCCTTATTTGTGACGCATTTTGAGCATATTGGGCTCGGCTTCGTCAAAGTGCAGCTGGCGGCGCTGCTCTTGAGATAAAGATGGTATGCGCGGCATTCTCTTTATTTGGCTGTTAAAAAATAATTGTATAAACGTTAAGGGGTTATAATTTGTCAGAGATTTTCAAAATCTCTTTGGTCGGGATTCTGGTAAATATTTATTGATGTTCCACCTGAATTTCACCAGAAGAGACTTATGTGATACGAATTTATGAATCCTGTTTTACTTTATGGAAATACTTACCAAAGGAAAAAATATAATAATACTTTATTATTTCGTTACACACTTTTTTCACTTTTCACCTTATACCTTTTGGTGGATTTTTAATCACTTTTCACCTTTTACTTTTTATGGGCTTATATTCACATTTCACCTTGTGGACCTTTGGTGGATTTTCATTCACTTTTCACCTTATACTTTCGGTGTGTTTATATTAATTGAATATAAAAGATACACACAACAATGTATACGTTGTCACTCGGCAACTGGTTTTCACAGACTAATCCGGGGATTAGGATTACGAGTCAATATATAGGTTTGAATCATACCTGCTATTAACCTTCATATAACCCTTTCGATGGCGGACAATGCCTGATTTTAGGGACAATTCGTAGGTAAATTAGGTAAGCCAAGTTGATAACCTAATTTAAGGATTGCGTAATAACTGCATTATTACCTGTTATCTAGCTCCGTGGCAACCTTGTTAAGGTTATTTTTGTAATCTAAAATAGGAAAAACGGGTATCCTACCTTATAATTTTGACACCTGTATCCAACACCACCCCATTCAGCAAAATATTATAGTCGTCAGTTTTTTGTGTAAAATAAATTTCGTAATTCTGAAAAGTTAAAATATTCTATACCCAGAGTAAAGGAAAATACGATCAAAATCAACAAAGCAACATTTTTTTTACATAATTTTTTCATTATTTTGCTGGCCGTTTCTTTGACAGCTGTAAGTTCGAGTCGTCCGATTTTTATTAAATTTCAATTTGAAATTCTTAAAAATACAAAAAGTGTTATTCCCAATAGCATAAGATAATAATATGCCAAGAAACACCGAAGCTATAATTTGTTTCATTTTATTTTTAAATATTAGATTCGAAATTCAGAACTAATTAAAAAATGTTATTTCCAAGCGTAGGAGGTTATATGTTAAAAATAAAAAACGCCTTAGATATAATAAAAAAAATTGTTTTCGATTATTCCTATGGGAGCTATAAGATATAGTTGTCCGATCAGGCTGGTTCCGACTTATATACTTTCTGCATAAGAAAGAAGACTTTTGGAAAAGTTTCAGCGCGATAGCTTTAAGACAGACGGACATGGCTAAAAAAATTAATTACAAATAAATAATATAAAAATAATAAATGCAAGGGTACAATAAATATTTCATTATTTCGCTGACCGTTTCTTTGACAGCTATATGTTAGAGTCGTCCGATTTGTATTAAATATAATTCGAAATTCTTAAAAATACACAAAATGTTATTTCCAATAGTATAAGATAATATATCAAAAAACACCGAAGCTATAATTTGTTTCATAATATTTTCCCACCAATTTTCCGATCGTTCCTATAGCAGCTATATGATGTAGTCGTCCGATTTTGATAAAACTTAATTCGAAATTCAAAACTAATTAAAAGAAATGTTATTTCCAAGCTTAAGAGGTTTTATGTTAAAAAAACACCGAAGCTATAATTTGTTTCATATTATTTTCCCACCAACTTTCCGATCGTCCCTATAGCAGCTATATGATATAGTCGTCCGATTTTGATAAAATTAAATTCAAAAAAATTCAGAACTAATTAAAAATTTTATTTTCAATTTTACGATCGTTCCTTTGGCAACTATATGATATCGTCGTCCGATTTTGATAAAATTAAATTCGAAATTCAGAATGAATTAAAAAATGTTATTTACAAGCGTAGGAGGTTATATGTTAAAAAAAAACACCGAAGTTATAATTTATTTTATATTATTTTCCCACCGATTTTACCATCGTTCCTATGGAAGCTATACGATATAGTCGTCCGATTTTGATAAAATTTAATTCGAAACTCAGAACTAATTAAAAAATATTAATTCCAAGCGTAGGAGGTTATATGTTAAGGAACACCGAAGCTATAATTTGTTTCATATTATTTTCCCACCAATTTTACGATCGTTCCTATCATATAGTCGTCCGATTTTTATAAAATTATATTCAAAATTCAGAATGAATTAAAAAATGTTATTTCCAAGCGTAGGAGGTTATATGTTAAAAAACACCGAAGCTATAATTTGTTTCATATTATGGCAGCTACACTCATAGAAATTTTACTGTAAAATCGCCCTAAAAACAAGGAAAATCGCCCTAAAACGGGGGTCAATGGCGACTGGGTAACAAAATAAGGGCAACATTTTCTAAAAATAGGCATGTATTGGTCTTACATTTAGGGCGTTTTTTCTTAGATCTAGGGTTAATTTTCTTAAATCTTGGGCGATGTTTCTGTTTTCAAAGGTAAATACCCTTAACATATGAAAACAAATTTTAAGCATCCACGGCGGTATTTCTTGAAATTATGGCGAAGCGCCCTAAAAACAAGAGCAAGTGCCCTAAATATTAAAACTAATTTTTATAAAAAAAACTCACGACCGCTGGGTTCGCAGTCGAGAGCACTACCGCTGCACCAAAGACGCATCTCGTTAGGCGACGCGCAAAAAGGTTCCATGTCTCAATTTGTTCTAAGAACAAATTTTCAATTTAATTCTAAGAAATATTCTCACTAATGACAATAAACTATGATTTATATTACCCAATTAGACTTAATCATTAAAAACTATTATTTTAATGTAATATACATTTTTTTTTGTTATTTTGACGAGTTCTAATATTTGTTTTGCCTCTGCACACAAAATTGTTCAAGAATTCAATTCTAAAAACTTGCACAAAAAAGATAAATACATGTTGACTCTTCGTGGGCTCGAACTCACGCCATTTAGACGAGTTTGAACGTTCAACGCATTAGACCGCTAGGCCACCGATTTTCAAATTTCAAGGTCGATTTTCTAGTTTCAAGGGCGATTTTGGATGATTTTTTGTTTCACGAAATAAGGCGATTTGCCCTAAATATGAGAAAATATTAAAAGCATATGCTCGGAAAACTTCGACCTAAATAATAGAAATTTTAGAAAAATTAACCCTAAAACATATTTTCTATGGCGATGTTTCCTATATTTAGGGCGATTTTTCTTAATGTTAGGGCGATTTCATGTTTAGGGCGATTTTTCTAGTATTTAGAAAAATAATTTTATGAGTGTATATGATATAGAAATCCGATTTTGAAAAAATTAAATTCGAAATTCAGAACTAAATAAAAAATGTTATTTCCAAGCGTAAGAGGTTATATGTTAAAAGACTCCGAAGCTATAATTCGTTTCATATTATTTTACCACCGATTTTACGATCGTTCCTATGATATAGTCGTCCGATTTTTTTAAAATTAAATTCGAAATTCAGAATGAATTAAAAAAATGTAATTTCCAAGCGTAGGAGGTTGTATATTAAAAAAGGAAGAACGTTATAGTCGAGTACCTCGACTATCAGATACCCGTTACTTAGCTAAATAGAGATATTCAAGTAGCAAAGCGAGATTAAAATGCGCCACCTACCGGCGGTATGCAGATTTAAGCGTTATGGGCGTTAGAGTGGGCGTGGCCAATTTGGACTAATCGATAGGTATTGTCGAGACCAATACATTTCAGTTAAATTTTAAATAAAAATTGTGGGCGTCACAGGTTTTCGCGGTTTGTGGGCGTGGCATATTCGTGTAACAAACTTGCGCTGCGTATAAGGCTACGGAATCTAAATCTGAAATTCCAATTCTCTATCTTTGATAGTTTCCGAGATATCCAGGTTCATATTTACGATTTTTTAAAGTTTGTGGGCGGTTTATGGGCGTTAGGGTGCGCGTGGCAAACTTTTTTTTGGGTCAATCGATAGGTATTGATGAGAACATTACATTTCAGTTAAAATTGTTATTCTAGCATCAAAACTGTAGGAGCCACAGTTTTGGGCGGTTTATGGGCGTTAGAGTGGGCGTGGCACTCTACTGAAACAAACTTGCGCTGCGTAAGAAGCTCAGGAATCTGCACGCCAAATCTCAATAGTCTAGCTCCCATAGTTTCCGAGATCTCCGCGTTCATCCGGACAGACAGACGGACAGACGGACATGGCTAGATCGACTCGGCTAGTGATCCCACCAATTTTCCGATCGTTCCTATGGCAGCTATATGATATAGTCTTCCGATTTTGATAAAATTAAACTGGAAATTCAGAACAAATCAAAAAATGTTATTTCAAGCGTAGGAACTTATATGTTAAAAAACACCGAAGCTATAATTTGTTTCATATTATGGCAGCTATATGATATAGTAATCCGATTTTGATAAAATTAAATTCGAAATTCAGAACTTATTAAACAAGAGAGGAAGTTAACTTCGGCAAGCCGAAGTTTGTATACCCTTGCAGTTATAAGAAATAATCAATGTTAGTAACACTATGTTACATTTTAAGGATTGTTGCTAGCTTCAGTGATATTAAAACAATTTTACGTACTCAGCCCCCACACCACGTCAAGGTCACAATTCACGAGGGGGAAAATATTATCATTTATATATATATATATACAATTTTGAATCAACTACGTTGATAGATAGAAATAAATAAATTAATAATACCATAAAAATACATATATACAATATGCTATATACAATTAATTATTTTTTCTAACCTATTACAATTTTTACAATTTATATATTTAATTATATTACCTACTACAAGCTATACTTAAAAAAAATCCATCGTGGTGGCTATATGGTGTCTCATAAGTAATGGCAAGAGCTTGTGGAATTCGAGAATCTGAAAATATCCAACCAATTTGTGTTATTTGTTTTCGGGTCCTCGATTTTCCCCGATCGATCTCCAGGTAGCATGATCAGCAGTGTTTCGCGACTGCTTTCGTCGTCGCTCCTCGGAGTCCGACCTGACCATTGCGCGCGCTCTTCGGAATTCGACCTGGCGCTTGCGTGCACTTCAGCGTCCCGTGTGCGCTCGAGTCCTCGATTTTCCTCGTTCGCTCTCCAGGTAGCGCGATTGTCAGTGTTCCTCAATTGTTCGCTGGCTCGAATTCTTTCGCTTCTCCTTCTCTGAGAGCGAGCAGCGGAATTTCGCGAGCGAGCTTCTTCTGCTACCTCCAAATTACTTGTACGGGCCAAGGCAATGTGCTGCGCATTACGGGTCCTTATTTGTGACGCATTTTGAGCATATTGGGCTCGGCTTCGTCAAAGTGCAGCTGGCGGCGCTGCTCTTGAGATAAAGATGGTATGCGCGGCATTCTCTTTATTTTGCTGTTAAAAAATAATTGTATAAACGTTAAGGGGTTATAATTTGTCAGAGATTTTCAAAATCTCTTTGGTCGGGATTCTGGTAAATATTTATTGATGTTCCACCTGAATTTCACCAGAAGAGACTTATGTGATACGAATTTATGAATCCTGTTTTACTTTATGGAAATACTTACCAAAGGAAAAAATATAATAATACTTTATTATTTCGTTACACACTTTTTTCACTTTTCACCTTATACCTTTTGGTGGATTTTTAATCACTTTTCACCTTTTACTTTTTATGGGCTTATATTCACATTTCACCTTGTGGACCTTTGGTGGATTTTCATTCACTTTTCACCTTATACTTTCGGTGTGTTTATATTAATTGAATATAAAAGATACACACAACAATGTATACGTTGTCACTCGGCAACTGGTTTTCACAGACTAATCCGGGGATTAGGATTACGAGTCAATATATAGGTTTGAATCATACCTGCTATTAACCTTCATATAACCCTTTCGATGGCGGACAATGCCTGATTTTAGGGACAATTCGTAGGTAAATTAGGTAAGCCAAGTTGATAACCTAATTTAAGGATTGCGTAATAACTGCATTATTACCTGTTATCTAGCTCCGTGGCAACCTTGTTAAGGTTATTTTTGTAATCTAAAATAGGAAAAACGGGTATCCTACCTTATAATTTTGACACCTGTATCCAACACCACCCCATTCAGCAAAATATTATAGTCGTCAGTTTTTTGTGTAAGATAAATTTCGTAATTCTGAAAAGTTAAAATATTCTATACCCAGAGTAAAGGAAAATACGATCAAAATCAACAAAGCAACATTTTTTTTACATAATTTTTTCATTATTTTGCTGGCCGTTTCTTTGACAGCTGTAAGTTCGAGTCGTCCGATTTTTATTAAATTTCAATTTGAAATTCTTAAAAATACAAAAAGTGTTATTCCCAATAGCATAAGATAATAATATGCCAAGAAACACCGAAGCTATAATTTGTTTCATTTTATTTTTAAATATTAGATTCGAAATTCAGAACTAATTAAAAAATGTTATTTCCAAGCGTAGGAGGTTATATGTTAAAAATAAAAAACGCCTTAGATATAATAAAAAAAATTGTTTTCGATTATTCCTATGGGAGCTATAAGATATAGTTGTCCGATCAGGCTGGTTCCGACTTATATACTTTCTGCATAAGAAAGAAGACTTTTGGAAAAGTTTCAGCGCGATAGCTTTAAGACAGACGGACATGGCTAAAAAAATTAATTACAAATAAATAATATAAAAATAATAAATGCAAGGGTACAATAAATATTTCATTATTTCGCTGACCGTTTCTTTGACAGCTATATGTTAGAGTCGTCCGATTTGTATTAAATATAATTCGAAATTCTTAAAAATACACAAAATGTTATTTCCAATAGTATAAGATAATATATCAAAAAACACCGAAGCTATAATTTGTTTCATAATATTTTCCCACCAATTTTCCGATCGTTCCTATAGCAGCTATATGATGTAGTCGTCCGATTTTGATAAAACTTAATTCGAAATTCAAAACTAATTAAAAGAAATGTTATTTCCAAGCTTAAGAGGTTTTATGTTAAAAAAACACCGAAGCTATAATTTGTTTCATATTATTTTCCCACCAACTTTCCGATCGTCCCTATAGCAGCTATATGATATAGTCGTCCGATTTTGATAAAATTAAATTAAAAAAAATTCAGAACTAATTAAAAATTTTATTTCCAATTTTACGATCGTTCCTTTGGCAACTATATGATATAGTCGTCCGATTTTGATAAAATTAAATTCGAAATTCAGAATGAATTAAAAAATGTTATTTACAAGCGTAGGAGGTTATATGTTAAAAAAAAACACCGAAGTTATAATATATTTTATATTATTTTCCCACCGATTTTACCATCGTTCCTATGGAAGCTATATGATATAGTCGTCCGATTTTGATAAAATTTAATTCGAAACTCAGAACTAATTAAAAAATATTAATTCCAAGCGTAGGAGGTTATATGTTAAGGAACACCGAAGCTATAATTTGTTTCATATTATTTTCCCACCAATTTTACGATCGTTCCTATCATATAGTCGTCCGATTTTTATAAAATTATATTCAAAATTCAGAATGAATTAAAAAATGTTATTTCCAAGCGTAGGAGGTTATATGTTAAAAAACACCGAAGCTATAATTTGTTTCATATTATGGCAGCTACACTCATAGAAATTTTACTGTAAAATCGCCCTAAAAACAAGGAAAATCGCCCTAAAACGGGGGTCAATGGCGACTGGGTAACAAAATAAGGGCAACATTTTCTAAAAATAGGCATGTATTGGTCTTACATTTAGGGCGTTTTTTCTTAGATCTAGGGTTAATTTTCTTAAATCTTGGGCGATGTTTCTGTTTTCAAAGGTAAATACCCTTAACATATGAAAACAAATTTTAAGCATCCACGGCGGTATTTCTTGAAATTATGGCGAAGCGCCCTAAAAACAAGAGCAAGTGCCCTAAATATTAAAACTAATTTTTATAAAAAAAACTCACGACCGCTGGGTTCGCAGTCGAGAGCACTACCGCTGCACCAAAGACGCATCTCGTTAGGCGACGCGCAAAAAGGTTCCATGTCTCAATTTGTTCTAAGAACAAATTTTCAATTTAATTCTAAGAAATATTCTCACTAATGACATTAAACTATGATTTATATTACCCAATTAGACTTAATCATTAAAAACTATTATTTTAATGTAATATACATTTTTTTTTGTTATTTTGACGAGTTCTAATATTTGTTTTGCCTCTGCACACAAAATTGTTCAAGAATTCAATTCTAAAAACTTGCACAAAAAAGATAAATACATGTTGACTCTTCGTGGGCTCGAACTCACGCCATTTAGACGAGTTTGAACGTTCAACGCATTAGACCGCTAGGCCACCGATTTTCAAATTTCAAGGTCGATTTTCTAGTTTCAAGGGCGATTTTGGATGATTTTTTGTTTCACGAAATAAGGCGATTTGCCCTAAATATGAGAAAATATTAAAAGCATATGCTCGGAAAACTTCGACCTAAATAATAGAAATTTTAGAAAAATTAACCCTAAAACATATTTTCTATGGCGATGTTTCCTATATTTAGGGCGATTTTTCTTAATGTTAGGGCGATTTCATGTTTAGGGCGATTTTTCTAGTATTTAGAAAAATAATTTTATGAGTGTATATGATATAGAAATCCGATTTTGAAAAAATTAAATTCGAAATTCAGAACTAAATAAAAAATGTTATTTCCAAGCGTAAGAGGTTATATGTTAAAAGACTCCGAAGCTATAATTCGTTTCATATTATTTTACCACCGATTTTACGATCGTTCCTATGATATAGTCGTCCGATTTTTTTAAAATTAAATTCGAAATTCAGAATGAATTAAAAAAATGTAATTTCCAAGCGTAGGAGGTTGTATATTAAAAAAGGAAGAACGTTATAGTCGAGTACCTCGACTATCAGATACCCGTTACTTAGCTAAATAGAGATATTCAAGTAGCAAAGCGAGATTAAAATGCGCCACCTACCGGCGGTATGCAGATTTAAGCGTTATGGGCGTTAGAGTGGGCGTGGCCAATTTGGACTAATCGATAGGTATTGTCGAGACCAATACATTTCAGTTAAATTTTAAATAAAAATTGTGGGCGTCACAGGTTTTCGCGGTTTGTGGGCGTGGCATATTCGTGTAACAAACTTGCGCTGCGTATAAGGCTACGGAATCTAAATCTGAAATTCCAATTCTCTATCTTTGATAGTTTCCGAGATATCCAGGTTCATATTTACGATTTTTTAAAGTTTGTGGGCGGTTTATGGGCGTTAGGGTGCGCGTGGCAAACTTTTTTTTGGGTCAATCGATAGGTATTGATGAGAACATTACATTTCAGTTAACATTTTTATTCTAGCATCAAAACTGTAGGAGCCACAGTTTTGGGCGGTTTATGGGCGTTAGAGTGGGCGTGGCACTCTACTGAAACAAACTTGCGCTGCGTAAGAAGCTCAGGAATCTGCACGCCAAATCTCAATAGCCTAGCTCCCATAGTTTCCGAGATCTCCGCGTTCATCCGGACAGACAGACGGACAGACGGACATGGCTAGATCGACTCGGCTAGTGATCCCACCAATTTTCCGATCGTTCCTATGGCAGGTATATGATATAGTCTTCCGGTTTTGATAAAATTAAACTGGAAATTCAGAACAAATCAAAAAATGTTATTTCAAGCGTAGGAACTTATATGTTAAAAAACACCGAAGCTATAATTTGTTTCATATTATGGCAGCTATATGATATAGTAATCCGATTTTGATAAAATTAAATTCGAAATTCAGAACTTATTAAACAAGAGAGGAAGTTAACTTCGGCAAGCCGAAGTTTGTATACCCTTGCAGTTATAAGAAATAATCAATGTTAGTAACACTATGTTACATTTTAAGGATTGTTGCTAGCTTCAGTGATATTAAAACAATTTTACGTACTCAGCCCCCACACCACGTCAAGGTCACAATTCACGAGGGGGAAAATATTATCATTTATATATATATATATACAATTTTGAATCAACTACGTTGATAGATAGAAATAAATAAATTAATAATACCATAAAAATACATATATACAATATGCTATATACAATTAATTATTTTTTCTAACCTATTACAATTTTTACAATTTATATATTTAATTATATTACCTACTACAAGCTATACTTAAAAAAAATCCATCGTGGTGGCTATATGGTGTCTCATAAGTAATGGCAAGAGCTTGTGGAATTCGAGAATCTGAAAATATCCAACCAATTTGTGTTATTTGTTTTGTTGTGGGAGAATCATTGATTGAAAAGAGGTTATAGGCATTCAAGTGTTCCTCCAGAATATCAGTCCCTGTGGATCTGCAAATATTAAAATCTCCTAATATTACTACTTTAGTATTATCCATTCTACGCACTTTTTCCACATCAGCTTTAATTTCATTTCGAAATCTTGCAATAGGAAATCCGGGACTCCTATAAACAATTATAAATGACGTGTCAAGATATTTAAATGCAATCGATTGATACGTTGCCCTTGTGTTTGTGGACTTCTTTGTCTCAAACAGAAATAATACATTTTGCGAAATGTTTTGCTTAGCATAAATAAGTATTCCGTTCTTCCCAATACCATTCAAACGATTGCAATCTATTCTTCTTATAATGTCGAAATCCCTTAAAGTGTACTCTTCTTGTGGAAGAGTCCAGGTTTCAACAAAACATTCAAAGTTGGCAGAACCAATAATGTTGTCGTTGGCAACATCTTCGCGATGAGCGCGAAGAGATTCCACGTTGTGGTAATATAAAGAGATATCCTCATTTTCATTGACCAAAAATTCATAATGCGTAGTCAAAGCCTTTTCCCCTCTTAAACGTTCAAATTCTACTTCGACATTTGTAGCTCCAAATCTAGTTGGAGGGACAAAGTCTCCTAAAAGGAAAAGGCCCGATGCGCTAGTTGCTCTGCTGCAACTTACGTACAACAAAGCTCGCTTAATGCCTCTTTTAAGATGCACTGCGACTTTGCTGTAGGTTGCTCCTTGGCTCTTATGGATGGTAATAGCCTCAGCAGGAACAACTGGAAATTGTTTTCGATCAATAGAAGAATGTCCCGAATTTCCGCATTGGAATACTCGGGCTGTTTTATAAATTGGAGTTCAGTCTGGGTGATTATTTCCTCGAACTTTTGACCTAGCTATAGTACCGACAGTGGTCTGTAAACTTAATCCACAGTCCAGTAACTAATAATGAGCCGTTAACCATACAGTTGTCAATTCGCATTAATTGACAAGTTGCCCCATTAACAAGTCCATCATTTGTGTCAATATTGAGGGTAACCATATATTTTGCAGTAGTCTTCAGGTGTAAAATATATGGTAGACCCTGAGTTTCAGAAGTCTTCACGTTTTGGGCATGCCTAAGAGTTGAATCTCGACTTCTTTCAGACATATTAGCTGACTTAACTGTATCTATTGCAGTTGACACAAACTCTTCAGTTCCAATTTGGGCAAGTTTTAGGGAGTTGTAATGGTTTACGTCAGCATTAGAACAGAATAAGTGAATCGCATCGTCAGGAACATCGCTTACTGGAAGAACTCTTGTCCTGAAAAGCTCAATATCTGCATCTGTCATGTTGGCTTCAGACATATTATTCAAAGCCAAAGCAAAAGCGTGGTCGTCACGTTGCCGCATTATTACCGTTAGCTCGAAAAACTTAAAGTTATTCCAAAGGTTAGCTCCTGCCAGAATATTATAGGGATTAGATGTATTTTCTGCGAATATCCAACGATCTCCAACTGGGCTAAGCTGCTTCAGATCTCCAAACACTATTATAGACATGCCCCCAAAACTTACATCTTGACTTCTAAAAATTTGACAAAGTCTTTGAACTAAGTATCCAAGCATTTTTGATCCGACCATCGAGATCTCATCTATAATAATTAATTGGATATCAATCAACTTGCAATGCATTGTATTTAAAGTGTCATTGCTTAAGGGTCTTAAAGGACCAGATGTTTGAGTAACAGGAAGGGAGAAAACTGAATGAAGCGTTAGTCCCCCAATCCCAAAAGCTGCTTTTCCAGTAGGAGCACAAAGTAAAACCTTTGCGGAAACTGTTGCCCCAGGAAGTTTATTTGCTCGCCAAGTTATACATTACGTGGGCGTAATACTGGCGTTGGTTAAAGTTGAGAGACCGGGTAAGCGATCAAAGGTTATCGTCAGATACTATCGGAGGAAGTTTTATAAGAGGAAGTTCGCCATTTGAATCATTTTCATCTTGGAGTACATTTACGTTTTGGCCGACGTCGGGGACTGCCAAAGCTCTGATCTCTTCATCAAGGTATTGAGAGGCTGGCCCTTCGGGAAGGGGGCCATTTTCTTCTCTATCCACATTTTGCAGATCTTGAAGAACTCTCTCTAACTCCATGTCGTCAAACACATCATACTGCTCTTTATTGCGTTTAATAATTTCAAAATTATTTCTAAATGTGCTTTCATTGTCGTTTGCAATGAGTTCCGTCTCTTCACTCCTCCATGGGAAAAAGAGCATAACGTGCTCTCTAAAAAAATCTGATGGAGAAGAGCTTAAACTGAAGCGAACCCACCTAAGAATTAGGGCATGATTACGTCTTTTTACCCTACCAGGCCATCCAGCATTTGGTAACTTTTTGCAGCAACGTTATTTTCATCATCTGCATCAAAGTCGATTGGTTCGTCATATTCTTCGTTTGACTGTTCTGACCGTGCATTTAGCTTGGAGAATTTAAACCAAGCCGCAAATTCCGCAAGACATAACGATTCTAGTTGTTCATGTCTTTGCACGTATCGATCAAGTAAATTTCGCTCAAAAATATCTGTTGAGTTTGCGGGAAGCTGTTCTAATTCTCTGTTAGATCGGACTATCCGGACCCTTTTATCTGGATGGCAAGTGTTAATAAAAACATTCCCTTCACTAGCCTCAGACAAGTGTAAAGCTATATATCTGTAGCGTTAATAAACTTGCTCCCTAAATGCTGCAATTTTTTTTTGACGGAAACACTTCCATGGCTTATTTCTGTCATTGCTTCTCGAAGCAGTTGCGACACGCCACGGTTGGATTTATTTATGTAGTTAATTATATAACTACAACAGGCGTAAGCATCTAGAATGAATTGAATATCCATGTTTGCTCTATGCAAGCCTAAAATATTTATATTGTAAGCATTTAGCAACCTATCAGAAAATTGGCGACGAAGAAATACTTGGGGCTTTTTTAAGCTAGACCGAAGGGCGAACTTGTACTCCTCATATAAAATTTCAAGATGGCTGAAAAAATATTCAAAATTATTAAACATGGCCGATTCTTCTTCGGAAACAGACTTTAGGAGCTCTTTACCTTTTTTAAATATTTCTTTATATTCTTCAACGTTGGATTCGTTTTCTTCAAATGGATACAAAACCAGAGTTTCAGGCATTGGTGGGTATGGCATATTAAAACGGCAGAATTTTTGTCCTCGCAGTTCCCTTAAACATGAAGCGCTGTGCTTATGGCGCTGATATTGAATTACTTCATGAATTTCAGGATCGTCCCCGCTGGTAGTAACGAAACGATCAATAAAGCGGGTGACCTCTTCGGCGTTATCGGGTCCTTCTAGCTTTGGGGCACCAAAAAACAAATACATGCCATGAGAGTGCGGCGATCCTCTGTGCTGGAACTCGATCCTCCGATGTAGTCGAAGTACCGGGAGCACGTTACTGGGTCCGATCGAATTAATCTAGCTTTTTCGGCGCTAGAAAGATCTGCTGCCTCTTCCTCAGTAATGCCTCTGCTATCCAATAAAAGAGAGAGAATAACTAAGAGTTCGTTCCATTTAGGCTCAGCAGCAGAGAGGGTTATGAAGAATGTAGGCAACCCAAATTGTCTTATCATGGCTATAACTTTCTTTTTTTCTGCCTCCCAGTGTGCTGGATCTGAACGGAGGCCTTTTGGAATGTGAAATCCATCGTCATGTTGTACAAGACTGTCAACAAATGAATTATCCCTCACATTTGCAGCAGTTACTGCACCTGATTTTTTTCGTAGGGCAATGGAAATAGACCTTTGAATTCGTTGCATTTCATAAAATTTGTTCATATAAAGGACTTTGGGCAGTACTGCGCAACGACGGTCGTAAAAGCGAATTTGCGATCTTGCTTTTTTTGCATAGGTCGAATTCCCCTTAAATATTTCGCCGCAAGAAATAGTTGGGAAGGAAAGTTCTTCTGCGTCGTCGTCAAGGGTTAAATTTGTTGGAATGCGGCCTTCTCCGGGAGCCATAGCAATACGGTGAAGTCCAATATCATCGTTTTCTAATAGGATTTCATGACCTCCGGGATTTAAATCACCTTCTTGCGCGTCATTTGATTGAGAATGAGAATGTTGACGAAGAAGCTCTTCTACGACTTCTCGGTCAGATTCATCTGCGATGAAAGGTATCTCCTCCTCGGCTCCCATTTGATTGAGCCAATCACGGTCAAAGGAAATGTTGTGCTTTCTGTAGAGCTCAGTGTTAACCAAGTATCGCACAGCTTGAATAACCCGAGCGCATCGAATAGTTTCCGTCATGAAATTATGGGAATATTCTAACTTTCTTTTTAAATGAACCTGGATTACATGGGTCGAATCAAAGGTGCGCGGGAGTACGCTTTCAGTATCAGGTAATGAAATTGGAACATTGACTACAGCGCCTCTTATTCCGCATTGCCTTTCATATCCAAGGGATAATGCACATGAAGGGAATTCGAGGAGAAATATGGCGCTCCTCAAGACATGTCAAGTTTTTAAGGCATTCAGGTATCTCTGGAAAGTCGAAGCCATTAGAGAGACAAAGGGATGGTATCCTACCTTTGGAAACGCCTTGACGACATGTACTGCAAAATTGATATTTGCCGGACGGACTCGGAAACTTTCTGCTTAAATAAAAAAGATTGTATAGACTAAAATTGGGGTATTTAGAAGAAATAGTACGTATGTTCAAACCACTTACCTGAGATGGAAACCACGTTCCTCCACAGCACGAACAAAACTTAGTTGGTCCGTCCTTAATGTTACGAAGATATTGTTCCCTTGCCGTAGCTCGACTCCTCCGTCGCTGGCGTTCCCGTTGATCCTCTCGTTCATCCTCTGAATGTTGTGCTCTTGCAGCAATATTGCGCTGTGACTGTCTGGAAGATTCCGCCTGTCGATTTTGTGAACTCGACCTGTATGTGAGAAGTCGCTCGTCACCCATTTCCTGAATTTGTTGTTCCCGAAATCTTTGCTGAAGTCTTGTGTTCCGATGATGCACTGTGTTGGTCCTTTGCTCCTGTGTCCTAGTGATAGGGTTGTTCCTGGTGATCCTATGAGCTGCTGCGTCCTGTAAACTCTCGAGTCCTCTATTTTCCTCGATCGATCTCCAGGTAGCATGAGCAGCAGTGATTCGCGACTGCTCTCGTCGTCGCTCCTCGGAATCCGACCTGACTATTGCGCGCGCTACAGCGTCCCGTGCGCGCTCTGGTCCTCGATTTTCCTCGATCGATCTCAACGTAGCATGGTCAGCAGTATTTTGCACCTGCTGTCGTCGTCGCTCTTCGGAATTCGACCTGGCGCTTGCGTGCGCTGTAGTGTCCCGTGTGCGCTCGAGCCTTCGATTTTCCTCGATCGATCTCCAGCTAGCATGATCAGCAGTGTTTCGCGACTGCTCTCGTCCTCGCTCCTCGGAATCCGACCTAACCATTGCGCGCACTACAGCGTCACGTGCGCGCTCCGGTCCTCGATTTTCTCCAAACGATCTCCAGGTCGCATGGTCAGCAGTGTTTCGCGACTGCTCTCGTCGTCGCGCCTCGGAATCCGACCTGACCATTGCGCGCGCTACAGCGTCCAGTGCGCGAGTTATCAATAGCTAGGTTCCTTTGATGAGTGTCCCCGACAAGATCCCGACCAAATGAAAACTTAGGTGTTTACTGGTTTCAAGTTAAACCCAGAATGAATGTCTTTATTTTATAATTCTTCGTTCAAACCTTATTGTTTACGTACAATGTGCTGACCTAGCGGAATGGATCTGTAATTGGACCGGATGCCTATCTGGGGCTTGGACTCAGCAGTGGTCGTTTAGTGGTGTTTGGTGTTGTTTGTTTGGTTGGCGACTTTGTTGCTAGCTGCTTGGCAAACGTAGGGGCTTAGGTGGGGGACCGCCGATGGAATGTGCTGAGGCGGTAACTCGCGCTCGGGTACCGATTTTCTCCAATCGATCTCCAGGTAGCATGATCAGCAGTGTTTCGCGACTGCTCTCGTCGTCGCTCCTCGGAATCCGACCTGACCATTGCGCGAGCTCTTCGGAATTCGACCTGGCGCTTGCTCGCGCTACAGCGTCCCGTGCGCGCTCGGGTCCTCGATTTTCCCCAATCGATCTCCAGGTAGCATGATCAGCAGTGTTTCGCGACTGCTCTCGTCGACGCTCCTCGGAATCCGACCTGACCATTGCGCACGCTGCAGCGTCCCGTGCGCGCTCGGGTCCTCGATTTTCCCCGATCGATCTCCAGGTAGCATGATCAGCACTGTTTCGCGACTGCTCTCGTCGTCGCTCCTCGGAATCCGACCTGACCATTGCGCGCGCTCTTCGGAATTCGACCTGGCGCTTGCGTGCACTTCAGCGTCCCGTGTGCGCTCGAGTCCTCGATTTTCCTCGTTCGCTCTCCAGGTAGCGCGATTGTCAGTGTTCCTCAATTGTTCGCTGGCTCGAATTCTTTCGCTTCTCCTTCTCTGAGAGCGAGCAGCGGAATTTAGCGAGCGAGCTTCTTCTGCTACCTCAAAATTACTTGTACGGGCCAAGGCAATGTGCTGCGCATTACGGGTCCTTATTTGTGACGCATTTTGAGCATATTGGGCTCGGCTTCGTCAAAGCGCAGCTGGCGGCGCTGCTCTTGAGATAAAGATGGTATGCGCGGCATTCTCTTTATTTTGCTGTTAAAAAATAATTGTATAAAAGTTAAGGGGTTATAATTTGTCAGAGATTTTCAAAATCTCTTTGGTCGGGATTCTGGTAAATATTTATTGATGTTCCACCTGAATTTCACCAGAAGAGACTTATGTGATACGAATTTATGAATCCTGTTTTACTTTATGGAAATACTTACCAAAGGAAAAAAATATAATAATACTTTATTATTTCATTACACACTTTTTTCACTTTTCACCTTATACCTTTTGGTGGATTTTTAATCACTTTTCACCTTTTAGTTTTTTATGGGCTTATATTCACATTTCACCTTGTGGACCTTTGGTGGATTTTCATTCACTTTTCACCTTATACTTTCGGTGTGTTTATATTAATTGAATATAAAAGATACACACAACAATGTATACGTTGTCACTCGGCAACTGGTTTTCACAGACTAATCCGGGGATTAGGATTACGAGTCAATATATAGGTTTGAATCATACCTGCTATTAACCTTCATATAACCCTTTCGATGGCGGACAATGCCTGATTTTAGGGACAATTCGTAGGTAAATTAGGTAAGCCAAGTTGATTACCTAATTTAAGGATTGCGTAATAACTGCATTATTACCTGTTATCTAGCTCCGTGGCAACCTTGTTAAGGTTATTTTTGTAATCTAAAATAGGAAAAACGGGTATCCTACCTTATAATTTTGACACCTGTATCCAACACCACCCCATTCAGCAAAATATTATAGTCGTCAGTTTTTTGTGAAAAATTAATTTCGTAATTCTGAAAAGTTAAAATATTCTATACCCTGAGAAAATACGATCAAAATCAACAAAGCAAAATTTTTTTTACATAATTTTTTCATTATTTTGCTGGCCGTTTCTTTGACAGCTGTAAGTTAGAGTCGTCCGATTTTTATTAAATTTCAATTCGAAATTCTTAAAAATACAAAAAGTGTTATTCCCAATAACATAAGATAATAATATGCCAAGAAACACCGAAGCTATAATACACAAAATGTTATTTCCAATAGTATAAGATAATATATCAAAAAACACCGAAGCTATAATTTGTTTCATATTATTTTCCCACCAATTTTCCGATCGTTCCTATAGCAGCTATATGATGTAGTCGTCCGATTTTGATAAAACTTAATTCGAAATTCAAAACTAATTAAAAGAAATGTTATTTCCAAGCTTAAGAGGTTTTATGTTAAAAAAACACCGAAGCTATAATTTGTTTCATATTATTTTCCCACCAATTTTCCGATCGTCCCTATGGCAGCTATATGATATAGTCGTCCGATTTTGATAAAATTAAATTCAAAAAATTCAGAACTAATTAAAAATTTTATTTCCAATTTTACGATCGTTCCTTTGGCAGCTATATGATATAGTCGTCCGATTTTGATAAAATTAAATTCGAAATTCAGAATGTATTAAAAAATGTTATTTACAAGCGTAGGAGGTTATATGTTAAAAAAAAAACACCGAAGTTATAATTTATTTCATATTATTTTCCCACCGATTTTACGATCGTTCCTATGGCAGCTATATGATATAGTCGTCCGATTTTGATAAAATTTAATTCGAAACTCAGAACTAATTAAAAAATATTAATTTCAAGCGTAGGAGGTTATATGTTAAGGAACACCGAAGCTATAATTTGTTTCATATTATTTTCCCACCAATTTTACGATCGTTCCTATCATATAGTCGTCCGATTTTTATAAAATTATATTCAAAATTCAGAATGAATTAAAAAATGTTATTTCCAAGCGTAGGAGGTTATATGTTAAAAAACACCGAAGCTATAATTTGTTTCATATTATGGCAGCTACACTCATAGAAATTTTACTGTAAAATCGCCCTAAAAACAAGGAAAATCGCCCTAAAACGGGGGTCAATGGCGACTGGGTAACAAAATAAGGGCAACATTTTCTAAAAATAGGCATGTATTGGTCTTACATTTAGGGCGTTTTTTCTTAGATCTAGGGTTAATTTTCTTAAATCTTGAGCGATGTTTCTGTTTTCAAATGTAAATACCCTTAACATATGAAAACAAATTTTAAGCATCCACGGCGGTATTTCTTGAAATTATGACGAAGCGCCCTAAAAACAAGAGCAAGTGCCCTAAATATTAAAACTAATTTTTATAAAAAAAACTCACGACCGCTGGGTTCGCAGTCGAGAGCACTACCGCTGCACCAAAGACGCATCTCGTTAGGCGACGCGCAAAAAGGTTCCATGTCTCAATTTGTTCTAAGAACAAATTTTCAATTTAATTCTAAGAAATATTCTCACTAATGACAATAAACTATGACTATGACTAACTATTATATTACCCAATTAGACTTAATCATTAAAAACTATTATTTTAATGTAATATACATTTTTTTTTGTTATTTTGACGAGTTCTAATATTTGTTTTGCCTCTGCACACAAAATTGTTCAAGAATTCAATTCTAAAAACTTGCACAAAAAAGATAAATACATGTTGACTCTTCGTGGGCTCGAACTCACGCCATTTAGACGAGTTTGAACGTTCAACGCATTAGACCGCTAGGCCACCGATTTTCAAATTTCAAGGTCGATTTTCTAGTTTCAAGGGCGATTTTGGATGATTTTTTGTTTCACGAAATAAGGCGATATGCCCTAAATATGAGAAAATATTAAAAGCATATGCTCGGAAAACTTCGACCTAAATAATAGAAATTTTAGAAAAATTAACCCTAAAACATATTTTCTATGGCGATGTTTCCTATATTTAGGGCGATTTTTCTTAATGTTAGGGCGATTTCATGTTTAGGGCGATTTTTCTAGTATTTAGAAAAATAATTTTATGAGTGTATATGATATAGAAATCCGATTTTGAAAAAATTAAATTCGAAATTCAGAACTAAATAAAAAATGTTATTTCCAAGCGTAAGAGGTTATATGTTAAAAGACTCCGAAGCTATAATTCGTTTCATATTATTTTACCACCGATTTTACGATCGTTCCTATGATATAGTCGTCCGATTTTTATAAAATTAAATTCGAAATTCAGAATGAATTAAAAAATGTAATTTCCAAGCGTAGGAGGTTATATATTAAAAAAGGAAGAACGTTATAGTCGAGTACCTCGACTATCAGATACCCGTTACTTAGCTAAATAGAGATATTCAAGTAGCAAAGCGAGATTAAAATGCGCCACCTACCGGCGGTATGCAGATTTAAGCGTAATGGGCGTTAGAGTGGGCGTGGCAAATTTGGACTAATCGATAGGTATTGTCGAGACCAATACATTTAAGTTAAATTTTAAATAAAAATTGTGGGCGTCACCGGTTTTTGCGGTTTGTGGGCGTGGCATATTCGTGTAACAAACTTGCGCTGCGTATAAGGCTACGGAATCAAAATCTGAAATCCCAATTCTCTATCTTTGATAGTTTCCGAGATATCCAGGTTCATATTTACGATTTTTTGAAGTTTGTGGGCGGTTTATGGGCGTTAGGGTGCGCGTGGCACTCTACTGAAACAAACTTGCGCTGCGTAAGAAGCTCAGGAATCTGCACGCCAAATCTCAATAGCCTAGCTCCCATAGTTTCCGAGATCTCCGCGTTCATCCGGACAGACAGACGGACAGACGGACATGGCTAGATCGACTCGGCTAGTGATCCCACCAATTTTCCGATCGTTCCTATGGCAGCTATATGATATAGTCTTCCGATTTTGATAAAATTAAACTCGAAAGTCAGAACAAATCAAAAAATGTTATTTCAAGCGTAGGAGGTTATATGTTAAAAAACACCGAAGCTATAATTTGTTTCATATTATGGCAGCTATATGATATAGTAATCCGATTTTGATAAAATTAAATTCGAAATTCAGAACTTATTAAACAAGAGAGGAAGTTAACTTCGGCAAGCCGAAGTTTGAATACCCTTGCAGTTATAAGAAATAATCAATGTTAGTAACACTATGTTACATTTTAAGGATTGTTGCTAGCTTCAGTGATATTAAAACAATTTTACGTACTCAGCCCCCACACCACGTCAAGGTCACAATTCACGAGGGGGAAAATATTATCATTTATATATATATATATACAATTTTGAATCAACTACGTTGATAGATAGAAATAAATAAATTAATAATACCATAAAAATACATATATACAATATGCTATATACAATTAATTATTTTTTCTAACCTATTACAATTTTTACAATTTATATATTTAATTATATTACCTACTACAAGCTATACTTAAAAAAAATCCATCGTGGTGGCTATATGGTGTCTCATAAGTAATGGCAAGAGCTTGTGGAATTCGAGAATCTGAAAATATCCAACCAATTTGTGTTATTTGTTTTCGGGTCCTCGATTTTCCCCGATCGATCTCCAGGTAGCATGATCAGCAGTGTTTCGCGACTGCTTTCGTCGTCGCTCCTCGGAGTCCGACCTGACCATTGCGCGCGCTCTTCGGAATTCGACCTGGCGCTTGCGTGCACTTCAGCGTCCCGTGTGCGCTCGAGTCCTCGATTTTCCTCGTTCGCTCTCCAGGTAGCGCGATTGTCAGTGTTCCTCAATTGTTCGCTGGCTCGAATTCTTTCGCTTCTCCTTCTCTGAGAGCGAGCAGCGGAATTTCGCGAGCGAGCTTCTTCTGCTACCTCCAAATTACTTGTACGGGCCAAGGCAATGTGCTGCGCATTACGGGTCCTTATTTGTGACGCATTTTGAGCATATTGGGCTCGGCTTCGTCAAAGTGCAGCTGGCGGCGCTGCTCTTGAGATAAAGATGGTATGCGCGGCATTCTCTTTATTTTGCTGTTAAAAAATAATTGTATAAACGTTAAGGGGTTATAATTTGTCAGAGATTTTCAAAATCTCTTTGGTCGGGATTCTGGTAAATATTTATTGATGTTCCACCTGAATTTCACCAGAAGAGACTTATGTGATACGAATTTATGAATCCTGTTTTACTTTATGGAAATACTTACCAAAGGAAAAAATATAATAATACTTTATTATTTCGTTACACACTTTTTTCACTTTTCACCTTATACCTTTTGGTGGATTTTTAATCACTTTTCACCGTTTACTTTTTATGGGCTTATATTCACATTTCACCTTGTGGACCTTTGGTGGATTTTCATTCACTTTTCACCTTATACTTTCGGTGTGTTTATATTAATTGAATATAAAAGATACACACAACAATGTATACGTTGTCACTCGGCAACTGGTTTTCACAGACTAATCCGGGGATTAGGATTACGAGTCAATATATAGGTTTGAATCATACCTGCTATTAACCTTCATATAACCCTTTCGATGGCGGACAATGCCTGATTTTAGGGACAATTCGTAGGTAAATTAGGTAAGCCAAGTTGATAACCTAATTTAAGGATTGCGTAATAACTGCATTATTACCTGTTATCTAGCTCCGTGGCAACCTTGTTAAGGTTATTTTTGTAATCTAAAATAGGAAAAACGGGTATCCTACCTTATAATTTTGACACCTGTATCCAACACCACCCCATTCAGCAAAATATTATAGTCGTCAGTTTTTTGTGAAAAATTAATTTCGTAATTCTGAAAAGTTAAAATATTCTATACCCTGAGAAAATACGATCAAAATCAACAAAGCAAAATTTTTTTTACATAATTTTTTCATTATTTTGCTGGCCGTTTCTTTGACAGCTGTAAGTTAGAGTCGTCCGATTTTTATTAAATTTCAATTCGAAATTCTTAAAAATACAAAAAGTGTTATTCCCAATAACATAAGATAATAATATGCCAAGAAACACCGAAGCTATAATACACAAAATGTTATTTCCAATAGTATAAGATAATATATCAAAAAACACCGAAGCTATAATTTGTTTCATATTATTTTCCCACCAATTTTCCGATCGTTCCTATAGCAGCTATATGATGTAGTCGTCCGATTTTGATAAAACTTAATTCGAAATTCAAAACTAATTAAAAGAAATGTTATTTCCAAGCTTAAGAGGTTTTATGTTAAAAAAACACCGAAGCTATAATTTGTTTCATATTATTTTCCCACCAATTTTCCGATCGTCCCTATGGCAGCTATATGATATAGTCGTCCGATTTTGATAAAATTAAATTCAAAAAATTCAGAACTAATTAAAAATTTTATTTCCAATTTTACGATCGTTCCTTTGGCAGCTATATGATATAGTCGTCCGATTTTGATAAAATTAAATTCGAAATTCAGAATGTATTAAAAAATGTTATTTACAAGCGTAGGAGGTTATATGTTAAAAAAAAAACACCGAAGTTATAATTTATTTCATATTATTTTCCCACCGATTTTACGATCGTTCCTATGGCAGCTATATGATATAGTCGTCCGATTTTGATAAAATTTAATTCGAAACTCAGAACTAATTAAAAAATATTAATTTCAAGCGTAGGAGGTTATATGTTAAGGAACACCGAAGCTATAATTTGTTTCATATTATTTTCCCACCAATTTTACGATCGTTCCTATCATATAGTCGTCCGATTTTTATAAAATTATATTCAAAATTCAGAATGAATTAAAAAATGTTATTTCCAAGCGTAGGAGGTTATATGTTAAAAAACACCGAAGCTATAATTTGTTTCATATTATGGCAGCTACACTCATAGAAATTTTACTGTAAAATCGCCCTAAAAACAAGGAAAATCGCCCTAAAACGGGGGTCAATGGCGACTGGGTAACAAAATAAGGGCAACATTTTCTAAAAATAGGCATGTATTGGTCTTACATTTAGGGCGTTTTTTCTTAGATCTAGGGTTAATTTTCTTAAATCTTGAGCGATGTTTCTGTTTTCAAATGTAAATACCCTTAACATATGAAAACAAATTTTAAGCATCCACGGCGGTATTTCTTGAAATTATGACGAAGCGCCCTAAAAACAAGAGCAAGTGCCCTAAATATTAAAACTAATTTTTATAAAAAAAACTCACGACCGCTGGGTTCGCAGTCGAGAGCACTACCGCTGCACCAAAGACGCATCTCGTTAGGCGACGCGCAAAAAGGTTCCATGTCTCAATTTGTTCTAAGAACAAATTTTCAATTTAATTCTAAGAAATATTCTCACTAATGACAATAAACTATGACTATGACTAACTATTATATTACCCAATTAGACTTAATCATTAAAAACTATTATTTTAATGTAATATACATTTTTTTTTGTTATTTTGACGAGTTCTAATATTTGTTTTGCCTCTGCACACAAAATTGTTCAAGAATTCAATTCTAAAAACTTGCACAAAAAAGATAAATACATGTTGACTCTTCGTGGGCTCGAACTCACGCCATTTAGACGAGTTTGAACGTTCAACGCATTAGACCGCTAGGCCACCGATTTTCAAATTTCAAGGTCGATTTTCTAGTTTCAAGGGCGATTTTGGATGATTTTTTGTTTCACGAAATAAGGCGATATGCCCTAAATATGAGAAAATATTAAAAGCATATGCTCGGGAAACTTCGACCTAAATAATAGAAATTTTAGAAAAATTAACCCTAAAACATATTTTCTATGGCGATGTTTCCTATATTTAGGGCGATTTTTCTTAATGTTAGGGCGATTTCATGTTTAGGGCGATTTTTCTAGTATTTAGAAAAATAATTTTATGAGTGTATATGATATAGAAATCCGATTTTGAAAAAATTAAATTCGAAATTCAGAACTAAATAAAAAATGTTATTTCCAAGCGTAAGAGGTTATATGTTAAAAGACTCCGAAGCTATAATTCGTTTCATATTATTTTACCACCGATTTTACGATCGTTCCTATGATATAGTCGTCCGATTTTTATAAAATTAAATTCGAAATTCAGAATGAATTAAAAAATGTAATTTCCAAGCGTAGGAGGTTATATATTAAAAAAGGAAGAACGTTATAGTCGAGTACCTCGACTATCAGATACCCGTTACTTAGCTAAATAGAGATATTCAAGTAGCAAAGCGAGATTAAAATGCGCCACCTACCAGCGGTATGCAGATTTAAGCGTAATGGGCGTTAGAGTGGGCGTGGCAAATTTGGACTAATCGATAGGTATTGTCGAGACCAATACATTTAAGTTAAATTTTAAATAAAAATTGTGGGCGTCACCGGTTTTTGCGGTTTGTGGGCGTGGCATATTCGTGTAACAAACTTGCGCTGCGTATAAGGCTACGGAATCAAAATCTGAAATCCCAATTCTCTATCTTTGATAGTTTCCGAGATATCCAGGTTCATATTTACGATTTTTTGAAGTTTGTGGGCGGTTTATGGGCGTTAGGGTGCGCGTGGCACTCTACTGAAACAAACTTGGAACAGGAATCTGCACGCCAAATCTCAATAGCCTAGCTCCCATAGTTTCCGAGATCTCCGCGTTCATCCGGACAGACAGACGGACAGACGGACATGGCTAGATCGACTCGGCTAGTGATCCCACCAATTTTCCGATCGTTCCTATGGCAGCTATATGATATAGTCTTCCGATTTTGATAAAATTAAACTCGAAAGTCAGAACAAATCAAAAAATGTTATTTCAAGCGTAGGAGGTTATATGTTAAAAAACACCGAAGCTATAATTTGTTTCATATTATGGCAGCTATATGATATAGTAATCCGATTTTGATAAAATTAAATTCGAAATTCAGAACTTATTAAACAAGAGAGGAAGTTAACTTCGGCAAGCCGAAGTTTGAATACCCTTGCAGTTATAAGAAATAATCAATGTTAGTAACACTATGTTACATTTTAAGGATTGTTGCTAGCTTCAGTGATATTAAAACAATTTTACGTACTCAGCCCCCACACCACGTCAAGGTCACAATTCACGAGGGGGAAAATATTATCATTTATATATATATATATACAATTTTGAATCAACTACGTTGATAGATAGAAATAAATAAATTAATAATACCATAAAAATAGATATATACAATATGCTATATACAATTAATTATTTTTTCTAACCTATTACAATTTTTACAATTTATATATTTAATTATATTACCTACTACAAGCTATACTTAAAAAAATCCATCGTGGTGGCTATATGGTGTCTCATAAGTAATGGCAAGAGCTTGTGGAATTCGAGAATCTGAAAATATCCAACCAATTTGTGTTATTTGTTTTCGGGTCCTCGATTTTCCCCGATCGATCTCCAGGTAGCATGATCAGCAGTGTTTCGCGACTGCTTTCGTCGTCGCTCCTCGGAGTCCGACCTGACCATTGCGCGCGCTCTTCGGAATTCGACCTGGCGCTTGCGTGCACTTCAGCGTCCCGTGTGCGCTCGAGTCCTCGATTTTCCTCGTTCGCTCTCCAGGTAGCGCGATTGTCAGTGTTCCTCAATTGTTCGCTGGCTCGAATTCTTTCGCTTCTCCTTCTCTGAGAGCGAGCAGCGGAATTTCGCGAGCGAGCTTCTTCTGCTACCTCCAAATTACTTGTACGGGCCAAGGCAATGTGCTGCGCATTACGGGTCCTTATTTGTGACGCATTTTGAGCATATTGGGCTCGGCTTCGTCAAAGTGCAGCTGGCGGCGCTGCTCTTGAGATAAAGATGGTATGCGCGGCATTCTCTTTATTTTGCTGTTAAAAAATAATTGTATAAACGTTAAGGGGTTATAATTTGTCAGAGATTTTCAAAATCTCTTTGGTCGGGATTCTGGTAAATATTTATTGATGTTCCACCTGAATTTCACCAGAAGAGACTTATGTGATACGAATTTATGAATCCTGTTTTACTTTATGGAAATACTTACCAAAGGAAAAAATATAATAATACTTTATTATTTCGTTACACACTTTTTTCACTTTTCACCTTATACCTTTTGGTGGATTTTTAATCACTTTTCACCGTTTACTTTTTATGGGCTTATATTCACATTTCACCTTGTGGACCTTTGGTGGATTTTCATTCACTTTTCACCTTATACTTTCGGTGTGTTTATATTAATTGAATATAAAAGATACACACAACAATGTATACGTTGTCACTCGGCAACTGGTTTTCACAGACTAATCCGGGGATTAGGATTACGAGTCAATATATAGGTTTGAATCATACCTGCTATTAACCTTCATATAACCCTTTCGATGGCGGACAATGCCTGATTTTAGGGACAATTCGTAGGTAAATTAGGTAAGCCAAGTTGATAACCTAATTTAAGGATTGCGTAATAACTGCATTATTACCTGTTATCTAGCTCCGTGGCAACCTTGTTAAGGTTATTTTTGTAATCTAAAATAGGAAAAACGGGTATCCTACCTTATAATTTTGACACCTGTATCCAACACCACCCCATTCAGCAAAATATTATAGTCGTCAGTTTTTTGTGAAAAATTAATTTCGTAATTCTGAAAAGTTAAAATATTCTATACCCTGAGAAAATACGATCAAAATCAACAAAGCAAAATTTTTTTTACATAATTTTTTCATTATTTTGCTGGCCGTTTCTTTGACAGCTGTAAGTTAGAGTCGTCCGATTTTTATTAAATTTCAATTCGAAATTCTTAAAAATACAAAAAGTGTTATTCCCAATAACATAAGATAATAATATGCCAAGAAACACCGAAGCTATAATACACAAAATGTTATTTCCAATAGTATAAGATAATATATCAAAAAACACCGAAGCTATAATTTGTTTCATATTATTTTCCCACCAATTTTCCGATCGTTCCTATAGCAGCTATATGATGTAGTCGTCCGATTTTGATAAAACTTAATTCGAAATTCAAAACTAATTAAAAGAAATGTTATTTCCAAGCTTAAGAGGTTTTATGTTAAAAAAACACCGAAGCTATAATTTGTTTCATATTATTTTCCCACCAATTTTCCGATCGTCCCTATGGCAGCTATATGATATAGTCGTCCGATTTTGATAAAATTAAATTCAAAAAATTCAGAACTAATTAAAAATTTTATTTCCAATTTTACGATCGTTCCTTTGGCAGCTATATGATATAGTCGTCCGATTTTGATAAAATTAAATTCGAAATTCAGAATGTATTAAAAAATGTTATTTACAAGCGTAGGAGGTTATATGTTAAAAAAAAAACACCGAAGTTATAATTTATTTCATATTATTTTCCCACCGATTTTACGATCGTTCCTATGGCAGCTATATGATATAGTCGTCCGATTTTGATAAAATTTAATTCGAAACTCAGAACTAATTAAAAAATATTAATTTCAAGCGTAGGAGGTTATATGTTAAGGAACACCGAAGCTATAATTTGTTTCATATTATTTTCCCACCAATTTTACGATCGTTCCTATCATATAGTCGTCCGATTTTTATAAAATTATATTCAAAATTCAGAATGAATTAAAAAATGTTATTTCCAAGCGTAGGAGGTTATATGTTAAAAAACACCGAAGCTATAATTTGTTTCATATTATGGCAGCTACACTCATAGAAATTTTACTGTAAAATCGCCCTAAAAACAAGGAAAATCGCCCTAAAACGGGGGTCAATGGCGACTGGGTAACAAAATAAGGGCAACATTTTCTAAAAATAGGCATGTATTGGTCTTACATTTAGGGCGTTTTTTCTTAGATCTAGGGTTAATTTTCTTAAATCTTGAGCGATGTTTCTGTTTTCAAATGTAAATACCCTTAACATATGAAAACAAATTTTAAGCATCCACGGCGGTATTTCTTGAAATTATGACGAAGCGCCCTAAAAACAAGAGCAAGTGCCCTAAATATTAAAACTAATTTTTATAAAAAAAACTCACGACCGCTGGGTTCGCAGTCGAGAGCACTACCGCTGCACCAAAGACGCATCTCGTTAGGCGACGCGCAAAAAGGTTCCATGTCTCAATTTGTTCTAAGAACAAATTTTCAATTTAATTCTAAGAAATATTCTCACTAATGACAATAAACTATGACTATGACTAACTATTATATTACCCAATTAGACTTAATCATTAAAAACTATTATTTTAATGTAATATACATTTTTTTTTGTTATTTTGACGAGTTCTAATATTTGTTTTGCCTCTGCACACAAAATTGTTCAAGAATTCAATTCTAAAAACTTGCACAAAAAAGATAAATACATGTTGACTCTTCGTGGGCTCGAACTCACGCCATTTAGACGAGTTTGAACGTTCAACGCATTAGACCGCTAGGCCACCGATTTTCAAATTTCAAGGTCGATTTTCTAGTTTCAAGGGCGATTTTGGATGATTTTTTGTTTCACGAAATAAGGCGATATGCCCTAAATATGAGAAAATATTAAAAGCATATGCTCGGAAAACTTCGACCTAAATAATAGAAATTTTAGAAAAATTAACCCTAAAACATATTTTCTATGGCGATGTTTCCTATATTTAGGGCGATTTTTCTTAATGTTAGGGCGATTTCATGTTTAGGGCGATTTTTCTAGTATTTAGAAAAATAATTTTATGAGTGTATATGATATAGAAATCCGATTTTGAAAAAATTAAATTCGAAATTCAGAACTAAATAAAAAATGTTATTTCCAAGCGTAAGAGGTTATATGTTAAAAGACTCCGAAGCTATAATTCGTTTCATATTATTTTACCACCGATTTTACGATCGTTCCTATGATATAGTCGTCCGATTTTTATAAAATTAAATTCGAAATTCAGAATGAATTAAAAAATGTAATTTCCAAGCGTAGGAGGTTATATATTAAAAAAGGAAGAACGTTATAGTCGAGTACCTCGACTATCAGATACCCGTTACTTAGCTAAATAGAGATATTCAAGTAGCAAAGCGAGATTAAAATGCGCCACCTACCAGCGGTATGCAGATTTAAGCGTAATGGGCGTTAGAGTGGGCGTGGCAAATTTGGACTAATCGATAGATATTGTCGAGACCAATACATTTAAGTTAAATTTTAAATAAAAATTGTGGGCGTCACCGGTTTTTGCGGTTTGTGGGCGTGGCATATTCGTGTAACAAACTTGCGCTGCGTATAAGGCTACGGAATCAAAATCTGAAATCCCAATTCTCTATCTTTGATAGTTTCCGAGATATCCAGGTTCATATTTACGATTTTTTGAAGTTTGTGGGCGGTTTATGGGCGTTAGGGTGCGCGTGGCACTCTACTGAAACAAACTTGGAACAGGAATCTGCACGCCAAATCTCAATAGCCTAGCTCCCATAGTTTCCGAGATCTCCGCGTTCATCCGGACAGACAGACGGACAGACGGACATGGCTAGATCGACTCGGCTAGTGATCCCACCAATTTTCCGATCGTTCCTATGGCAGCTATATGATATAGTCTTCCGATTTTGATAAAATTAAACTCGAAAGTCAGAACAAATCAAAAAATGTTATTTCAAGCGTAGGAGGTTATATGTTAAAAAACACCGAAGCTATAATTTGTTTCATATTATGGCAGCTATATGATATAGTAATCCGATTTTGATAAAATTAAATTCGAAATTCAGAACTTATTAAACAAGAGAGGAAGTTAACTTCGGCAAGCCGAAGTTTGAATACCCTTGCAGTTATAAGAAATAATCAATGTTAGTAACACTATGTTACATTTTAAGGATTGTTGCTAGCTTCAGTGATATTAAAACAATTTTACGTACTCAGCCCCCACACCACGTCAAGGTCACAATTCACGAGGGGGAAAATATTATCATTTATATATATATATATACAATTTTGAATCAACTACGTTGATAGATAGAAATAAATAAATTAATAATACCATAAAAATAGATATATACAATATGCTATATACAATTAATTATTTTTTCTAACCTATTACAATTTTTACAATTTATATATTTAATTATATTACCTACTACAAGCTATACTTAAAAAAATCCATCGTGGTGGCTATATGGTGTCTCATAAGTAATGGCAAGAGCTTGTGGAATTCGAGAATCTGAAAATATCCAACCAATTTGTGTTATTTGTTTTGTTGTGGGAGAATCATTGATTGAAAAGAGGTTATAGGCATTCAAGTGTTCCTCCAGAATATCAGTCCCTGTGGATCTGAAAATATTAAAATCTCCTAATATTACTACTTTAGTATTATCCATTCTAAGCACTTTTTCCACATCAGCTTTTATTTCAATTCGAAATCTTGCAATAGGAAATCCGGGACTCCTTTAAACAATTATAAATGACATGTCAAGATATTTAAATGCAGTCGATTGATACGTTGCCCTTGTGTTTGTGGACTTCTTTGTCTCAAACAGAAATAATACATTTTGCGAAATGTTTTGTTTAGCATAAATAAGTATTCCGTTCTTCCCAATACCATTCAAACGATTGCAATCTATTCTTCTTATAATGTCGAAATCCCTTAAAGTGTACTCTTCTTGTGGAAGAGTCCAGGTTTCAACAAAACATTCAAAGTTGGCAGAACCAATAATGTTGTCGTTGGCAACATCTTCGCGATGAGCGCGAAGAGATTACACGTTGTGGTAATATAAAGAGATATCCTCATTTTCATTGACCAAAAATTCATAATGCGTAGTCAAAGCCTTTTCCCCTCTTAAACGTTCAAATTCTACTTTGACATTTGTAGCTCCAAATCTAGTTGGAGGGACAAAGTCTCCTAAAAGGAAAAGGCCCGATGCGCTAGTTGCTCTGCTGCAACTTACGTACAACAAAGCTCGCTTAATGCCTCTTTTAAGATGCACTGCGACTTTGCTGTAGGTTGCTCCTTGGCTCTTATGGATGGTAATAGCCTCAGCAGGAACAACTGGAAATTGTTTTCGATCAATAGAAGAATGTCCCGAATTTCCGCATTGGAATACTCGGGCTGTTTTATAAATTGGAGTCCAGTCTGGTTGATTATTTCCTCGAACTTTTGACCTAGCTATAGTACCGACAGTGGCATCTGTAAACTTAATCCACAGTCCAGTAACTAATAATGAGCCGTTAACCATACAGTTGTCAATTAGCATTAATTGACAAGTTGCCCCATTAACAAGTCCATCATTTGTGTCAATATTGATGGTACCAAATATTTTGCAGTAGTCTTCAGGTGTAAAATATATGGTAGACCCTGAGTTTCAGAAGTCTTCATGTTTTGGGCATGCCTTAGAGTTGATTCTCGACTTCTTTCAGACATGTTAGCTGACTTAACTGTATCTATTGCAGTTGACACAAATTCTTCAGTTCTAATTTGGGCAAGTTTTAGGGAGTTGTAATGGTTTACGTCAGCGTTAGAACAGAATAAGTGAGTTGCATAGTCAGGAACATCGGTTACATCGGAACTCTTGTCCTGAAAAGCTCAATATCTGCATCTGTCATGTTGGCTTCAGACATATTATTTAAAGCCAAAGCAAAAGCGTGGTCGTCACGTTGCCGCATTATTTCCGTTAGCTCGAAAAACGTAAAGTTATTCCAAAGGTTAGCTCCTGCCAGAATATTATAGGGATTAGATGTATTTTCTGCGAATATCCAACGATCTCCAACTGGGCTAAGCTGCTTCAGATCTCCAAACACTATTATAGACATGCCCCCAAAACTTACATCTTGACTTCTAAAAATTTGACAAAGTCTTTGATCTAAGTATCCAAGCATTTTTGATCCGACCATCGAGATCTCATCTATAATAATTAATTGGATTTCAATCAACTTGCAATGCATTGTATTTAAAGTGTCATTGCTTAAGGGTCTTAAAGGACCAGATGTTTAAGTAACAGGAAGGGAGAAAACTGAATGAAGCGTTAGTCCCCCAATCCCAAAAGCTGCTTTTCCAGTAGGAGCACAAAGTAAAACCTTTGCGGAAACTGTTGCCCCAGGAAGTTTATTTGCTCGCCAAGTTATACACTGAAATATTGTAGAAATCAATCTGCTTTTTCCCCACTCCGGCCCCTCCACCAACATATTCATAAAATGTTTTTTTGGCTGCAACATTATACATTACGTGGGCGTAATACTGGCGTTGCTTAAAGTTAAGAAACCGGGTAAGCGAGCAAAGGTTATCGTCACATACTATCGGAGGAAGTCATATAAGAGGAAGTTCGCCATTTGAATCATTTTCATCTTGGAGTACATTTACGTTTTGGCCGACGTCGGGGACTGCCAAAGCTCTGAACTCTTCATCAAGGTATTGAGAGGCTGGCCCTTCGGGAAGGGGGCCGTTTTCTTCTCTATCCACATTTTGCAGATCTTGAAGAACTCTCTCTAACTCCATGTCGTCAAACACATCATACTGCTCTTTATTGCGTTTAATAATTTCAAAATTATTTCTAAATGTGCTTTCATTGTCGTTTGCAATGAGTTCCGTCTCTTCACTCCTCCATGGGAAAAAGAGCATAACGTGCTCTCTAAAATAATCTGATGGAGAAGAGCCTAAACTGAAGCGAACCCACCTAAGAATTAGGGCATGATTACGTCTTTTTACCCTACCAGGCCATCCAGCATTTGGTAACTTTGTGCAGCAACGTTATTTTCATCATCTGCATCAAAGTCGATTGGTTCGTCATATTCTTCGTTTGACTGTTCTGACCGTGCATTTAGCTTGGAGAATTTGAACCAAGCCGCAAATTCCGCAAGTCATAACGATTCTAGTTGTTCATGTCTTTGCACGTATCGATCAAGTAAATTTCGCTCAAAAATATCTGTTGAGTTTGCGGGAAGCTGTTCTAATTCTCTGTTAGATCGGACTATCCGGACCCTTTTATGTAGATGGCAAGTGTTAATAAAAACATTCCCTTCACTAGCCTCAGACAAGTGCAAACCTAAAATGTTGTATGCTGCTTCCTGGGCAGATATTTCTGTAGCGTTAATAAACTTGCTCCCTAAATGCTGCAATTTTCTTTTGACGGAAACACTTCCATGGCTTATTTCTGTGATTGCTTCTCGAAGCAGTTGCGATACGCCACGGTTGGATTTATTTATGTAGTTAATTATATGACTACAACAGGCGTAAGCATCTAGAATGAATTGAATATCCATGTTTGCTCTATGCAAGCCTAAAATATTTATATTGTAAGCATTTAGCACCCTATCAGAAAATTGGCGACGAAGAAATACTTGGGGCTTTTTTAAGCTAGACCGAATGGCGAACTTGTACTCCTCATATAAAATTTCAAGATGGCTGGAAAAATATTCAAAATTATTAAACATGGCCGATTCTTCTTCGGAGACAGACTTTAGGAGCTTTTTAACTTTTTTAAATATTTCTTTATATTCTTCAACGTTGGATTCTTCTCAAAACCAGAGTTTCAGGCATTGGTGGGTATGGCATATTAAAACGGCAGAATTGTTGTCCTCGCAGTTCCCTTAAACATGAAGCGCTGTGCTTATGGCGCTGATATTGAATTATTTCATGAATTTCAGGATCGTCCCCGCTGGTAGTAACGAAACGATCAATAAAGCGGGTGACCTCTTCGGCGTTATCGGGTCCTTCTAGCTTTGGGGCACCAAAAAACCAATACATGCCATGAGAGTGCGGCGATCCTCTGTGCTGGAACTCGATCCTCCAATGTAGTCGAAGTACCGGGAGCACGTTACTGGGTCCGATCGAATTAATCTAGCTTTTTCGGCGCTAGAAAGATCTGCTGCCTCTTCCTCAGTAATGTCTCTGCTATCCAATAAAAGAGAGAGAATAACTAAGAGTTCGTTCCATTTAGGCTCAGCAGCAGAGAGGGTTATGAAGAATGTAGGCAACCCAAATTGTCTTATCATGGCTGACTTTCTTTTTTTCTGCCTCCTAGTGTGCTGGAGCTGAACGGAGGCCTTTTAGAATGTGAAATCCATCGTCATGTTGTACAAGACTGTCAACAAATGAATTATCCCTCACATTTGCAGCAGTTACTGCACCTTATTTTTTTCGTAGGGCAATGGAAATAGAACTTTGAATTCGTTGCATTTCATAAAACTTGTACATATAAAGGACTTTGGGCACTACTGCGCAACGACGGTCGTAAAAGCGAATTTGCGATCTTGCTTTTTTTGCATAGGTCGAATTCCCCTTAAATATTTTGCCGCAAGAAATAGTTGGGAAGGAAAGTTCTTCTGCGTCGTCGTCAAGGGTTAAATTTGTTGGAATGCGGCCTTCTCCGGGAGCCATAGCAATACGCTGAAGTCCAATATCATCGTTTTCTAATAGGGTTTCATGACCTCCGGGATTTAAATCACCTTCTTGCTCGTCATTTGATTGAGAATGAGAATGTTGACGAAGAAGCTCTTCTACGACTTCTCGGTCAGATTCATCTCCGATGAAAGGTATCTCTTCTTCGGCTTCCATTTGATTGAGCCAATCATTGTCAAAGGAAATGTTGTGCTTTTTGTAGAGCTCAGTGTTATCCAAGTATCGCACAGCTTGAATAACCCGAGCGGGTCGAATAGTTTCCGTCATGAAATTATGGGAATATTCGAACTTTCTTTTTAAATGAACCTGGATTACATGGGTCGAATCAAAGGTACTGACATTGGAACATTGACTACACCGCCTCTTATTCCGCATTGCCTTTCATATCCAAGGCGCTCCTCAAGACATGTCAAAAATTGATATTTGCCGGACGGACTCGGAAACTTTCTGCTTAAATAAAAAACATTGTATAGACTAAAATTGGGGTATTTAGAAGAAATAGTACGTATGTTCAAACCACTTGCCTGAGATGGAAACCACGTTCCTCCACAGCAAGTATAAAACTTAGTTGGTCCGTCATTAATGTTACAAAGAAATTGTTCCCTTGCCGTAGCTCGACTCCTCCGTCGCTGGCGTTCCCGTTGATCCTCTCGTTCATCCTCTGAAAGTTGTGCTCTTGCAGCAATATTGCGCTGTGACTGTCTGGAAGATTCCGCCTGTAGACCTGTATGTGAGAAGTCGCTCGTCAGCCATTTCCTGAATTTGTTGTTCCCGAAATCTTTGCTGAAGTCTTGTGTTCCGATGATGCACTGTGTTGGTCCTTTGCTCCTGTGTCCTAGTGATAGGGTTGTCCCTGGTGATCCTATGAGCTGCTGCGTCCCGTAAACGCTCGAGTCCTCTATTTTTCTCGATCGATCTCCAGGTAGCATGATCAGCAGTGTTTCGCGACTGCTCTCGTCGTCGCTCCTCGGAATCCGACCTGACTATTGCGCGCGCTACAGCGTCCCGTGCGCGCTCTGGTCCTCGATTTTCCTCGATCGATCTCAACGTAGCATGGTCAGCATAATTTTGCACCTGCTGTCGTCGTCGCTCTTCGGAATTCGACCTGGCGCTTGCGTGCTCTGCAGCGTCCCGTGTGCGCTCGAGTCCTCGATTTTCCTCGATCGATCTCCAGGTAGCATGGTCAGCTGTTTTTCGCGACTACTCTCGTCCTCGCTCCTCGGAATCCGACCTGACCGTTGCGCGCGCTACAGCGTCCCGTGCGCGCTCGGGTCCTCGATTTTCCCCAATCGATCTCCACATAGCATGATCAGCAGTGTTTCGCGACTGCTCTCGTCGTCGCTCCTCGGAATCCGACCTGACCATTGCACGCGCTGCAGCGCCCCGTGCGGGCTCACGTCCTCGATTTTCCCCGATCGATCTCCAGGTAGCATGATCAGCAGTGTTTCGCGACTGCTCTTGTCGTCGCTCCTCGGAATCCGACCTGACCATTGCGCGCGCTGCAGCGTCCCGTGCGCGCTCGGGTCCTCGATTTTCCCCGATCGATCTACAGGTAGCGCGATTGTCAGTGTTCCTCAATCGTTCGCTGGCTCGAATTCTTTCGCTTCTCCTTCTCTGAGAGCGAGCAGCGGAATTTCGCGAGCGAGCTTCTTAAGCTACCTCCAAATTACTTGTACCGGCCAAGGCAATGTGCTGCGCATTACGGGTCCTTATTTGTGACGCACTTTGAGCATATTGGGATCGGCTTCGTCTAAGCGCAGCTTGGCGGCGCCGCTCTTGAGATAAAGAAGATATGCGCGGCATTCTCTTTATTTTGCTGTTAAAAAATAATTGTATAAAAGTTATGGGGTTATAATTTGTCAGAGATTTTCAAAATCTCTTTGGTCGGGATTCTGGTATAATAATACTTTATTATTTTGTTACAAACTATTTGCAAATTTCACCTTGTACTTTTTGGTGGATTTTCATTCACTTTTCACCTTATACTTTCGGTGTGTTTATATTAATTGAATATAAAAGATACACACAACAATGTATACGTTGTCACTCAGCAACTGGTTTTTACAGACTAATCCAAGGATTAGGATTACGAGTCAATATATAGATTTGAATTATACCTGCTATTAACCTTCATATAACCCTTTCGAAGGCGGACAATGCCTGATTTTGCGGACAATTCGTAGGTAAATTAGGTTAACCAAGTTGATAACCTAATTTAAGGATTGCGTAATAACTGCATTATTACTTGTTATCTAGCTTCGTGGCAACCTTGTTAAGGTTATTTCTGTAATCTAAAATCTGTAATGTAAAATATTCTTTACCCAGAGTAAAGGAAAATACGATCAAAATCAACAAACCAAAATTTTTTTAAAATAGTTATTTCGTTATTTTTCTGACCGTTTCTTTGACAGCTATATGTTTATACCCGTTACTCGTAGAGTAAAAGGGTATACTAGATTCGTCGGAAAGTATGTAACAGGCAGTTCACTCCTTAACGTTGGAATTTCCGTTGGTGCATCTGCTGAATTTTCCAGAGCAGCTAGAGACTGCTGGTCTAGTTTTCTTCTGATAATAAAACACTGGAGTGGATCCCAGGATTTTGTGCTCACATCGAGGTTTTTAAGAGTACTCATTGAGTTTTTGATAGTGTCATGTAAAGCCCTTAGTTGGCGCGAGCAGCCGTCTATAGGCTTATAGTCAACCATTTTTGCTATGGCGGCGAATACTAGTATTTTTCCATTCTGGTACCTGGCCTTTAAACGCAACCAGGTGTCGTCATAGCCACCCTGTGAGAAGGCTGTGTCTGTCAAGACGTTTCTCGCTTCACCACGAAGCGAACTCTGTAGAATATGCAGTTTTTGACTGGCCGAATATGGTTTATTATGTACCAATTCCACAAAGAGATCATGGAACCGTGGCCAGTCTAGATACTCGCCGTTGAACTCCGGAATGCTAATTGGCGGAAGTGCCAAGTTTAGGCTCATTGGCGAGTCGTTTTCTCGAAGCAGGTTCATTTCGTATTCCTCGTATAATGTGTGGAATTGAGCTAGCTCTGCTTCTGCCAGAGCTGCGGCCCCAGGTGTGCTGCCCAATTCGTCGTGGGCTTGCCTCAGTAACGCCCAATGGAGATCCAGGTGCCTTTGTAGGGCTGGGATGACGGTTGGGGCATTCGAGGCTAATGTTAATGATGACTCCAATTCGTTGCATCTTCTCTGTAACTGTCGGATCACCGTGTCAATTGTGGAATCTCCTTTGACTTGATCTCTTGTTGTGATCTTGATGTTGGCCGAAGTTCGTCTCGGGGCTTTCGGTAGCCCGCTTCCAGTCGGCATGTTGTCCAGAAAGATATTCTGATATTTTTCGACCAGCTCCTTAAGTGCTACTAGTCGTGACGAGTACTCATTTCCAGTGGGTAATGCCGCTTGCTGGACTTCTTCATCTACATAGGTCGCAAAACTGCTGCCAGAGATCGTTTAACTGATTTAGCTTACCGGAATAGTAGCCGTCTCGGTGGCGTCGGTCGGCAGAATCCTTGCCATAATTCTTAATGAGCTGTTGGATTTTCCCTTGCAGCTCGTTTTGGGTGTCTAGTAATCGATTGTGTAAATCGATTATTGTGTGACTTGTTTCCTCAATGAATGAAGTAGACATATTGTGTGTCTTGGAAACAAAGAATCTTGTGAAGCTGGATGAAGCTGAGTATCCTGTGAAACTGGATGAAGCTGAGTATCCTGTCAAGCTGGATGAAGCTGAAGTTCCTGTGACGCTGGAAGAAGAAGCGTATCCTGTGAAGCTGGATGAAGCTGAAGTTCCTGTGACGCTGGAAGAAGAAGCGAATCCTGTGAAGCTGGATTAAGCTGAAGTTCCTGTGACGCTGGAAGACGAAGCGTATCCTGTGAAGCTGGATTAAGCTGAAGTTCCTGTGACGCTGGAAGACGAAGCGTATCCTGTGAAGCTGGATTAAGCTGAAGTTCCTGTGACGCTGGAAGACGAAGCGTATCCTGTGAAGCTGGATTAAGCTGAAGTTCCTGTGACGCTGGAAGAAGAAGCGAATCCTGTGAAGCTGGATTAAGCTGAAGTTCCTGTGACGCTGGAAGACGAAGCGTATCCTGTGAAACTGGATTAAGCTGAAGTTCCTGTGACGCTGGAAGAAGAAGCGAATCCTGTGAAGCTGGATTAAGCTGAAGTTCCTGTGACGCTGGAAGAAGAAGCGTATCCTGTGAAGCTGGATTAAGCTGAAGTTCCTGTGACACTGGAAGAAGAAGCGTATCCTGTGAAGCTGGATTAAGCTGAAGTTCCTGTGACGCTGGAAGAAGACGCGTATCCTGTGAAGCTGGATTAAGCTGAAGTTCCTGTGACGCTGGAAGAAGAAGCGTATCCTGTGAAGCTGGATAAAGCTGAAGTTCCTGTGACGCTGGAAGAAGAAGCGTATACTATGAAGCTGGATTAAGCTGAAGTTCCTTTAGTGGGAAGGGGGTTGCTTGAGTGTGACCCTTTGTTGTTAAAGGATCACGTCGGGGTCACCAATGTTTGTGCCTAACCGAAGTAGACACTTCCGGGTCACACCGTGGGACAAGGGGGTAATGAGCACTTGTCGCTGGCACGGGGACGCTTTGCTGGCAGGACGATCGCGTCGCGGCAATGGTAACGATAGTTACTGCGATGCCGGACCACAGGCGATGCTGAACTGCGCTGAGGGTGAGCTAACGGGGTTAGCTGCTAGTAGAGATAGTGTATTACGAGCCCTATTCCCAGAGGTAGGAAGTAGAACCGCGGAGTTATGAGATGCGTTGATAACTGATTTTTTCTTCATTTGGTACATGCTTATATACTACTTGGAAGACGGAAGTTTAGTGTAATGATTAGTGAAGTACGCTATATTCTAAAGTAGGTAGGTAGGTAAGGGAGTTTTGATTATGGTAGCAGTTTGTGTAGTTGGCTCGGCAGACGCTGCAAATTGTGCTGACTGCATTGACGGTGAGTTAGTGAGACATATAATATGCTGATCAGCAATTCTCATATGCAGTGGGTGCTACTGTGCGCCTGGTACTGTTCCCAACTTGGCTACTGCTTGATTTGTTGGGTGTGGTCATGTTGAGTACTTTTGGGTACGAACAGAAGCGTTTCCGACCCCATAAAGTATATATATTCTTGATCAGGATCACTAGCCGAGTCGATCTAGCCATGTCCGTCTGTCCGTCTGTCTGTCCGGATGAACGCTGAGATCTCGGAAACTATGGGAGCTAGGCTATTGAGATTTGGCGTGCAGATTCCTGAGCTTCTTACGCAGCGCAAGTTTGTTTCAGTAGAGTGCCACGCCCACTCTAACGCCCACAAGCCGCCCAAAACTGTGGCTCCTACAGTTTTGATGCTAGAATAAAAATTTTAACTGAAATGTAATGTTCTCATTAATACCTATCGATTGACCCAAAAAAAAGTTTGCCACGCCCACCCTAACGCCCATAAACCGCCCCCAAACTTCAAAAAACCGTAAATATGAACGTGGATATCTCGGAAACTATCAAAGATAGAGAATTGGGACTTCAGATTTAGATTCCGTAGCCTTATACGCTGCGCAAGTTTGTTACGCGAACATGCCACGCCCACAAACCGCGAAAACCTGTGACGCCCACAATTTTTATGCTAGATAAAAAATTTTAGCTGAAATGTATTGGTCTCGTCAAAAATACGCCCACTCTAACGCCCATTACGCTTAAATCTGTATACCGCCGGTAGGTGGCGCATTTTAATCTCGCTTTGCTACTTGCATATCTCTATTTAGCTGAGTAACGGGTATCTGGTAGTCGAGGTACTCGACTATAGCGTTCTTCCTTGTTTTTTTTATTAAATTTAAATACGCAATTCTTAAAAATTAAAAAAATGTTATTCCCAATAGCATAAGATAACAATATGCCAAGAAACACCGAAGCTATAATTTGTTTCATTTTATTTTTAAATTTTAAATTCGAAATTCAGAACTAATTAAAAAATGTTATTTCTAAGCGTAGGAGGTTATATGTTAAAAAAACACCTAAGAAATAATAAAAAAATTTTGTTTCGATTTTTCCTATGGGAGCTATAAGATATAGTTGTCCGATCAGGCTGGTTCCGACTTATATATTTTCTGCATAAGAAAGAAGACTTTTGGAAAAGTTTCAGCGCGACAGCTTTAAGACAGACGGACATGGCTAAAAAAATCAATTACAAAAAAATAAAATATGCAAGGGTATAATAAATATTTCATTATTTCGCTGGCCGTTTCTTTGACAGCTATATGTTAGAGTCGTCCGATTTGTATTAAATATAATTCGAAGTTCTTAAAAATACACAAAATGTTATTTCCAATAGTATAAGATAATATATCAAAAAACACCGAAGCTATAATTTGTTTCATATTATTTTCCCACCAATTTTCCGATCGTTCCTATGGCAGCTATATGATGTAGTCGCCCGATTTTGATACAATTAAATTCGAAATTCAGAACTAATTAAAAAATGTTATTTCCAAGCGTAGGAGGTTATATGTTAAAAAACACCAAAGCTATAATTTGTTTCATATTATTTTCCCACCAATTTTACGATCGTTCCTATGGCAGCTATATGATGTAGTCGCCCGATTTTGATAAAACTTAATTCGAAATTCAAAACTAATTTTAAAAATGTCATTTCCAAGCTTAAGAGGTTTTATGTTAAAAAAACACCGAAGCTATAATTTGTTTCATATTATTTTCCCACCAATTTTTCGATCGTCCCTATGCACAGTGGTTCGGCTTGTATGAAGCTGCGGCCATAATTACTTTTAGTTGTTATATTGTTACAAAATTTTCCCCAAAATTAAAAAAAAATATTATAAATATATGTATGTTATAAGAAATGGCCATATCGTACGTCTATATGATATAGCTGCTATAGGAACGATCGCCGCCGTGACGACACCTTTGTTTTCCACCACCAACTTTGAAGTCTCATTACTTTTTGAACAGCCCTCGTATCGAGGCAATTTTTTTTTTTAATTTACTTTGAACCTTTTGTAATACAATAAATAAAAAAAGTTTTCAATTATTTTTTGCGTTTTCAAATAAGAATTTTTTTAAAAAGGGTCCAAAAAACGGGTTGTGAATGAGAAGACCCCCTTAAATAGAAAATTAGTAAATAAGCATATTTTTTCTCATTTTTAGAGGTATGTTATCTAAACTGCCATAGGAAAAATCAACTATTTTGTTTATATTTCATAAATTTAAATATCTTCACCCGTCTAATTCTCAAGCTATACACCTACTAAAATAATATCATATCAAAAATCATAAATTAAACAATCATATTGTAAGCCAATTTATTATATTGATTGTAGCCCTTATTCTCAATATTATTTTGAACATCCTCGATAATTTCCCGTAATTTCGCAGCGTTGCTACCACCTTTGGTGCACCATAAATTTAAAAAATAGTGTCGTGAAAATACACAATGATACGAATCTCCTTTGGGAATGCAAACAAAAATTATAAAAGAAAAACGGAAAAATAATTAGAATAATTTTAACTAAAAGAAATAAACTGACAAATAGAAGCTGTAAACAATCACAAAAGACGAACACAAATACACAACAAAAACAGAGACACAAAAGACGCGCTGGCAAAATTTGACCTTGAAAAAATAAGAAGTCGTGTTAGCATATTAACGATTACAACTACATTCGCAACATTCCGCACCTAACTTTAACGATTTTAAAATCTTAAAACTCTGATAAGTATAAAAAAATCCTTGTTTGGAATCGTGTGGGATCACAACTAAAACATTAGGTAAACAAATTTGAGACACACAAAACAGGTACAAACAAAGAGGTTTCACATATCAAGTTAGATTTTATTAATTTCGTATCAAGTTAATATAAATTAATTTCATAAAGTAAAATAAATACCTTGAGCTTCAAAATCCATTTTGAATAATATAAATTTATCAACTTGAACAGTTACCAGTCCGATTTGAAGTGCGGTTTTGCTTTGAAATATATCACCACAGCTCCGATGCGCTGTTGAAATGAACACGTGTTCATGCTTTTGATTCTATTTTTAGAATGTACCGTTGGGTTTCCAGCGAAAACCGGTTTGCAAATTGAAAGATTGGACATTTTAGAGACAAACTGTGTAAATTTAATTTAAATATTTTCAAATCGGTTTTTTTTAATTTTGGCCTCTGACAGAACCACTGTGCTATGGCAGCTATATGATATAGTCGTCCGATTTTGATAAAATTAAATTCAAAATTCAGAACTAATTAAAAATTTTATTTCCAATTTTACGATCGTTCCTTTGGCAGCTATATGATACAGTCTTTCGATTTTGATAAAATTCAATTCGAAATTCAAAACTAATTAAAAATGTAATTTCCAAGGAAAGGAGGTAATATGTTAAAAAACGCCTAAGATATAATTTTTTAACATTTTTTTTTCCGATTATTCCTATGGGAGCTATAAGATATAGTTGTCCGATCCGGCTGGTTACGACTTATATACTACCTGCAAAAGATATAAGACTTTTGGGAAAGTTTCAGCCCGATAGCTTTAAAACTGAGAGACTAGTTTGCGTAGAAACGGACGGACATGGCTAGATCGACTCGTCTAGTGATGCTGATCAAGAATATATACACTTTATGGGGTCGGAAACGTCTCCTTCACTGCGTTGTAAACTTCTGACTGAAATCATTATACCCTCTGCAAGGGTATAATGATATTTCCAAGCTTAGGAGGTTTTATGTTAAAAAAACACCGAAGCTATAATTTGTTTCATATTATTTTCCCACCAATTTTCCGATCGTTCCTATGGCAGCTATATGATAAAGTCGTCCGATTTTGATACAATTAAATTCGAAATTCAGAACTAATTAAAAAATGTTATTTCCAAGCGTAGGAGGTTATATGTTAAAAAACACCAAAGCTATAATTTGTTTCATATTATTTTCCCACCAATTTTACGATCGTTCCTATGGCAGCTATATGATATAGTCGTCCGATTTTGATAAAATTAAATTCAAAATTCAGAACTAATTAAAAAATGTTATTTCCCAGCGTAGGAGGTTATATGTTAAAAAACACCGAAACTATAATTTGTTTCATATTATTTTCCTACCAATTTTACGATCGTTCCTTTGGCAGCTATGTTATATAGTAGTCCGATTTTGATAAAATTTAATTCGAAATTCGAAACTAATTCAAAAATGTTATTTCCAAGCGTAGGAGGTTATATGTTAAAAAACACCAAAGCTATAATTTGTTTCATATTATGGCAGCTATATGATATAGTCATCCGAATTTGATAAAATTTAATTCGAAATTCAAAACTAATTCAAAAATGTTATTTCCAAGCGTAGGAGGTTATATGTAAAGCAAGGAAGAACGCTATAGTCGAGTACCTCGACTATCAGATACCCGTTACTCAGATAACAAACTTTAAAATAAGTTAGCCGAGCACTTTGTTCTCTCTCCCTTGCTCTCATTTCTCGGCGCACTTTGCTCTCTCTGAGCGCCGGCAGGGCTTTTTTCTTTGCCGCTAAGTTCGGCCGGCAACTATTTACATACACACACATACACGCGTAAAAACATTTCGCATTGTCTGGCTCTGACGTCATAGCTTTTTTCTTTTGAGGTTTGTGGGCGTTAGAGTGGGCGCAGCAAAATTTTTTTTTGGTCAATCGATAGGTATTGTTAAGACTAATACATTTCAGTTAAAATTTTCTATCTAGCATCAAAACTGTAGGAGTTACATTTTAGGGCGGTTTGTGGGCGTTAAAGTGGGCGTGGCAGTCTACTGAAACAAACTTGCGCTGCGTAAGAAGCTCAGGAATCTGTACGCCTAATCTCAATAGCCTAGCTCTCATAGTTTCCGAGATCTCAGCGTTCATCCGGACAGACGGACATGGCTAGATCGACTCGGCTAGTGATCCTGATCAAGAATATATATACTTTATGGGGTCGGAAACGCTTCCTTCTGCCTGTTACATACTTTCCGACGAATCTAGTATACCCTTTTACTCTACGAGTAACGGGTATAAAAACACCGAAACTGTAAGTTGTTTCGTATTATTTTCCCACCGATTTTACGATCGTTCCTATGGCAGCTATATGATATAGTAGTCCGATTTTGATAAAATTAAATTCGAAATTCAGAACTAATTAAAAAATGTTATTTCCAAGCGTAGGAGGTTATATGTTAAATAACACCGAAGGTATAATTTGATTCATATTATTTTCCCACCAATTTTACGATCGTTCCTAAGGCAGCTATATGATATAGTCGTCCGATTTTGATAAAATTAAATTCAAAATTCAGAATGATTTCAAAAATGTTATTTCCAAGCGTAGGAGGTTATATGTTAAGGAACACCGAAGCTATAATTTTTTTCATATTATTTTCCCACCGATTTTACGATTGTTCCTATGGCAGCTATATGATATAGTCGTCTGATTTTGATAAAATTTAATTCAAAATTCAGAATGAACTAAAAAATGTTATTTCCAAGCGTTGGAAATTACATGTTTAAAAACACCGAAGCTATAATTTGTTTCATATTCTGGCAGCTATATGATATAGTCATCCGGTTTTTATAAAATTTAATTCGAAATTCAAAACTTATTCAAAAATGTTATTTCCAAGCGTAGGAGGTTATAATTTAAAAAACACCGAAGCTATAATTTGATTCATATTATTTTCCCACCAATTTAACGATCGTTCCTATGGCAGCTATATGATATAGTCGTCCGATATTGATACAATTTAATTCGAAATTCAAAACTAATTCAAAAATGTTATTTCCAAGCGTAGGAGGTTATATGTTAAACAAGGAAGAACGCTATAGTCGAGTACCTCGACTATCAGATACCCGTTACTCAGCTAAATAGAGATATGCAAGTAGCAAAGCGAGATTAAAATGCGCCACCTACCGGCGGTATACAGATTTAAGCGTTATGGGCGTTAGAGTGGGCGTGGCAAATTTTTTTTTGGACCAATCGATAGGTATTGACGAGACCAATACATTTCAGCTAAAATTTTTTATCTAGCATAAAAATTGTGCGCGTCACAGGTTTTCGCGGTTTGTGGGCGTTAGAGTGGGCGTGGCATATTCGCGTAACAAACTTGCGCTGCGTATAAGGCTACGGAATCTAAATCTGAAGTCCCAATTCTCTATCTTTGATAGTTTCCGAGATATCCACGTTCATATTTACGGTTTTTTGAAGTTTGTGGGCGGTTTATGGGCGTTAGGGTGGGCGTGGCAAACTTTTTTTCGGTCAATCGATAGGTATTAATGAGAACATTACATTTCAGTTAAAATTTTTATTCTAGCATCAAAACTGTAGGAGCCACAGTTTTGGGCGGTTTGTGGGCGTTAGAGTGGGCGTGGCACTCTACTGAAACAAAATTGCGCTGCGTAAGAAGCTCAGGAATCTGCACGCCAAATCTCAATAGCCTAGCTCCCATAGTTTCCGAGATCTCAGCGTTCATCCGGACAGACAGACGGACATGGCTAGATCGACTCGACTAGTGATCCTGATCAAGAATATATATACCTTATGGGGTCGGAAACTCTTCCTTCTGCCTGTTACATACTTTCCGACAAATCTAGTATACCCTATTACTCTACGAGTAACGGGTATAAAAACACCGAAGCTATAATTCGTTTCATATTATTTTCCCACCGATTTTACGATCGTTCCTATGGCAGCTATATGATATAGTCGTCCGATTTTTATAAATTTAAATTCAAAACTCAGAATGAATTTAAAAATGTTATTTCCAAGCGTAGGAGGTTATATGTTAAAAAACACCGAAGCTATAATTTGTTTCATATTATGGCAGCTATATGATATAGTCATCCGATTTTGATAAAATTTAATTCGAAATTCAAAACTAATTCAAAAATGTTATTTCCAAGCGTAGGAGGTTATATGTTAAAAAAGACCGAAGCTATAAGTTGTTTCGTTTTATTTTCCCACCGATTTTACTATCGTTCCTATGGCAGCTATATGATAGAGTAGTCCGATTTTGATAAAATTAAATTCAAAATTCAGAATGAATTCAAAAATGTTATTTCCAAGCGTAGGAGGTTATATGTTAAAAAACACCGAAGCTATAATTTGTTTCATATTATTTTCCCACCAATTTTACGATCTTTCCTCTGGCAGCTACATATAGATATAGTCTTCCGATTTTGATAAAATTTATTTCGAAATTCAAAACTAATTAAAAAATGTTATATGCAAGGAAAGGAGGTAATATGTTAAAAAACGCCAAAGATATCATTTCTTTACATTTTTTTTCGGATTATTCCTATGTTAGCTATAAGATATAGTTGTCCGATCCGGCTGGTTCCGACTTATATACTACCTGCAAAATATAGAAGACTTTTGGGAAAGTTTTAGCCCGATAGCTTTAAAACTGAGAGACTAGTTTGCGTGGAAACGGACGGACAGACGGACATGGCTAGATTGACTCGTCTAGTGATGCTGATCATGAATATATACACTTTATGGGGTCGGAAACGTCTCTTTCACTCTTTCACAAACTTCTGACTGAAATCATTATACTCTCTGCAAGGGTACAAAATTGTTATTTCCAAGCTTAGGAGGTTATATGTTAAAAAACACCGAAGCTATAATTTGTTTCATATTATTTTCCCACCGATTTTACGATTGTTCCTATGGCAGCTATATGATATAGTCGTCCGATTTTGATAACATTAAATTCAAAATTCAGAATTCAGAATAAATTAAAAAATGATATTTACAAGCGTAGGAGGTTAAATGTTAAAAAACACCGAAGCTATAAATTGTTTCATATTATTTTCCCACCGATTTTACGATCGTTCCCATGGCAGCTATATGATATAGTCGTCCGATTTTGATCAAATTAAATTCGAAATTCAGAACTAATTAAAAACTGTTATTTCCAAGCGTGAAGGTTATATGTTAAAAAAACACCGAAGCTATAACTTGTTTCATATTATTTTCCAACCAATTTTACGATCGTTCCTATGGCAGCTATATGATATAGTCGTCCGATTTTGATAAAATTAAATTCGAAATTCAGAACTAATTAAAAAATGTTATTTCCAGGCGTAGGAGTTTATATGTTAAAAAACACCGAAGCTATAATTTATTTCATATTATTTTCCCACCAATTTTACGATCTTTCCTCTGGCAGCTATATGATATAGTCTTCCGATTTTGATAAAATTTTTTTTCGAAATTCAAAACTAATAAAAAAAATGTTATTTCCAAGGAAAGGAGGTAATATGTTAAAAAACACCAAAGATATAATTTTTTTACATTTTTTTTCCGATTATTCCTATGTTAGCTATAAGATATAGTTGTCCGATCCGGCTGGTTCCGACTTATATACTACCTGCAAAATAAAGAAGACTTTTGGGAAAGTTTTAGCCCGATAGCTTTAAAACTGAGAGACTAGTTTGCGTGGAAACGGACGGACAGACGGATATGGCTAGATTGACTCGTCTAGTGATGCTGATCATGAATATATACACTTTATGGGGTCGGAAACGTCTCTTTCACTGCGTTGCAAACTTCTGACTGAAATCATTATACTCTCTGCAAGGGTACAAAAATGTTATTTCCAAGCTTAGGAGGTTTTATGTTAAAAAACACCGAAGCTATAACTTGTTTCATATTATTTTCCAACCAATTTTACGATCGTTCCTATGGCAGCTATATGATATAGTCGTCCGATTTTGATAAAATTAAATTCGAAATTCAGAATGAATAAAAAAATGTTATATCCAAGCGTAGGAGATTATATGTTAAAAAACACCAAAGCTATAATTTATTTCATATTATTTTCCCACCAATTTTACGATCTTTCCTCTGGCAGCTATATGATATAGTCTTCCGATTTTGATAAAATTTATTTCGAAATTCAAAACTAATAAAAAAAATGTTATTTCCAAGGAAAGGAGGTTATATGTTAAAAAACACCAAAGATATAATTTTTTTACATTTTTTTTCCGATTATTCCTATGATAGCTATAAGATATAGTTGTCCGATCCGGCTGGTTCCGACTTAAATACTACCTGCAAAATATAGAAGACTTTTGGGAAAGTTTTAGCCCGATAGCTTTAAAACTGAGAGACTAGTTTGCGTGGAAACGGACGGACAGACGGACATGGCTAGATTGACTCGTCTAGTGATGCTGATCATGAATATATACACTTTATGGGGTCGGAAACGTCCCTTTCACTGCGTTGCAAACTTCTGACTGAAATCATTATACTCTCTGCAAGGGTACAAAAATGTTATTTCCAAGCTTAGGAGGTTTTATGTTAAAAAACACGGAAGCTATAATTTGTTTCATATTATTTTCCCACCGATTTTACGATTGTTCCTATGGCAGCTATATGATATAGTCGTCCGATTTTGATAAAATTAAATTCGAAACTTAGAATGAATTAAAAAATGTTATTTCCAAGCGTATGAGGTTATATGTTAAAAAACACCGAAGCTATATTTTGATTCATATTATTTTCCCACCAATTTTACGATCTTTCCTCTGGCAGCTATATGATAGAAGTAGCTATTAAAAGCGGTTGCGGAGGTTTTTTAGGCGGTTTTAAATGTATTTTGTATGAGTTGTTTTTAATTGCAAGCGTATACTCATCCCATAATCAGTGCGTTTGGTATTCCACGGAACCCTCCCGTTTTATTGCATTTCAAATATTGTGACCCCTCGTTATCTTCTGAGAATGAGCAGGAGAAAGTGAACGTGCGTACCCACGAACCCGAATCTCACCCCCTGCCCTCGAGTCCTTGCTCATGACTGCTTGTGCGCGAAGGTGTGAAATTTTAATTTTGTGAGTTTTGTTCAAAATGTGCAGTTTTTATTTTAGAACAGAGAAAATTATACCATTGGAAAGGGCTTGAAAAATGCTTTCCAATGATACCAAATTTTTTTTTTTTTTTTTTTTTAGTGAGGGGGTATACTATTTAGGGTATCGGAGGTCATCGTCGTTTTTTGCCTTTTTCAGTCGAGTAGTGGGAATATACGGGAGCGGCGGTTTTCGCAGCGGAGGTTTGGACGCTGCCGAGACTGCCGCTGCGATGACAGCCGCTGCGGTCTTATACTCTAGTTTTTCTTATATGTTATACGATTCCTTTTGAGGAGTGTGTCTAGGAAAAATGAGCTGAAGAATCACTTCAATGTTCAAGTTGTATAAGACTTATAGGATCACTTTTCAGGGCTGAGGATATCGAAATTGTTTGTGTCTACGATAAAGTTAGAAGTTAGTGTATAGAAAAATTAGCTGAGGATATCGAAATTGTTTGTGTCTACGATTAAGTTAGACGGGTGTGTATAGAAAAATTAGCTAGTGGGATCACTTTAAGGTTTATGTTTTAAATTTCTTATTGGGAACACTTTTCAGGGTTTATATCTAAAGGCCACCCAATAATATTTATGTGTAGGATAAGAAGTTTAGTTTTAAGAATTTCTTAAAACGGTGCACTGAAGCGGAAAATCGTACCGAATTTCAAATTCTGCTCCTCCCGTATATTCCCACTACTCGACTGAAAAAGGCAAAAAACGACAATGACCTCCGATACCCTAAATAGTATAACCCCTCACTAAAAAAAAAAAAAAAAAAAAATTGGTATCATTGGAAAGCATTTTTCAAGCCCTTTCCAATGGTATAATTTTCTCTGTTCTAAAATAAAAACTGCACATTTTGAACAAAACTCACAAAATTAAAATTTCACACCTTCGCGCACAAGCAGTCATGAGCAAGGACTCGAGGGTAGGGGGTGAGATTCGGGTTCGTGGGTACGCACGTTCACTTTCTCCTGCTCATTCTCAGAAGATAACGAGGGGTCACAATATTTGAAATGCAATAAAACGGGAGGGTTCCGTGGAATACCAAACGCACTGATTATGGGATGAGTATACGCTTGCAATTAAAAACAACTCATACAAAATACATTTAAAACCGCCTAAAAAACCTCCGCAACCGCTTTTAATAGCTACTCTTAGCTTAAGGCTTAGGAAATTCGAATGGTTGCATCGCGACATCTTATGCCAATGCTGGCCCGACCTTAACTGACCATTTATTCATATCTTGCTTACACAGAGATTGCCTTTCCTTAACCTATGTCGAAGTTGCACACCTTCGATATTTACCTACATCCAGACCCCTCCTACACCACGTTCATCCCCGGTAACTTGTTATCAATCCTTGTGTTCGTTTTCCTTCTAATAACGATTCTACTGGGGTATTGGGCTGCTCCTTATGTTCGAGAACCAATCGGATTGGTTCTAGGAGTACAACATGCCTGTATGCACTCCCTGTAGATGTCAACCTGTTAAGTGAACATTCTGGACTATAAAAATGACACCACTCAAATTGCTCAGGATCAGTTCTTCAAATGCCTCAGTACTGTATTCTAATAAAATAATTAGATCCACATCGGTCCTTGCAATCGCGCCTAACAATTCTAATCGTGCTTTTTACCTTTTAAACGAGTGGGTGAAAATTGTTAACAACATTATCGTGCTTTTTACCTTTTTAACGAGTGGGTGAAAATTGTTAACAACATTACAACATATAACAATATATTTTTTGAATAAAAATATTAAAACCAAAACCCTAAAAATGGAGTCATTCGTTGCTTGTGATTTGTGCACCAAAAATGTGGAGATGAGTGAGTTTGAAGCTCATTATGCTCAGTGCTCAAAGCCTCGGAATGCCTTCGAGGTTTTAATGTGTAAATCAAAAATAAGGTGTGACCTTTGCTCTACCATAGTTAATAATTATGAATTTGACGAGCACTACCAAAATTGTAATGGACCTATAAATGCATTCAATGTTTTAATGAATGTTGAAAAACGGCGACCACAAAACAGAAGGCAAAATCATCTAAACGATCATCCCACAACATCATCAAATGCTCTCAAACGGATGAGAATGGATGAGGGTAAGGAAGTACTCAACCAAGGAAAAAAAGCTAAGATTAGCGAAAATAAAAATGATTTAAAATTAGAACTTTTATGTCCTACTTGTGGTGATAAATATCTTGCATCAAGGGAACGTCAACACATATTGACCGATAAGCATAAAAATGCATCAGCCAGAGAAGTAAAAAATAATGAAAACGTAATTCTTCTTAACTCTCAAACTGTTTTTCCTGTTAAACCATATCGAATCAATAGTACAGTCCAAAACACTATTGATTTAAAAGATTTTTATCAGCATTGCCAAAAAAATATAATTGAAATTATAAAGCATTGCATGATAGAATATAGAGCCATTAAATTCAACCTAAGAGTTTATGGTACCTATATTAAACAAACAGACGAAGGAGTTACTGTTGAAACAACAAAACATTTTGGGACATCATATAAATCTGTATACCAAAATGAAAGCATTATCGATGAACTTAATATGGCAGTAGATAGCTTACTAGCATCGAGCAGTGAGTTTCAAGAAAAGGACTCTGGTTGGGCAATAAAAAATTTTAATTATTTTGAAATTACTATAATAAAGCTAGAAAACATTCCTGCTAGCGGATACATTCAGGCCCCGAAGAATATAAGAGCCCGAAATGCACTTATTAACGTACAGAATACTGACGTATTTTGTTTCAAATGGTGCATACTGGCATTCATAGCTAACAAAACTCATGAGAGTGCTACCTTTACAACAGCAAAGCAAAAAAAGTATTCACGAGAGAAAATGACAAAGCCCACAACTTACCACATTAATATTAATAATGAAATAATTGTATATGACGGAATAAGATTGGATTTTTCAGGAATCGAGTTTCCAATAACGAATAAAGGGATTATCCATTTCGAGAAAAATAATAAAGACTTTAGTATAAATGTTTATGAGATCGATGCTGATGGTGATAAAATTATCGGTCTAACGTTTAGAACCAAATGTATTCAACCTAACCACATCAATATATTGGGAATAAATAACGTAAACCAAGACAGTATGCATTACGCTTACATTACAAGTGTAAAAAGATTATGCTACTCACAGCATTCCAAGGCCAAATCAGGAGGATATTTTTGTGATAACTGTCTACAGTTTTTCACAGTTAATAATACTACCCACAACAAACTTGAATGCGGGAAAGTGGCCTCGTTTTACCCTGAACCAAACACTACAACTTCATTCAAGGGCTTTCATAAAAAATTATCTCCTCCGGTGGTGATATATGCCGATATTGAGGCTGTTCTTGAAAACTATAGAACATGCCTAAATTCGTCTTCAACGTCGTCAACAACAAAAGTGCAGAAGCATACTGCATGTGCCGTATCATTTTATATAGCACATAAATATAATCCGGATCTTAACGAATTGTGGACATATGAAGGTATGTAAAAAAAATAAATAATTAATTTCTTAGTATTTTAAAAACTAATTCAAATTTTGTATAATTTTATAGGCGCTGACTGCATACAAAAATTCTGCAAATCACTAAAGGAAAAAACTACGAGCTTGTTTTACATGTACTGGTCGACCCCCAAAAACCCGATTGCTAGCACAATCCATGAACAGGAAGGAAATTGCTGTGCCTGTGAAAAGGAAATAAACGCTGACGACCTGGACAAATATTTTGATCAATTTTCTGGAAAATACATGGGTCCCATTCATAAAAATTGTAAGCCAAAGTACAAATTAAGTGATCCCTTCTTTCCTGTAGTATTTCATAACTTATCTAAATATGACATACATTTATTCATTACTGAATTAGAAGGAGACTTAAGCCCCATACCCTGTAATAAAGAGCTTTATATAGCGCTAACGCAGACAATTAAAATAAATGCATCAAATAGATATAAAATAAGATATATCGATTCGATTAGATTTTTAAATTCTAGTTTGGAAAAACTATCGAGCTACATGGAGGACAAAGATTTTAAAATTCTAAGTAATAAATTTCAGGGAGAAAAATTTAAGCAAATGCGTAGGAAGGGTGTTTTCCCTTACGACTATTTAGATAGTTTTGAAAAATTTGAGGATACCCAGCTTCCTGACATTGATAGTTTTTACAATTCTCTCAGCGAAGAAAATTGTAGTATAGATGATTACAATTTTGCACAAAAGGTTTGGAAAACTTTCAACTGTAATACTATAAAAGATTATATAAAACTTTATTTAGAAAGTGATGTTTTAATTTTGACCGATGTTTTCGAAAATTTTAGAAAAATTTGTCAGAAAATTTATAAGCTTGACCCTATTAACTATGTTACAGCACCGTCAATATCTTGGGGTGCTATGCTCAAGTATACTAATGTAAATTTAGAACTTATTAGTGACGGAGACATGTACAACTTTTTAAAAAGAGCGATAAGGGGTGGGTTAACTCAATGTACCCAAAGAATTTCTATAGCTAATAATAAATATATAACTAACTTCGATTCAAGTAAACCAAATAACTACCTCAGCTATATTGATGCAAATAATTTATATGGTTGGGCAATGAGTCAACCCTTACCGCTTTCAGGATTTAAATTTTTAAGTAATGATCAATTAGAATCTTTTGATTACAAAAATATTTCTGCTGAGGGAAATGTAGGATATATATTAGAAGTGGATTTAGAATATCCTACTGATCGGCATGACTCACATAACTACTTGCCTTTCTGTCCAGAAAACAAAGTTCCTCCAGGAGGTAAGCAGAAAAAACTTATAGCTGATTTATCGAATAAAAGCGAATACATTATGCACTTAAAACAGCTTCAACTTTGTATACAGCATGGTTTAATTGTAAAAAAAATACATAGGGTTTTGTCTTTTACACAATCATGCTGGTTAAAGCCCTATATTGATTTAAACACTGATCAAAGAAAACTAGCCGAAAATGATTTTGAAAAAAATTTTTTTAAGTTAATGAATAATGCATTATACGGCAAAACAATGGAAAATGTCGCCAAGCGTAGAAATATAGTATTAGTAAAACATTATAAATCAAGACAAAATTGGACAGGCTTCAGGCAACGCATAGCTAGACATGACTTCCATAGCGTTGAGATATTTGGGACAGATCTTGCAGCGATTGAATCAACACCATCAAAAATTATGTATGATAAGCCAATATACATAGGAGTTGCTGTTTTAGAATTATCTAAATGGTTAATGTATGAATTTTATTATAATTTTCTATTACTTAAAAGTCCTTCTTCGAAAATAATTTATATGGATACAGATTCATTTATTTTATCTTCAGAGGAAGACTTTTACGAAACTATAAATGAAAATCCTGAACGATTCGATACCTCAAATTATAATCTAGAAAACCAATTTAATATAGTTCAAGCTAATAATAGGGAACCTGGAAAAATGAAGGATGAACATGCAGGTAGGGTTATGACTTCTTTTGCTAGACTTAAGGCTAAGGCATACTCTTGTTTAGTTGATAAGGAAGGAAACGAAAAAGAATGTATAAAAAAAATTAAAGGAGTTAAGAAATCAGTTATTAAAAAACTGAATCATGAAGATTATATAGAATGTATAAAATATAAAAAAACATTTTATGGATCCCAGCGAGTTATTCGAAGTAGGTCGCACATCCTCTATACTGAAATTATGAATAAAATAAGTCTTAATTATAAGGATGATAAGAGATATATTTTACCAGATAATTGAAATACATTGGCTCATGGTCATTATAATATTGAACATATATTAAGTAGTAGTCAAAATGAAACCCGTTATTAAATAAATGTTTATATGTTTATATTATAAGAATAAAAATTTGTAAATAAATAGATAAAAAATTAAACTTTTTATTGTTGCGTTTTATTACTTTAGCAGGTCATTTACAGATATCCATGAGTTGTGGCTGGAATCGAAACCGCTCCATTTTACAAGCACTTGATTATTTTTCCTTTTTAGTATTTTCTCTACTAGGAAAGCATTTTTGTCTTTCACTTTTTGAAGTTCTTCTTCATAAAATGATCCATTAATAGGGGTACCCATATAATCTTGTATTTCGTATGTTACGGGGTATGTAGACTTGACTTTTAAAACTTTAAAAACTTCTGTGGTCCAATTAGGTTCGTATCCCTTCATAAATGCTCCCTTGTATTTACTTATTCTTACAAAATCACCTACTAAAAATTTATGTTTTGGAAATATTTTTGGTATATTATATACTGATTTTAAAAAAAAAACTCTTCATTTTTCGTGCAGACATCTATAGGCTTCATTTTAATTGTTCGGTGATATGAATTATTGTATTGATTTACGAGATAATTGATGTTATGAATCCACTTATATTTACCCAGCATACTAAACATTTTCCACATAAGATTTTTAATGTTCGATTAAAGCGTTCACATATAGAAGCCTTGAGATGCGTATAAGTATGATAATGATTTATATCAAATTTATCCATTAATTTCCTAAAAGTGGAATTAAAAAATTCTTTCCCTTGATCTGACTGAATATTCTTGGGTGTATTTTTACTCTATTTAAAAAAAGATTTCATTGCCTCTGCTACATCCAGGGCAGACTTTGACTTAACTGCCTCGGCGTATGCATACTTTGAGAACGTGTCAATAACGGTCAGTAAATATCTAAAACCCTTATTTTCTTTCCAAAACGGTATCATTTCAACTAAATCAATTTGCCATGTGTCATTTATCCCTTTCCGAACGAACTTTCGCCGTATAAAGTTTTTTCGCTCTGCCTTATGAATTTTATCGACAACTTGTTGTTTGCTCATCTTAAGGTGTTGATTTATTAGTGTTATTTTTTATTTGATGACGATGGTTGCTTAGTCAATAATGCTTGCTTATAAACAAGAACATCCCTTTTTATTTCTGTACGCATCTTTTTTGAAATTTCAAAACATAATCGTGTTAAATCTATTTGCACATTCTTATCATAGGTACCTTCTAAATCAGATAGTTGAATATCAAATTTTTGTAAAGATACACACTTAGGAATAATATGATTATTGTAAAGATATATTACTTGCTGTCTTAATATGGAGTTCCAACATAAAAATGTAGTAAAAACAAGGAAGAACGCTATAGTCGAGTACCTCGACTATCAGATACCCGTTACTCAGCTAAATGGAGATATGCAAGCAGCAAAGCGAGATTAAAATGCGCCACCTACCGGCGGTAGGTGGATTTAAGCGTTATGGGCGTTAGAGTGGGCGTGGCAAATTTTTTTTTTGGATCAATCGATAGGTATCGACAAGACCAATACATTTCAGTTAAAATTTTTTATCTAGCATGAAAATTGTGGGCGTCACAGGTTTTCGCGGTTTGTGGGCGTTAAAGTGGGCGTGGCAAACTTTTTTTTGGGTCAATCGATAGGTATTGATGAGAACAATACATTTCAGTTAAAATTTTTATTCTAGCATTAAAACTGTAGGAGCCACAGTTTTGGGCGGTTTGTGGGCGTTAGAGTGGGCGTGGCACTGTGCTGAAACAAACTTGCGCTGCGTAAGAAGCTCAGGAATCTGCACGCCAAATCTCAATAGCCTAGCTCCCATAGTTTCCGAGATCTCAGCGTTCATCCGGACGGACAGACAGACGGACAGACGGACAGACGGACATGGCTAGATCGACTCGGCTAGTGATCCTGATCAAGAATATATATACTTTGTGGGGTCGGAAACGCTTCCTTCTGCCTGTTACATACTTTCCGACGAATCTAGTATACCCTTTTACTCTACGAGTAACGGGTATAAATATGCCTAATCTTAGTAATGATCTCCAGGACTCAGAATCAAACTCAATTTTGTTACCATGCTGATTAATCACAAAAACGTACTGATTATCTGATTTCCTAAATCTAAAGTTACATTTTATGGAATGCAAGCACGGATGATCAATAATTGTATCAGGCATCAAGAAGTCATACTGGTCCAGTTTCAACTGTATAAATTCCTTATACGTAAGCAGTTGCATCCATTCGTCTTTGTCAAATCCAATGAAATTGTTTTTACTTTGCTGCATCCAAACAATCGGCAAAAATTTTTGAGTAGTTGACAGACCACATTTCAATTTTAAGTTATGAACAACATAATACTCGAATCCAAAAATGGCTTCGTGGTCCTGTTTCTTTCGAGAAGTTTTATTTCTTTTAGTTACACCCATGTCCATCAGGTAAGAACACTTTAAATAAACTGTAAATATGTTCTAGTCTTACCGGTATATAAAGGAGAAAGCCCTAGCAAGCACACCCTCAGTTGATTAAAAAATCTCAACCAATGATGAACACAGTCGATCGTAATTCAAGCATTATAGTAGATTTTCAATATGTACTTGGTAACAACAAACAAGTTTTCGTTAAGGAGCTGGCGTTTATGCCTGCCATTTCAAACCGCCATATAACATAACATAACATAACCGCCATAACATAAGAATTGGATAATGGAGCTCTTAAGCAGCAGCACCTTAACCAGCAGACCGTAAATGGATTGGATTGGTCAGCTGGAGATATTCCATACACAAGTCTTGAAGAAATACTCACACCACTCAATAAGTATCACACAGTTCTTGTTCGTGGTGAAATTAAAAAGAATTTTTTAATCAAGTATTTATCAACAAACATAATCGATATAGATATTGGAAGAAGTTTAACTCAACTACCCAATTTTTTTACGAATTGTAGAATACACAAGAAAAAACTTCCACTTCGATGTTCATTAAATAATTTATTTAAGCTGTTTGTACTTGGTCCAAGGAACTTGTGAGATGGTTCCGAGGACGCCTAGCTGGAGGCGACCAAGCGGGTCGCAGGTTGCGGATAGCGAACGGCCTTTAAGGCCAGCTGTGAATAGCAGTAGGCTAGGTCAAACGGATTCCGCCAGACCGAAACCTCTGCAATAAACAGCCCCGGACAGCCAGCGGGTATCTGTCGCTGTTTAGCGGCAGTACCGTCGATGCGAATTGTTCAGCCGCATTTAAATAGTTGCTCTACACAACCCCTTTTTCCCCAAACGCACAACCTACCTCCTTCCTATCCCACACAACATCTCACCTCGGGCCGGACTAAGGTGTAAATCGGTCCGATGCCGAGAGTCAGCCTGGCTGAGAGCCCGGGCTAAAAACTAGCTCAGTCTCAAACGGTGGGCTCAGGGAGATGGCGGCCCCCTGCTCTATTTATCGCCTTACCCGGGCATCGCGGATCTCTGCACGGGTGGACCTTCCCTTTCTCCGCAACTCGTGGGAATCGATTATGGATACCAATAATTATAAAAATAAAAACACAATGGAGCCGGACACTCCTAAGAAACCCGTGACGGAGGAGAAGATGGGTGCGACAGGATCTGCGAGCGTTGACTCCGCCTGTGCTGGCACCAGCTCGGGGGCTATCCCAAAAGGGCCCCACCCCAAACTGGGGGTGATAGGTGGAAGACAGTCGGCCGCCAGCACCTCTGCAAAGTGCGCACCGGCGCCAAAAACTGCAGGAGGTATGACGAAGACGGTCGCTCCAACCACCGAGCAAAATAAACACACTTATGCGGAGAAGCGGACTGCCGCGCAGACACTCCGCTCACACAACAGGAGCAAGATTGCCAACCCCTCAGCTGAATGGCTGAAGAAGGTGGAATGGGCGAAGACGGTGCTCCCCAACTACGGGCAAGAGTACACAGCCAAAGAGACAACGATCTCTAGAGTTGCCTGGACCTGCGGCAAAGAGAACTAGGGTCCAACAGAACCTGTCATTTGCGGAGATAGCGCGGGACAAGGCTCTGATTGGACTGGTTGACAAGGGAAACCCCGGAGGCCGGATCCCAAGAAACCAGTGGAAGGCGGTCGAGGAGCAGCTAGCGGTCATCTGCATGGCCTTGCTCCGGGACTTCCCCCAACCGACGCCATGTTGCAAGGACGCAGGCTGGTTCCAGGGCAGCGTCAAGGTGGTGTCTTGCGACAGCCAGAGATCAGCTGACCTCTACAAGAAGGCGACGGAGAAGCTCGGAGAGGTGTATCCTGGGGCGAAAATCGTTGCACTAGATTGGTGCGACGTCCCCAGCAGACCACGAGCGAGGATATGGCTGCCGTCGTCCATCAAAACACCGGAGGACATCCTCTTTATGTTGCAAAGGTGCAACCCAAATTTGCCCACGCACGACTGGAAAGTCGTAAAGGTGGAACCTCACAAGGGGCCGATCAGCCAGGCCATCGTGGTGCTGAATAAGGAGTCAGTATCCCCAATAGAGGCCGCTCACGGGGAGCTGAACTTCGGATTCAGTGCCATCCGCATAAAAGTCTACAAGGGAGACTCTAACTCGAAGGAGGACCCGACCCGCAACCCAGCCGAGCAGGTCTTTCCCGAGGAGATAGAGGCTCCTGGAGATGACGAGCCGGAAGATGGCTACTCAACCGACGCGTCGCTAAGCAGAGGGATGCAGGCGATGAACCCGGCGGACGAAGACGACGGCGACCTCAGCGGCAGCGAGGAAGCGGACGTCACGGTGGTGGAGGGGAACTCGGCAGATGTCGCTAAGACTACTGCAAGTGAACCTCCATCACAGTAAAGCAGCGTCGGCTGCCCTCCTGCTCCGCCTGGCTGACGGCGGGGCAGACCTAGTACTCATACAGGAGCCTTGGGTGGTAGGAGGCAAGGTTCCTGGACTGGGTACCAAAGATTTCAAGCTGCTGCTTGATCCAAAAGACGGTAAAATTCGAACCTGCATTTTAGCCAAAAGGCACCGTAGCAAGTCTGGAACTTCCAGCGGCTACAATCAGGGTGGCTTCAGCTTACATGGCCTTCGAGAAGGAAGACCCCCCAGACGAGCTTGTCCGGACACTGGTCAAAGATAGCGAGGCGCTCAAAATAGGACTGGTAATCGGCTGCGACGCAAACGCTCACCACACTCAGTGGGGAAGCCCAACAAGCAACAACAGGGGTGAGTCTCTTTTTAACTTCATCCTTGGCTCAAATCTATTTCTATGCAACGGGGGTAATACCCCCACCTTTATCACAAAAAATAGCCAAACAGTCATTGACCTTACCATGGTGTCAGGTAATCTGCTAGAAGCAGTCAGAAACTGGGAAGTCTCAAACGAACACTCTTTCTCTGACCATAGATTTATAGAAACCACTTTATCGCTAGACCCTCCTACTCCAGCTGAATTCGTCAACCTTAGACGTACCAACTGGCGCGCTTATAGGGAAGCCCTACTAAACATTCTTCCAATAGAACCCCCAAGTGACAACAGTGATATACTAAGTCTTGATAACATAGTAGGGATGTTCACGAGTGCCTGCAACTCGGCTTTCGAAGCAGCCCACCCTAAACGCAAACCGAGAGGAACCAGAAAGCCTCCTTGGTGGACACAGAAACTTTCAGAACTCAGATCCAGTTGCAGAACCCTTTTTAACAGGGCAAAAGCAGGAAATGAGGATCTAAAATGGCAACAGTACAAGTTAGAACTAGCCTCCTACAAGAAGGCCATAAGGAAAGAAAAAAGATCAGCTTGGCAGACCTTCTGCTCAAACATAGAGGAAACAGCCGATGCAGCTCGGCTTAGGAAGATCCTCTCCAAAACAACCCCCTCCCTGGGGTACCTTCAAAAACCAGATGGCTCGTGGACAGACTCTAGTGAGGAGTCCCTAAGCCTACTACAAGACACCCACTTTCCGGGTAGTCTCCCGGTAGAACGTCTCCCAGGAAATCATGCAGGTCTAAGCATTGACTTGGAAACGCTTCTTTCCGAAAGCAACATAAGTTGGGCCATAAACAGCTTCAAACCCTTCAAATCACCAGGACCCGATCATCTCTCACCTGCGCACATCCAACACGCAGGTCAACTTGCCATCAACTGGCTAAAGACAATTTTCCGTACCATTCTTAGGATAGGAACGTTGCCATCATCATGGAGGGAAACAAAGGTAGTCTTTATACCCAAAGCGGGCAAAGCCTCGCACACGACGACGAAAGATTTTAGGCCCATAAGTCTGACATCCTTTCTCCTTAAGAGCTTCGAGCGACTGATTGGACTGCACATCAGGTCAGTCATGGACTCGAAACAGTTATCAGCAGCGCAGCATGCATATTCAAAAGGCAAGTCCACCGAATCTACACGCGGTAGTCAGCCAAATCGAAAAGTCACTCAATCACAAGGAATACGCACTTGCTGCATTCCTGGACATAGAGGGCGCTTTCAACAATGTTCTCCCTACAGCCATAACCGAATCCCTCACCGACCTGGGTGTTGAGATCCAAATCGTGGAGTTAATCCATAAATTGCTGATGAGCAGAATGGTAACCTCCACGCTAGGAATCTCAACACAAACAAGGTTCGTGAACAGGGGAACCCCTCAGGGTGGTGTACTCTCCCCCCTGCTATGGAACATCGCAGTAAATAAGCTGTTGTGCTACATGGAAGGGGGTGGATGCAAGGTTGTGGCATATGCGGACGATGTAGCCATTATTTTCTCAGGAAAATTTCCTCAGACACTATGCGATCTAATGACCGCCAAACTTAAAATACTCTCTGACTGGACAACAGAAAGAGGTTTAGGGGTAAACTTCTCGAAAACGGAACTGGTGCTGTTTACAAACAGATACAAGATTCCTCAACTAAACCCACCAATATTAAATAATTGCTCTCTCTCCTTCAGTAACAACGCCAGGTATTTGGGGTTAATATTAGATAAGCGTCTGACATGGAGACTAAACAGCCAAGAGAGAACGAGGAAGGCAACAATTGCCCTCTACTCCTGCAAAAAGGCCATCGGAACGAAATGGGGCATGTCCCCAAAAATCGTCAACTGGATACACACAGCGATAGTTAAGCCTATTCTGCTCTACGGAGTGTCAATATGGTGGCCCGCGCTAATGAAGCAGACAACCACAACAAACCTAAACAAGGTACAACGAATGGCATCCTTATGCATAAGCGGAGCCCTTCGCACCACCCCCAACGAGGCGCTAAATGCTATTCTGAACCTTCCAAGTCTGGACTTAGCAGGCATGGAACGAGCTAAGATAGCTGCGGTTCGGATGAGGGACTTAGGGCAGTGGAAGCCCCAAATATACGGTCATGCCAGGATACTCCAGCAGGACACAATGATCCCACCCAGTACAGATCTATGTAAACCTATTGAATACATCCACACCCCCTTTGAAGCCTTGCTCCCAACCAGAGAAGACTGGGAACAAGGCCAGCCGGGCCCTACAGAGGCAGTCAATTTCTACACTGACGGCTCAAAATTAAATAATCAAGTCGGAGGAGGTGTATACTCCGAACAACTTAATATCAGGAAATCCTCCAGACTTCCGGATCACTGTAGCGTCTTCCAGGCGGAAGTATTTGCCATAATTGAAGCTTTGATGCCTCTGAACGATGCAAACTGTCAGAATAAACTGATTAACATCTATAGTGATAGTCAAGCGGCTATCAGGTCGATTATCTCGACCAATACAAACTCCCACACCATATCAAACTGCCGCAAATCTCTGCACGAGATGGCTCTGCAGTTTAAAATTTACCTGATTTGGGTCCCGGGTCACCGGAACATTACAGGCAACTATATTGCAGATGAGCTGGCCAGGCATGGCAATACCGTTCCTCTCCTTCCGGACAAGGAGAACATCGGTATGCCGATGGCCACCTGCGAGCTTAACATTAGAAATCAATACAAGAAACTTGCGAGCCTAGCATGGACACATGTTAAGCTCTGTCGCATCTCTCGCCAGACATGGCCAATCATCGACGCGAAGAGAACTTCGGAACTATTAAGACTAAACCGTACCGAGTCCGGAATGGTAATACGAGTGTTAACAGGCCACTGGTTGGTTGGCACACACGCAAGCAGATTGGGCGCGCCCCGAAACGATTTCTGCAGAAGCTGCAGGGACGAGGAGGAAGAGGAAACGGTGGAACACCTGTTCTGTTCCTGCCCGGCCCTGTGCAGATCTAGACTGTACCACTTAGGGAATCCCTTCATGAACAGTCTATCCGAACTGGCGAACATAAGCCTAAGACGAATAATAAAATTCATTAAAGCAACCGGATGGGAATTATGCTAAGCCAGCTGCAATAATGGCAGCTGATTTTTAAGAATGGGGATACAGATCCACGCGGTACCACAATGGACCTTTTAAGGACTAAGTGTGTCAATGATTTGGCAGCCGCTCTAACCTAACCTAACCTAACCTAAGCTGTTTGTATTCTTAGAAAACACCAATTATGAAATATATAGTAATGGTGTCACATGTGTTTAAAATTTAGTAAAAAGAAATTCATGGTCCTATCAGGTTGTCTCTTATTATGGATTCTTTTAAGAGATTTTTTGGAAATGATCCCCGTAAAAATGGATACACGCAACTTATTTATTGTAATTATTGCGGATCTGATACTCATTTCGAGAAGAACTGCTCCAAGAAACGCGATCAAGAGAATATTAATAAAACCTAGTATAACTTAAAAACATTATATAAGCAATTAGTAATAATATAATATATTAAAATTCATTCCGAATAAAATAAATTTTTTTAATAATTTACAATTATTTTACAATTATTTTACAATTATTATAACAATTTATACATCCTTTTACAATGCTTATTTGTGGACCCTCAGGATCGGGAAAAACAACCTTTTTAGAAAATCTAATCACCAAAAAGAATGATCTTTTTAATATTCCAATAGATCGAATTATTTGGTGTTATGCAGAGGAGAGTGCCAAGCCCAATTTCGAAAAGATAGAATATTTTAAAGGAGTCCCTGAAACAGTTGAAAATGAAACGAATGAACCAATTCTTTTAATATTGGATGACTTGATGATGGGAGCCTTTAATAAAAATGTGTGTGAGCTGTTTACAAAAGGATCACACAATAGGAATTTATCAGTAATAGTGGTAACTCAGAACATATTTCATAAATCTTCGCACACCAGAGATATTTCACTAAATACCAAATACATTGTTGCTTTCAAAAATCCTCGTGATAAGCTTCAATTTCAATGTTTAGCAAGACAAATTTACCCAGAAAACCCCACGGAGCTATTTAGAATATATAAAGAAGTAACGGAGCAACCTCACGGATATTTACTTATTGATCTCACTCAGGGCATTAACGATCTCTTAAGATTTAGATCTGACATTTTTAATTCAGAATATTCTGTGTGCTATTCAAATGAAAATGATTTACAAAAAGAGCCTAAATCGCTTGAAAGCGAACAAACATTTATTGTATGTGCTCAAAAAGGCCGACAATAGACTACGTAAGGCAATTATAAGCAATAGTAATAGTGACCTGGTAAAAACAATAATAGAGATTGTATTGAACACATTACAGGGAAACCATAAAGTTACTAAATCCCATCTTAATGCTCTAAAAAAGTATAAAAATGCATTGCGCTACCTTTCGTGCCCAAAGCGTACATTAAACTCTAAGAGAAAAGTCCTTATTCAAAAAGGGGGATTTCTACCGACTCTAATAACTTCATTGCTTTCTGGAATTTTTGGAAAACTATTAAAAAATGATTAAGAATAAACATAATTTAAGCAAAGTAATTTTAATGCATCCTAACAGCTATCAGAAATTGATAAACAATGATAGAGGAAATGAATTAATAAATATAAAATTTTTACCAATATTAAATAATAACAAAATAAGTGATTTCGATAAATGGATCAAAATTCGTCAAGAATTAAGTTACTATCAAAATAAAAAACGTAATAAATCATGGAATTTTCAAAATGAACAAAAAGCGAATCCTATTACAACCAAAACAATTGAATCCCAAACCACTGATTGGCTTGATATAAAACCCAGCACATCAAAATCAACATCAAAGTACGATCACTCACGTCCGGAAAAATTTGAGTTTCCCGATTTACCACCTGAAAGTGATAATGAGGATTTTAGTTCAAGTAAAAAAGAAAATGTTGTATCAGATAAACGAAAAGTGAGTGATACCTCTTTTTTAGATAGTGAAACAGATAAAAAGAAAATAGGATTAGAGAAACCAGTGCTCAAAGTGAAGCTTAATGAACGACAACGCAAATTCAAAGCAAAACTACAAAAATTGAAAACGGAAACTTTACCTTATCAAAATTTTAAATATGTAACAGGACGTGAAAGGTTAATGCGATCGGTTAGAACAAAAAATCCAGTACAAACTGGTAAAAATAAATTAAATTGGATTTCGTATCATTAACTTCCATAAAAATCAAATATGGGTTATTTAAATGAGATTTTTTTCACATTGTTAGGTAATGACTCAATGAATGTATTTCCTGACAACGTAAAGTGTGCATTTACAAACATTGTTAACATTCCAGAAGTTATGAACGATGATTGGGAAGTTGGTATTTCAGACATATATTTGAATAATTACATTAAATTACACCTAACCAAGATAAAAATGTCGTTGAAGAAACCGAGTTTGTTAGTCTTGTAAATGCTGAAACATTTAGGTATAAAAATGTATCCGTTCAAACGAATATTCCTGAAAATGGATTGATTTTTATTTACACTGACATAATAAAACCAAGGTCAGTAGGTAGTAAAAGACCGCGATGTCTTCGTGTAATGCATTATAATGGAAAGGAAAAAAACATTCAATTTAAAAATATTGAATATTACCCTTTGGACATATGGTCACCAAATGAAATCTCAATACTAATTACTGATTCCAATGGATATAAGGTACCATTTGAAACTTCAGCTGCTCCGATCTTCGTTACTCTTCACTTTAGAAGAAGGAGAAGGTCAGGACTATAAATAATGCATACCCAAATATTATTTATTTAGAACCAAAATAGTCATCATGGTGAAATCTTATCAGGATTATTATGTAAATCAGTGTGGTGGGGGCTTAAGCAACATCGGAAGTCTTTACATATCTCCGCATATAGTGCAACAAGGACGAGGAATCGGAAATTTTTTTAGCGGTCTTTTTAATTACATAAAACCACTTTTTCTTTCGGGCATAACTGCTATAAAAAATCAGGCTGCTGAGACTGGTAAGGCTGTAATCAATGAATTTGGGAGAAAGCCTTTAAGAAATATAATTCAAGAACAAAGTAAAATTGCTTTACAAAATCTTTCAAATAAAGCAATTGATAAAATTACCCGTTTTCAAAGTGGAAGTGGAAAAAGAAATAAAAGGCTAGGTAATAGGAAAAAACGACTTCATTATAAATCTAAACGACAACGTAAACATACCCAAACGCAACATAAAAAAAAAATCAACAAGAAAATTAAATATTAAAGATATTTTTTCTAAAGCAAAATGAGTACGCATATCGAATGTATGAAAAGTGAATTAGATTTGTTTGCGGCACACCCCACGCAAAGTTCTATTCTAAGAACTGAAGAAGTCTCATACAACCCAATTGCTTCTTTGGACGGTGCCTCTTCAATCGAATTTGTTTGCTTGGGAAATGGTGAAACGTATCGAGATTTATCAAGTGTTTATTTACGACTTGTTGTGCAACTTAAAAAAATGATAACAACAGCATTGAAGGAAATGCTGTTGGTGTTGTAAACAATATTCTACATTCAATATTTAAAAGTTCGTCAGTTTATTTAAATAATATACTGGTATCGCAAAGTGATAATAATTATCACTATAGAGCGTATTTGCAAACAATTTTAAACTATGAAAGTGACGCCTCTGAAAGTCACTTGGCCTCCCAAGGTTATTTTCCCAATTTTGGAAAAATAACAGCAGGGAAATATGTTTATCCGGACTCCGAATAGTAACAAGGTTGAGTTATTCGGAAAAGTTCATGGAGATATTTTCAATCAAACCAAACTGCTTGTTAACAATGTTGATTTAAGAATCAATTTCAATATTGAAAAAACAGCGTTTTATTTAATGGAAACTGGTACTGAATCAAATTTAAAGATACTTGAAGCACAACTTTTCATGAACCACATAACAGTTAACCCAAGCATTTTATTGGCTCATCACCATGTTTTACAAACAAAAAATGCTCTGTACCCATTCAACAAGGTTGAAGTCAAATCATTTACAATATATCCGGGCAACAATACACTGTCGATAGACAACGCAGTTATTGGTCAAATACCAAATTTTCTGGCCTTTTGTATGGTTAAAAACCGCTCATACTCAGGAAACCGAGCCTTAGACCCATTTCAATTTGAACATTTTAAAATTCAACGCTTTAACCTATTGGTTAATGGAGTTCAAGTTCCTTCCCAGGCTCTGGAGTTCGATTACTCGAACGCTGAAAAGGTTCAAAGCTCAAGAGGTTATAATATGCTTTTTAGATCATGTGGAATTAAACATTACGATCGTGGACTACAAATTACCAAGGAAATGTTTGATTCAAACAGTTTTATATTAGCCTTTGACTTAACTGCTGATCAATCAAATTCAACTATATGTTCAAATTTAATCAGTCAAGGTACTATAAGAATCGAAGGAAGATTTTCGGAACCACTTGCTGAAGCAGTTACTTGCTTGGTATACTGTGAATACGATTCAATGATTGATATTGATAAGCATAGAAATATTCGTACGCTCTTTTAAAATGAATACTTTACAAATTGAACATTTTCTTTCTAAGCATTCAAAGACAAAATCTACTTTTAAAGGAGTTTTTCCTTCGGATAGGTTACCAAAAACTATTTTAAAGTATCCCGCACTAATAATTGCGAATACCCACACTTCAGATCAACCTGGAACTCATTGGATTGCATTTTATTTTGATAGTCGTAGGTCGGCAGAATTTTTCGATTCATATGGTCAATATCCCCAGAAAAAAGAATTTTTAAAATTTTTAAAAACTAACGCTTATAAATTTTTTTTTAATAAGCAACAATTACAGGGATACTTTTCTAACACTTGCGGACATTATTGTATGCTGTACGGTCTTTTTAAAAGTAAAAAGAAAACCCTAAATTGTTTTTTAAGAAAATTCAAGAAAAACGACTATTCATTTAATGATAAATTAATAATAAAAATGTTTAAAAACTATTTTAAAAAATAAAAAACATATATATTTAAGTAAAATTAATTCGTTTTATTTATGGTTTTGGAGCAATACGTTTGTTTAACTTATAATATTTAATCATTAGACTAAGGGCTTCCTCTTTCAGTGCAGGCAGCATATGACACTGACATGTGTCTGGTCCAGATGAGGCATCATCGTCGCTCCAGGGACAAAGTTTATAATGGAATCCAAACATCGAATGGATCAACTCTTTTTCCTCTAAATCCTCCAAAGTAGCTTTTAGAAACTCCATCCTTTGTAGGTGTTGCTCGAAAAGCATGCCTTCAAATTGCATCAAGAATAGTTATATTTGTTGAGCGAACATTTTTAAGGAAACTATTTCTTTTTGAGACTGATTTAAGACTGTTGTTGGATTTAAAAACTCAGCTCTTTATATTGAAGAATCTTATTTACTTTACTTATTTACTGATAAAAATTCAATTTGAGCACAACTATATCTGTTCAGATCTTTTCCTTTATATACCATATGAGTTATTCCATTCTCATTTAATTTCCTAAATGGTGTGTTTGTAGAAAATTTGTTCACATAACTTTTAGGTAGAAATATCCAAACATCTTTATCGTCCTTATCAGTTAAATACAGAGCTATTTTAGTTCCATATGGTGTCTTTTTCAGCTTACATCCAGTGATCTTATACTCAAATCCAATACATAGATTTTCAATTTTTGTGTAGCCAATCACAGGCTTCACGTCATTTAAGGTCTCTAAGAAGTCCTATCAAATTCAACAAAATTAGGTGATAAAGTATTTACTTTTAATTTATATGCATACCATTTTTGATCAGCGTAAGATTGGATTCGTCGTGCACTAGTACCTAACTGTTGTATACTAATTCTTTAACCAGAAATTACATGGTCTTTTATACTTGTCAAAAACTATACATTTCTATCAATTCATGTGGAGTAAATGAGATAACAATAAGTCTTCATTATATGTACAAAAATACTTATTCAAACTATGTAATACTTGAGAATAAAGTCAGAAATACATATCAGTATGTCTATCTCTTTTTATATTTATATAAATCTTTCAATAGCGTTAAAATAAAGTTAGTATATATAACGTAAGAATTGTCCCTCAAATGCTATATAAGATACATTTTTTATAGAAAAGTCAGTTTATTTTTAAAAACATCGAAATGGTGAAGTACCATTGCGAGTTGTGTTCAGAAACAAAATCCTTTACTACTCGCAGCGGCCTAAAAGCGCACACCTTAAAAATACACAACTTCGCCTATCAGAAATCTAAATCCTCCTTTTATTATTGTTATTTCTGTCCTAAAGTACGGAAAATTTGGTTGCGATACGACTTTAATATGCATCGTCTATTGGTTCACAACGCAGAGCTAAAAAGTATTTGTAAGGCAAAGAAAAATTGTTCAATAAATAAAAAACAATTATAAGCCCTCAATTTTAAAATAGTTTTTACTTTATTTTTTCTTTATGCATCGTATATTTATAATTAAAAAATTAAGAATCTAGGTCAAATAAAACATCTAGTAATGCGTCGTCATCTCCATCATCCAGCAAAGTTAAATAATGGTTAGTCGGTGGCGGTTGAGGTCCCATAAGTTCTTCAAAGATGTGGTCGTCGTTAGGAAAAACCTCATCTTCTGGCCTGTATAGGTCGTCGTCCAATTGAAATTCCTGTGCACACTGAAATACATCTTCACCTTCTTCGTGTGTGATAAGGGATTCCAAGAAAGCCTGCGTAGTAGTGCCCAATGGAAACTGGCTCCACTCAAGAGACTCCAATCCTGGGTCCCTATTTTGGGTCGACGATGCAGCCGGTTGAAATACGCTTTGTAGAAGGCGATCAACCGAATCTTCTGCTTCGGAAACCTGCACAAGGTCCAGATCCGAGTTTTCGATTATTTCAAGATCAGAATCTTGCGTGGGTGGTAATTCCAGGTTGTCAATCTCAACCTCGTTTTCCGAATCGATAAATTCTACGGTTAGATCCATAGGTATGCAGTACTGAGGCATTTGAAGAACTGATCCTGAGCAATTTGAGTGGTGTCATTTTTATAGTCCAGAATGTTCACTTAACAGGTTGACATCTACAGGGAGTGCATACAGGCATGTTGTACTCCTAGAACCAATCCGATTGGTTCTCGAACATAAGGAGCAGCCCAATACCCCAGTAAAATGGTTATTAGAGGGAAAACGAACACAAGGATTGATAACAAGTTACCGGGGGGTGAACGTGGTGTAGGAGGGGTCTGGATGTAGGTAAATATCGAAGGTGTGCAACTTCGACATAGGTTAAGGAAAGGCAATCTCTGTGTAAGCAAGATATGAATGGTCAGTTAAGGTCGGGCCAGCATTGGCATAAAATGTCGCGATGCAACCATTCGAATTTCCTAAGCCTTAAGCTAAGAGTAGCTATTAAAAGCGGTTGCGGAGGTTTTTTAGGCGGTTTTAAATGTATTTTGTATGAGTTGTTTTTAATTGCAAGCGTATACTCATCCCATAATCAGTGCGTTTGGTATTCCACGGAACCCTCCCGTTTTATTGCATTTCAAATATTGTGACCCCTCGTTATCTTCTGAGAATGAGCAGGAGAAAGTGAACGTGCGTACCCACGAACCCGAATCTCACCCCCTACCCTCGAGTCCTTGCTCATGACTGCTTGTGCGCGAAGGTGTGAAATTTTAATTTTGTGAGTTTTGTTCAAAATGTGCAGTTTTTATTTTAGAACAGAGAAAATTATACCATTGGAAAGGGCTTGAAAAATGCTTATTCCGAAATTCAAAACTAATTAAAAAATGTTATTTCGAAAGAAAGGAGGTAATATGTAAAAAACACCGAAGCTATAATTTGATTCATATTATTTTCCCACCAATTTTACGATCGTTCCTATGGCAGCTATATGATATAGTCGTCCGATTTTGATAAATTTAAATTCAAAATTCAGAATGAATTCAAAAATGTTATTTCCAAGCGTAGGAGGTTATATGTTAAAAAACACCGAAGCTATAATTTGTTTCATATTATTTTCCCACCAATTTTACGATCTTTCCTCTGGCAGCTATATGATATAGTCTTCCGAATTTGATAAAATTTATTTCGAAATTCAAAACTAATTAAAAAATGTTATATGCAAGGAAAGGAGGTAATATGTAAAAAAACGCCAAAGATATAATTTTTTTACATTTTTTTTCCGATTATTTCTATGTTAGCTATAAGATATAGTTGTCCGATCCGGCTGGTTCCGACTTATATACTACCTGCAAAATATAGAAGACTTTTGGGAAAGTTTTAGCCCGATAGCTTTAAAACTGAGAGACTAGTTTGCGTGGAAACGGACGGACAGACGGACATGGCTAGATTGACTCGTCTAGTGATGCTGATCATGAATATATATACTTTGTGGGGTCGGAAACGTCCCTTTCACTGCGTTGCAAACTTCTGACTGAAATCATTATACTCTCTGCAAGGGTACAAAAATGTTATTTCCAAGCTTAGGAGGTTTTATGTTAAAAAACACCGAAGCTATAATTTGTTTCATATTATTTTCCCACCGATTTTACGATTGTTCCTATGGCAGCTAAATGATATAGTCGTCCGATTTTGATAACATTAAATTCAAAATTCAGAATTCAGAATAAATTAAAAAATGATATTTCCAAGCGTAGGAGGTTAAATGTTAAAAAACACCGAAGCTATAAATTGTTTCATATTATTTTCCCACCGATTTTACGATCGTTCCTATGGCAGCTATATGATATAGTCGTCCGATTTTGATAAATTAAAATTCGAAATTCAGAACTAATTAAAAAATGATATTTCCAAGCGTAGGAGGTTATATGTTAAAAAACACCGAAGCTATAATTTGTTTCATATTATTTTCCCACCGATTTTACGATTGTTCCTATGGCAGCTATATGATATAGTAGTCCGATTTTGATAAACTTAAATTCGAAATTCAGAACTAATAAAAAAATGTTATTGCCAAGGAAAGGAGGTTATATGTTAAAAAACACCGAAGCTATAATTTGTTTCATATTATTTTCCCACCGATTTTACGATTGTTCCTATGGCAGCTATATGATATAGTCTTCCGATTTTGATTCGAAATTCAAAACTAGTAAAAAAATGTTATTTCCAAGGAAAGGAGGTTATATGGTAAAAAACACCGAAGCTATAATTTGTTTCATATTATTTTCCCACCAATTTTACGATCTTTCATCTGGCAGCTATATGATATAGTATTCCGATTTTGATAAAATTTATTTCGAAATTCAAAACTATTAAAAAACATGTTATTTCCAAGGAAAGGAGGTAATATGTTAAAAACACCAAAGATATAATTTTTTTACATTTTTTTTCCGATTATTCCTATGTTAGCTATAAGATATAGTTGTCCGATCCGGCTGGTTCCGACTTATATACTACCTGCAAAATATAGAAGACTTTTGGGAAAGTTTTGTTTCATATTATTTTCCCACCGATTTTACGATTGTTCCTATGGCAGCTATATGATATAGTAGTCCGATTTTGATAAACTTAAATTCGAAATTCAGAACTAATAAAAAAATGTTATTGCCAAGGAAAGGAGGTTATATGTTAAAAAACACCGAAGCTATAATTTGATTCATATTATTTTCCCACCAATTTTACGATCGTTCCCATGGCAGTATATGATATAGTCGTCCGATTTTGATAAAATTAAATTCGAAATTCAGAACTAATTAAAAACTGTTATTTCCAAGCGTGAAGGTTATATGTTAAAAAACACCGAAGCTATAACTTGTTTTATATTATTTTCCAACCAATTTTACGATCGTTCCTATGGCAGCTATATGATATAGTCGTCCGATTTTGATAAAATTAAATTCGAAATTCAGGATGAATTCAAAAATGTTATTTCCAAGCGTAGGAGTTTATTTGTTAAGGAACACCGAAGCTATAATTTGTTTCATATTATTTTCCCACCAATTTTACGATCATTCTTATGGTAGCTATATGATATAGTCTTCCGATTTTGATAAAATTTAATTCGAAATTCAAAACTAATAAAGAAATGTTATTTCCAAGGAAAGGAGGTAATATATTAAAAAACACCAAAGATATAATTTTTTTACATTTTTTTTCCGATTATTCTTATGGGAGCTATAAGATATAGTTGTCCGATCCGGCTGGTTCCGACTTATATACTACCTGCAAAAGATATAAGACTTTTGGAAAAGTTTCAGCCCGATAGCTTTAAAACTGAGAGACTAGTTTGCGTAGAAACGGATGGAAAGACGGACAAGGCTAGATTGACTCGTCTAGTGATGCTGATCAATGTTATATGTACTTTATATGGTCGGGAACGTCTCCTTCACTGCGTTGCAAACTTCTGACTGAAATCATTATACTCTCTGCAAGGGTATAAAAATGTTATTTCCAAGCTTAGGAGGTTTTATGATAAAAAACACCGAAGCTATAATTTGTTTCATATTATCTTCCTACCAATATTCCGATTGTTCCTATGGCAGCTATATGATAAGTCGTCCGATTTTGATAAAATTAAATTCGAAATTCAGAATAAATTAAAAAATGTTATTTCCAAGCGTAGGAGGTTATATGTTAGAAAAACACCGAAGCTATAATTTGTTTCATATTATTTTCCAACCAATATTCCGATTGTTCCTATGGCAGCTGTCTGATATATTCGTCCGATTTTGATCAAATTAAATTCGAAACTCAGATTGAATTCAAAAATGTTATTTCCAAGCGTAGGAGATTATATGTTAAAAAACACCGAAGCTATAAATTGTTTCATATTATTTTCCCACCGATTTTACGATCGTTCCTATGGCAGCTATATGATACAGTCGTCCGATTTTGATAAATTTAAATTCGAAATTCAGAACTAATTAAAAAATGATATTTCCAAGCGTAGGAGGTTTCATGTTAAAAAACACCGAAGCTATATTTTGATTCATATTATTTTCCCAACAATTTTACGATCGTTCCCATGGCAGCTATATGATATAGTCGTCCGATTTTGATAAAATTAAATTCGAAATTCAGAACTCATTAAAAACTGTTATTTTCAAGCGTAGGAGTTTATATGTTAAGGAACACCGAAGCTATAATTTGTTTCATATTATTTTCCCACCAATTTTACGATCGTTCCTATGACAGCTACATGATATAGTCGTCCGATTTTGATCAAATTAAATTCGAAATTCAGAACTAATTAAAAACGGTTATTTCCAAGCGTAGGAGGTTATATGTTAAAAATCACCGAAGCTATAACTTGTTTCATATTATTTTCCTACCAATATTCCGATTGTTCCTATGGCAGCTATATGATATAGTCGTCCGATTTTGATAAAATTAAATTCGAAATTCAGAATGAATTAAAAAATGATATTTCCAAGCGTAGGAGGTTATATGTTAAAAAAAACACCGAAGCTATAATTTGTTTCATATTATTTTCCTACCAATATTCCGATTGTTCCTATGGCAGCTATATGATATAGTCGTCCGATTTTGATAAAATTAAATTCGAAATTCAGAATGAATTAAAGGAGGTTATATGTTAAAAAACACCGAAGCTATAATTTGATTCATATTATTTTCCCAACAATTTTACGATCGTTCCCATGGCAGCTATATGATATAGTCGTCCGATTTTGATACAATTAAATTCGAAATTCAGATTTAATTAAAAAATGTTATTTCCAAGCGTAGGAGGTTATATGTTAGAAAAACACCGAAGCTATAATTTGTTTCATATTATTTTCAGCAGCTGTCTGATATATTCGTCCGATTTTGATAAAATTAAATTCGAAACTCAGATTGAATTCAAAAATGTTATTTCCAAGCGTAGGAGATTATATGTTAAAAAACACCGAAGCTATAAATTGTTTCATATTATTTTCCCACCGATTTTACGATCGTTCCTATGGCAGCTATATGATACAGTCGTACGATTTTGATAAATTTAAATTCGAAATTCAGAATGAATTAAAAAATGATATTTCCAAGCGTAGGAGGTTATATGTTAAAAACCACCGAAGCTATAATTTGTCTCATTTTAATTTTCCACCAATTTTACGATCGTTCCTATGGCAGGTATATGATATAGTAATCCGACTTTGATAAAATTAAATTCGAAATTGAGAACTAATTAAAAATGTTATTTCCAAGCGTAGGAGGTTATATGTTAAGGAACACCGAAGCTATAATTAGTTTCATATTATTTTCCCACCAATTTTACGATCGTTCAGCTATGTGATATAGTCTTCCGAGTTTGATAAAATTTAATTCGAAATTCAAAACTACTAAAAAAATGTTTTTTCCAAGGAAAGGAGGTAATATGTTGAAAAACACCAAAAATATAATTTTTTTACATTTTTTTTTTCCGATTATTCCTATGGGAGCTATAAGATATAGTTGTCCGATCCGGCTGGTTCCGACTTATATACTACCTGCAAAATATAGAAGACTTTTGGAAAAGTTTCAGCCCGATAGCTTTAAAACTGAGAGACTAGTTTGCGTAGAAACGGACGGAAAGGCGGACTGACGGACATGGCTAGACTGACTCGTCTAGTGATGCTGATCAAGAATATATATACTTTATGGGGTCGGGAACGTCTCCTTCACTGCGTTGCAAACTTCTGACTGAAATCATTATACCCTCTGCAAGGGTATAAAAATGTTATTTCCAAGCTTGAAGGTTTTATGTTAAAAAACCCCGAAGCTATAATTTGTTTCATATTATGTGAGGATGCGTGAAACACACCCTCCACATTTCGCCACTTCTATTCTTTCCGCCACGAAGGCATACAATTGGAGATTACACCACGAAGGCCATTTATTTATAAGTTATAATATATAATATAATTATAATATAAGTCGTTACGCCACGAAGGCAATTTATTTAAGTTCAAACTAGAAGCTAAGCTTATCCGATTTAAATATTGCGCGCACCAGGGCTGGAAAAACCACCCAGTGTTGGTCAACCGAGGGCCAACAGCTGACAGTGCCGATAGCGATAGGCGGGAGGTTCGATAAGAAACTGTGTTGGGAAACGAAGAAACCCGGCAAGCCGGGCTTACAAGCGGCCGCAAGGGCGGAAGCTCGATCTCATTCTGGAATGGCAGCCAAGGCGATCAGACCTAGGAGCGGACTTCAACCCGGAGTGGTACAGCGGCACGAGCGTCGGCACGCCGGATCCAAGGAGTAAGTGGGACAGACAATAGCGATCAGACTGAGTGCGAGTAGGGGTAGTAGTAGTAGTACTAGCGAATAATAAAGACAAGAGAGAATGAGGAAGTATGTGTCCGTGTGGATTTGTGCATTTTTCGGGAACCCACGTGCAGTGATTTGTGCTGGTCGGGAATCGTGTTGCGCCAGAGAAGCTTACTCAGTGCAAACGACCACCCGATCGCCCACAAGGAGCATAGAAAAGGATCGCCTCTGGCCACCCTCTCCTGGGAACTCGCCCCAAATACGGTTTAAGTAGTCGCGAGCCACGTGCAGTGATCTGTGCCGGTCGGGAATCGTGTTGCGCCATAGAAGCTTACTCAGTGCAAACGACCACCCAATCGCCCACAAGGAGCATAGGAAAGGATCGCCTCTGGCCACCCTCTCCTGGGAACCCCGCCCCAAATACGGTTTAGGTAGTCGCGAGCCACGTGCAGTGATCTGTGCCGGTCGGGAATCGTGTTGCGCCAGAGAAGCTTACTCAGTGCAAACGACCACCCAATCGCCCACAAGGAGCATAGGAAAGGATCGCCTCTGGCCACCCTCTCCTGGGAACTCGCCCCAAATACGGTTTAAGTAGTCGCGAGCCACGTGCAGTGATCTGTGCCGGTCGGGAATCGTGTTGCGCCATAGAAGCTTACTCAGTGCAAACGACCACCCAATCGCCCACAAGGAGCATAGGAAAGGATCGCCTCTGGCCACCCTCTCCTGGGAACCCCGCCCCAAATACGGTTTAGGTAGTCGCGAGCCACGTGCAGTGATCTGTGCCGGTCGGGAATCGTGTTGCGCCAGAGAAGCTTACTCAGTGCAAACGACCACTCGATCGACCACAGGGAGCACAGGGAAGGGTCGCCTCCGGCCATCCTCCCCTCGGATCCCTACCCCCTACCCCAGTAGCTTGTGAGACGCACATGCAGGGGGAACGGCCACGCCGTCCAGTTTTGTTGGTATTTTCTCAGGGATCGGCTACGCCGCTCGTTTCGTTAGTATTTTCGCCGGGAGCAGCCCCGCCCTCCACTATACCTTTCGGGTGCCGTGTTGCGCTAGAGCTGCTTACTCGGTGCAACGCGGATACTCTGGCCTCCTTTCCCCACAAATTCCCGCGGCAACTCCCCGTCCAGTTTCGTCCCAATACTTTTCTACAAATTTAACTGTAGAGAACCCTGGCCGGACTGAGTTTTATCCCAGCCCATGAAAAAGGTCCTTACAGTTTGGCGCCCGAACAGGGACGAATAAGGACGACTAGATATCCTTTAGGAGAGTTGCGTTTTTACCACCAACCGCAAGGCCTAAAGACCCATGTCCAGTAGATGAGATTTAGGGAAAGATATGATACCACAGGAATAGTTAGAGTAGGGGATCCCGTAACGCTGCGCCCGCCAACGCCAACCCACTGCCGGAGCGCCACATAGCCACGTGGCCTCCCACGAAGCCGTCAAGCGCATACCGCGCCCCGAGCAGCGCCCACAGAGCGGCCCAGTAGCGCCCAGCGAGCGGCGTCAGTGCACCACCAGCGGCACCCACCCACGTGCCCACCAGGAGCACGCACAGCGCGACCACCGCGCCCTCAGCAGCGTCACCCGCGCCGCCAGCCGCGTTATCAGCAGCGCAGACCCAGCAGCGTCCCGCGCCGTGCAGTGCCACCCACGTGGCCATCAGGTGCCCACAGAGCGCCACCAGCAGCGCCAACAGCAGCGCCAACCGCGCCGGACACGTGGTCACCAGCCACACAACGAGCGTCACCAGGAGCTCGCAACGAGCGGCCCCGCGCCCTCAGCAGCGTTCAGCGCCCATCGAGCGTCATTTGCACCACCAGCTGCACCCACCGAGCGCCACCAGCAGCGACCTCAGCGGCATCCGCGCCCAACGCACAGCCCTACGAGCGGCTACCACCGAGCGCCATCAAGCAGGGCAACAGCAGTGCCAACCGAGCGCTCACCACACCGATCAGCGCTGCCGCGCGTCAGTCGCGCCACGGGAAGCGCCCACCCACGTGTTCATCAGGAGCGCCCAACGATCAGCGCCGCCGCTCACCAGCCGCGCTCACCGAGCGCCATCCGGAGCGCCAGCCTCAGCAGCGCCCACCGAGCGGCTTCCGCGCCCTCAGTAGCGTTCAGCGCCCATCAGCAGCGCCCAGCGAGCGGCGTTAGTGCCCAACAGGCGCCCTCAGCAGCGCCAACCGAGCGCCAATCACCGCGCCCACAGCAGCGTTGCCGCTCACCAGCCGCACTCACCGAGCGCCAACGGGAGCGCCAGCCGCAACCACATCGGTCAGCCACTGCCTCACGTAAGCAGCACCTGCCGTGCGCCCGCCGCATCACGCCCCTGGTAGCGCCCAGCGCCCAGTCACGCCACTAGGAGCGCTCACCGAGTGATCCCCAGCAGAGCCATCGGCAGCGCCACCGCGCGTATGCCCAGTGACTCGGGAAAGAAAACGTCAGAGGACGCAGAATCAAAGCCAGATCCGGCAGCTGCCGGACTGGAAGAGGACAGGTTTTTCACCGCATCCGGGGGTGATTCCACTACCGCAAACATGGGGGTCAGGTGGATCGCCTACCGCCGGAAGGACGAGCTGCAGGCTCTACTAAAAGAGTTTGGACTTGACCCGAACGGCCAAGTGGACGAACTACGACCACGATTGGCATCCTTCATCGGAGGAGGAGACCACAGCCCGGCTCTACGAGATCGCTTAGCCGCACTGGAGGCAATATACCCGGAAGCACCCACCCCGAGGACGTCCACCAGTCAGGCCACCTCACCGATGCCCGGAATCGAGGATCACACGTTTTCCGTGCCCTGCTTAGGGAACCTACGGAAAAGCCCTGGACGGGAGATACCGGCCGCCAACCCAGCCGCCCATCTTCCGCACAGCTCCATATCCGCGGCCGTGTTCGCCGAGAAATACGAGGATGGGGCGTACTTTTTGACGGACAGTCAGACCCCGTTCATTTTATAGAACGCATCGAGGATGGTGCCACTGCCTACAATGTGAGAACGAGTGACATACCGAGGGCCGTCATTGGACTTCTCTCAGGCCGCGCCGAAGGCTGGTACCGGGCATACCAAATGCACACCGAGCCATGGGAAACTTTCCGGAGAGAGTTTCTGGAGTTTTTCTTGCCTCCGCGGTACTACCAGAGCCTAGAAGATGCCATCCGGACCAGGCAACAACAAGTGGGCGAGCTCTGATGATGCAACGCGCCAAGTACTCACTAGACCAGGAGCTCGAGCGGATCTACGAGAATTTGATGCCGGAGTACCAGCTATTCATACGGCGATATGAGTTCTCCTCACTAGAGGGGCTTACCCAACTGGCAACTGCGTTCGAAATCGCACGGGATCGAGACCCCGTTCGACATGCAGCCCTAATTCCAACCACAAGCTGGAATTCCGGCCGGGAGAGCAGCGAAAGACCCACACCTCAACCCCGGAACTTTCTCGCTCCAACGCCCTCTGGACCCAGGAGGCCTGCGATATCCAACGGGATGATCGCCCAGGAAGCGGAACCACCGGTTGACATCGGCCGAGCTTGTCACCGCTGCGGAGAAATTGGACACTTCACACGAGAATGCCGAAACCCACCGCTGATGTACTGCTGGGACTGTGGGAAACGAAGCATCCGTACCATCGACTGCTGCCGCCGGACGGAAAACGGCCAGGGTCGCCGCCCACGTCGGGAGCCCGCGGTGACCCACTCGGTGCTCCCCCATCACTAGATTCCCCACTCCGCCTGGCGGGGGGGCGAATTGTTGCCAATGTTACCATCGAGGGACAACCTTTCTCGGCAACAATTGACACAGGAGCCTCGCGAAGCTTTGTCAGCGAAGCGATCGCCAAGCGCCTAGACTCAGGAAGAAACAGCAGAGAAGTCCGCTCCCGCATCTCTCTGGCGGATGGATCCCAGAAAGAGGTGACCAAGGCCCTCCGGGCGCAAGTCGGCTTAAACGACCGACAGATCGGGCTGACGCTACTAGTCCTGCCAACGATCCTGGATGAAGTGATTTTGGGCATCGACTTTCTCTGCGCCATCAGCGCAACTCTAATCTGCGGGCAAGTCTGCTTGCAACTAGCCCCACCTGCCACCCGGAAGGTAGAACCAACCCCAGATACGCGGGCGACTCCTACGGCCACAACCGCGCAATCCCCAAGCACACCCGGTACGCCGCAATCATCGCAAGGCACCGAGGGGGGGACCAAAACAGTTCCAAAGCCTGCTCCGAGGACTCACATAAAGCCAAACGCGCCAGTGCGGAAGACAAGTCCTGACCCCTCGGGACCCCCGTTGTCAAGGAACCCGTCAGGCGACACCGCGGGAACCTGCATCACCACGGAGAACAGGTACGGCCTACAACCGCAGGTGGACGCCGCCACGGCAAAGGAGAAGAACCCGTTTCGACGCCCCTCCACGAGCGCCCTGTTGGCCACCACAACGGTGGAAACTCACACGCGCAAACCAGCCACCTCACCTGGGCCTGGGGAACCACAACGGAAAATCGGTGTATATCAGCCAGCGCACGGAAGCACAACCCGTTCCGGAGCCACTGTCCCCACGGACACCTGGCCACTGTAGCGGAGGACCCAACCAGACTACAGGTGACCGAAGAACCTCACGCCGAGGAAACCGCCCACTTTCTGCATGGGAAGCTACAGCTTTTCGACGAGCAAAGCGGGCCAACGGAGATCGCCGAGCATACCATCACTCTCCGGGATAATAAGCCACTAAAGCAGAAGTATTATCCAAAGAACCCCGCCATGCAGAGCATAATCAATCAGCAGTTGGACGAGCTATTACGAGACGACCGAATCGAGCCCTCCCGTAGCCCGCACAGTGCCCCGCTGGTGCTCGTGCGGAAGAAGACAGGGGATATGCGGATGTGCGTCGACTATCGACAACTCAACGCACATTCCATACCCGATGCGTACCCACTCCCACGAATCAACCACATATTGGAGCGGCTACGGAACGCCCGGTTCATCTCAACGCTGGATCTTAAGAATGGATACTAGCAGATCCCTATGGCGGAAGGAAGCCGCGAATGCACGGCTTTCACCGTCCCTGGGCGTGGACTCTTCCACTGGAAAGTCATGCCCTTTGGACTGCATTCTGCCCCAGCAACGTTCCAGCGAGCCCTTGACAGCGTCATCGGGCCGGATATGGAACCCCACGCCTTCGCCTACTTGGATGACATCATCGTCATCGGGGCGACATGGGAGGAACATGCCAGGAATCTCAGGGAAGTCTTCCGACGACTGCGGGAAGCAAAGTTTCGGCTGAATCAAGGCAAGTGCAAGTTTTTCCAGAAAAAGCTGGTATACCTAGGCCACTTGATCAGCGAAGAAGGCATCAGGACGGACCCAGATAAGATAGCTGCTATACAGGGACTACGCCCGCCAACCAAAGTCAAGGAACTCCGATGCTATTTGGGCATCGCATCTTGGTATCGACGCCTCGTCCAGGATTTCGCCTCCATCGTTCAGCCCATGTCCCGACTCCTCAGGAAGGGGGTCAAGTGGAGCTGGGAGGAGCCCCAACAGCAGGCATTTGAGACACTCAAAGCCAGACTAACGGCCGCACCGGTACTGGCCTGCCCAAATTTTGAATACAAGTTCCAGCTTCAGACGGATGCAAGTGATGCAGGACTTGGAGCAGTCCTCACTCAGAGCATCGATGGAGAGGAGAAGGTCATCGCCTACGTAAGTCGACGCCTCGAGCGAGCCGAGGAAAACTACTCCACTACCGAAAAGGAGTGCCTCGCCATAGTTTGGGCCACGCGGAAGCTACGCTGCTACTTGGAGGGCTACCAGTTTGACGTGATTACGGATCACCTCGCTCTCAAGTGGTTGAACTCGATTGACAACCCCACGGGCCGCATAGCCCGGTGGGCTCTGGAGCTGCAACAATACCAGTTTACTGTCCTCTATCGGAAGGGCAAATACAACGTTGTCGCCGACGCCCTCTCCCGACAACCCCTAGGGATGCTTCAGCTGCTCGCGGAACACGGAACTCAGTGCAAATGGATCCGGAGGATGCAAGAAGAAGTCCAGAGGCGCCCCGAAAAGTTTCCGGATTACACTCTGGATCACGGACAGCTGTATCGACACATCGGACACACCTCAGACGTGGGAAACAGCAACCCATGGAAGCTTTGCGTGCCTCGGGAGCAGAGACAACGAGTGCTGGAGGAATGCCACGACCACCCTTCTGCTGGTCACCTGGGCATCCGGAAGACTCGCAGACGGATTGCCCAACGATATTTCTGGTCGGGATTACATCGAGACTGTTCGTACCCAAAGGTACTGAACATGACCACACCCAACAAATCAAGCAGTAGCCAAGTTGGGAACAGTACCAGGCGCTCAGTAGCACCCACTGCATATGAGAATGGCTGATCAGCATATTATATGTCTCACTAACTCACCGTCTCACCGACTCAACGGCACACTGACCGGCCAATGCAGTCAGCACATTCTGCAGTGTCTGCCGAGCCAACTACACAAACTGCTACCATAATCAAAACTCTCTGACCTACCTACCTACTTTAGAATATAGCGCACTTCACTAATCATTACACTAAACTTTCGTCTTCCAAGAAGTATATAAACATGTACCAAATGAAGAATAAATCAGTTATCAACACACCTCTTAACTCCGCGGTTCTACTTCCTACATCTGGGAATAGGGCTCGTATTACACTATCTCAACTAACAGCTAACCACGTTAGCTCACCCTCAGCGCAGCTCTAGCATCGCCTGTGGTCCGGCATCGTAGTAACCATCGTTACCATTGCCGCGACGCGATCGTCCTACCATCAAAGCGTCTCCGTGCCAGCGACAAGTGCTCATTACCCCCTTGTCCCGCGGTGTGATCCGGAAGTGTCTACTTCGGTTAGGCACAAACATTGGTGACCCCGACGTGATCCTTTAACAACAAAGGATCACACTCAAGCAACCCCCTTCCCACTAAAGGACTCACAGCTTTATCCAGCTTCACAGGATCCGCTTCTTCTTCCAGCGTCACAGGAACTTCAGCTTCATCCAGCTTCACAGGATTCGCTTCTTCTTCCAGCGTCACAGGAACTTCAGCTTAATCCAGCTTCACAGGATACGCTTCGTCTTCCAGCGTCACAGGAACTTCAGCTTAATCCAGCTTCACAGGATACGCTTCGTCTTCCAGCGTCACAGGAACTTCAGCTTCATCCAGCTTCACAGGATTCGCTTCTTCTTCCACCGTCACAGGAACTTCAGCTTAATCCAGCTTCACAGGATTCGCTTCTTCTTCCAGCGTCACAGGAACTTCAGCTTCATCCAGCTTCACAGGATACGCTTCTTCTTCCAGCGTCACAGGAACTTCAGCTACATCCAGCTTCACAGGATACTCAGCTTCATCCAGCTTCACAAGATTCTTTGTTTCCAAGACACACAATATGTCTACTTCATTCATTGAGGAAACAAGTCACACAAGAATCGATTTACACAATCGATTACTAGACACACAAAACGAGCTGCAAGGGAAAATCCAACAGCTCATTAAGAATTATGGCAAGGATTCTGCCGACCGACGCCACCGAGACGGCTATTATTCTGGTAAGCTAAATCAGTTAAACGATCTCTGGCGGCAGTTTTGCGACCTAGATGAAGAAGTCCAGCAAGCGGCACTACCCACTGGAAGTGAGTACTCTTCACGACTAGTAGCACTTAAAGAGCTGTTCGAAAAATATCAGAATATCTTTCTGGACAACATGCCGACTGGAAGCGGGCTTCCGAAGGCCCCCAGACGAACTTCGGCCAACATCAAGCTCACAACAAAAGATCAAGTCAAAGGAGATTCCGCAATTGACACGGTGATTTTACAGTTGCAGAGAAGATGCAACGAATTGGAGTCATCATTAACATTAGCCTCGAACGCCCCAACTGTCACCCCAGCCTTACAAAGGCACCTGGATCTCCATTGGGCGTTACTGAGGCAAGCCCACGACGAATTGGATAGCACACCTGGGGCCGCAGCTCTGGCAGAAGCAGAGCTAGCCCAATTCCACACATTATACGAGGAATACGAAATGAGCCTGCTACGAGAAAACGACGCGCCAATGAGCCTAAACTTGGCACTTCCGCCAATTAGCATTCCGGAGTTCAACGGCGAGTATCTAGACTGGCCACGGTTCCATGATCTCTTTGTGGAATTGGTACATAACAAACCATATTCGGCCAGTTAAAAACTACATATTCTACAGAGTTCGCTTCGTGGTGAAGCGAGGAACGTCTTGACAGACACAGCCTTCTCACAGGGTGGCTATGACGACACCTGGTTGCGGTTGAAGGCCAGGTACCAGAACGGCAAAATACTAGTATTCGCCGCCATAGCAAAAATTATTGACCATAAGCCCATAGACGGTTCCTCGCGCCAACTAAGGGCATTACATGACACTATAAAAAACTCAATGAGTACTCTTCAAAACCTCGATATCAGCACAAAATCCTGGGATCCAATCCTGTGTTTTCTTATCAGAAGAAAACTAGACCAGCAGTCTCTAACTGCTCTAGAAAATTCAGCGGATGCACCAACGGAAATTCCAACGTTATGGAGTGTACTGACGTTTATTGAGCGGCGCGCTTGCATACTGGAGACGATAAGCGCTCAACCTACAGCAACACTCCGCCATCAGTCAGTTCACAACGAAGAGAGCTGTAAGATTTGTCACCTAGGACAACATAATCTTAGAGCATGTAGCCGGATCCAGCAAATGGACCCCAAAGCACGGCGCCAAGCCATTATTCAAGTAGGAGCATGCACAAATTGTTTGTCTACAGCTCATAAGGTTGAAAACTGTGGATCACCGACCGTTTGTCGAGTCTGCCAGCAACGGCATCATTCACTGTTACACCAAGGACCGACTAGCAATCCAGTGGCCGGCGCAGTAACCATTGCAGGCTACGACGACGTAGGAGGATATACTCTGCTCGCGACCGCCAAGGTCTCATTACAAGGGCCAAACGGTCAATTACAAACATGTCGCGCTGTAATAGATGGTGGATCACAGGTGAATCTTATCTCAAGGAGAATGGCAGATCTGCTATCTCTTAAGGAAAGGTCACCGATTGAAATATCTGGAATCGGAGGAAAAATATCAACAGCAATTAGATCAACACTAAAGCTCTCATCAGTTACATCAGGGTTTGAAAGACTAATAGAGGTATTTATTATGCCCACAGTCATTACAGACCAACCGTCAGTACCGATTACAACCGATCTAAATATTCCCGAGGGACTGCCATTAGCAGATCCTGACTTTCGGCAACCTGGACCCATTGACCTAACCTTAGGGGCTGAGGTGTATTCTCGAGTAATAACCGGTGAACTTCTTGAACTAGGACCTAATAAACCTTTGGCACAAGGCACTAGGCTTGGTTATGTAATCACAGGTTATCTCAATAAAGAAACCTCATCTGATACGGAAATCAACACTAATCTGGTAGAAGGCAGAGGTGATTTTGCAGGACCGAACGCTGCTTATGAGCCAACAAAAGATAAAAATCCGATGAATATAGAACCGACTTCTCATCAATCTAAAACCTACAAGAAGGCTGACTTTGGTTCAACATGTCCAAACCTAACCAAGAAATATCTTAGTTTTATTGCAGAATGTCGACATACCATAGACGTGCCAAATGATCAAGTTCTACGAGAGCACAATTTCAGTCCCCACGGTAATGTCAATTTTATCGCAAAGGGGAGTGTTAAGCAGCATCAAGAAGATGTGAAGGACCTGAATCACAAACCGCAGTTGAAGGAAAGATCCACCTTGGTCAATGATTTGTTAGGTGCTTCTTATACAATTCGGTCAAGGGCTGACCGACATCACGACTTAATTGAGGGTACCCCTCAATGGGGGGGAGAATGTTCGTACCCAAAGGTACTCAACATGACCACACCCAACAAATCAAGCAGTAGCCAAGTTGGGAACAGTACCAGGCGCTCAGTAGCACCCACTGCATATGAGAATGGCTGATCAGCATATTATATGTCTCACTAACTCACCGTCTCACCGACTCAACGGCACACTGACCGGCCAATGCAGTCAGCACATTCTGCAGTGTCTGCCGAGCCAACTACACAAACTGCTACCATAATCAAAACTCTCTGACCTACCTACCTACTTTAGAATATAGCGCACTTCACTAATCATTACACTAAACTTTCGTCTTCCAAGAAGTATATAAGCATGTACCAAATGAAGAATAAATCAGTTATCAACACACCTCTTAACTCCGCGGTTCTACTTCCTACATCTGGGAATAGGGCTCGTATTACACTATCTCAACTAACAGCTAACCACGTTAGCTCACCCTCAGCGCAGCTCTAGCATCGCCTGTGGTCCGGCATCGTAGTAACCATCGTTACCATTGCCGCGACGCGATCGTCCTACCATCAAAGCGTCTCCGTGCCAGCGACAAGTGCTCATTACCCCCTTGTCCCGCGGTGTGATCCGGAAGTGTCTACTTCGGTTAGGCACAAACATTGGTGACCCCGACGTGATCCTTTAACAACAAAGGATCACACTCAAGCAACCCCCTTCCCACTAAAGGACTCACAGCTTTATCCAGCTTCACAGGATCCGCTTCTTCTTCCAGCGTCACAGGAACTTCAGCTTAATCCAGCTTCACAGGATACGCTTCGTCTTCCAGCGTCACAGGAACTTCAGCTTAATCCAGCTTCACAGGATACGCTTCTTCTTCCAGCGTCACAGGAACTTCAGCTTTATTCCAGCTTCACAGGATTCGCTTCTTCTTCCAGCGTCACAGGAACTTCAGCTTAATCCAGCTTCACAGGATACGCTTCGTCTTCCAGCGTCACAGGAACTTCAGCTTCATCCAGCTTCACAGGACTCGCTTCTTCTTCCAGCGTCACAGGAACTTCAGCTTCATCCAGCTTCACAGGATTCGCTTCTTCTTCCAGCGTCACAGGAACTTCAGCTTAATCCAGCTTCACAGGATACGCTTCGTCTTCCAGCGTCACAGGAACTTCAGCTTAATCCAGCTTCACAGGATACGCTTCGTCTTCCAGCGTCACAGGAACTTCAGCTTCATCCAGCTTCACAGGATTCGCTTCTTCTTCCACCGTCACAGGAACTTCAGCTTAATCCAGCTTCACAGGATTCGCTTCTTCTTCCAGCGTCACAGGAACTTCAGCTTCATCCAGCTTCACAGGATACGCTTCTTCTTCCAGCGTCACATGAACTTCAGCTACATCCAGCTTCACAGGATACTCAGCTTCATCCAGCTTCACAAGATTCTTTGTTTCCAAGACACACAATATGTCTACTTCATTCATTGAGGAAACAAGTCACACAAGAATCGATTTACACAATCGATTACTAGACACACAAAACGAGCTGCAAGGGAAAATCCAACAGCTCATTAAGAATTATGGCAAGGATTCTGCCGACCGACGCCACCGAGACGGCTATTATTCTGGTAAGCTAAATAAGTTAAACGATCTCTGGCGGCAGTTTTGCGACCTAGATGAAGAAGTCCAGCAAGCGGCACTACCCACTGGAAGTGAGTACTCTTCACGACTAGTAGCACTTAAAGAGCTGGTCGAAAAATATCAGAATATCTTTCTGGACAACATGCCGACTGGAAGCGGGCTTCCAAAGGCCCCCAGACGATCTTCGGCCAACATCAAGCTCACAACAAAAGATCAAGTCAAAGGAGATTCCGCAATTGACACTGTGATCCTACAGTTGCAGAGAAGATGCAACGAATTGGAGTCATCATTAACATTAGCCTCGAACGCCCCAACTGTCACCCCAGCCTTACAAAGGCACCTGGATCTCCATTGGGCGTTACTGAGGCAAGCCCACGACGAATTGGATAGCACACCTGGGGCCGCAGCTCTGGCAGAAGCAGAGCTAGCCCAATTCCACACATTATACGAGGAATACGAAATGAGCCTGCTACGAGAAAACGACGCGCCAATGAGCCTAAACTTGGCACTTCCGCCAATTAGCATTCCGGAGTTCAACGGCGAGTATCTAGACTGGCCACGGTTCCATGATCTCTTTGTGGAATTGGTACATAACAAACCATATTCGGCCAGTCAAAAACTACATATTCTACAGAGTTCGCTTCGTGGTGAAGCGAGGAACGTCTTGACAGACACAGCCTTCTCACAGGGTGGCTATGACGACACCTGGTTGCGGTTGAAGGCCAGGTACCAGAACGGCAAAATACTAGTATTCGCCGCCATAGCAAAAATTATTGACCATACGCCCATAGACGGTTCCTCGCGCCAACTAAGGGCATTACATGACACTATAAAAAACTCAATGAGTACTCTTCAAAACCTCGATATCAGCACAAAATCCTGGGATCCAATCCTGTGTTTTCTTATCAGAAGAAAACTAGACCAGCAGTCTCTAACTGCTCTAGAAAATTCAGCGGATGCACCAACGGAAATTCCAACGTTATGGAGTGTACTGACGTTTATTGAGCGGCGCGCTTGCATACTGGAGACGATAAGCGCTCAACCTACAGCAACACTCCGCCATCAGTCAGTTCACAACGAAGAGAGCTGTAAGATTTGTCACCTAGGACAACATAATCTTAGAGCATGTAGCCGGATCCAGCAAATGGACCCCAAAGCACGGCGCCAAGCCATTATTCAAGTAGGAGCATGCACAAATTGTTTGTCTACAGCTCATAAGGTTGAAAACTGTGGATCACCGACCGTTTGTCGAGTCTGCCAGCAACGGCATCATTCACTGTTACACCAAGGACCGACTAGCAATCCAGTGGCCGGCGCAGTAACCATTGCAGGCTACGACGACGTAGGAGGATATACTCTGCTCGCGACCGCCAAGGTCTCATTACAAGGGCCAAACGGTCAATTACAAACATGTCGCGCTGTAATAGATGGTGGATCACAGGTGAATCTTATCTCAAGGAGAATGGCAGATCTGCTATCTCTTAAGGAAAGGTCACCGATTGAAATATCTGGAATCGGAGGAAAAATATCAACAGCAATTAGATCAACACTAAAGCTCTCATCAGTTACATCAGGGTTTGAAAGACTAATAGAGGTATTTATTATGCCCACAGTCATTACAGACCAACCGTCAGTACCGATTACAACCGATCTTAATATTCCCGAGGGACTGCCATTAGCAGATCCTGACTTTCGGCAACCTGGACCCATTGACCTAACCTTAGGGGCTGAGGTGTATTCTCGAGTAATAACCGGTGAACTTCTTGAACTAGGACCTAATAAACCTTTGGCACAAGGCACTAGGCTTGGTTATGTAATCACAGGTTATCTCAATAAAGAAACCTCATCTGATACGGAAATCAACACTAATCTGGTAGAAGGCAGAGGTGATTCTGCAGGACCGAACGCTGCTTATGAGCCAACAAAAGATAAAAATCCGATGAATATAGAACCGACTTCTCATCAATCTAAAACCTACAAGAAGGCTGACTTTGGTTCAACATGTCCAAACCTAACCAAGAAATATCTTAGTTTTATTGCAGAATGTCGACATACCATAGACGTGCCAAATGATCAAGTTCTACGAGAGCACAATTTCAGTCCCCACGGTAATGTCAATTTTATCGCAAAGGGGAGTGTTAAGCAGCATCAAGAAGATGTGAAGGACCTGAATCACAAACCGCAGTTGAAGGAAAGATCCACCTAGGTCAATGATTTGTTAGGTGCTTCTTATACAATTCGGTCAAGGGCTGACCGACATCACGACTTAATTGAGGGTACCCCTCAATGGGGGGGAGAATGTTCGTACCCAAAGGTACTCAACATGACCACACCCAACAAATCAAGCAGTAGCCAAGTTGGGAACAGTACCAGGCGCTCAGTAGCACCCACTGCATATGAGAATGGCTGATCAGCATATTATATGTCTCACTAACTCACCGTCTCACCGACTCAACGGCACACTGACCGGCCAATGCAGTCAGCACATTCTGCAGTGTCTGCCGAGCCAACTACACAAACTGCTACCATAATCAAAACTCTCTGACCTACCTACCTACTTTAGAATATAGCGCACTTCACTAATCATTACACTAAACTTTCGTCTTCCAAGAAGTATATAAACATGTACCAAATGAAGAATAAATCAGTTATCAACACATCTCTTAACTCCGCGGTTCTACTTCCTACATCTGGGAATAGGGCTCGTATTACACTATCTCAACTAACAGCTAACCACGTTAGCTCACCCTCAGCGCAGCTCTAGCATCGCCTGTGGTCCGGCATCGTAGTAACCATCGTTACCATTGCCGCGACGCGATCGTCCTACCATCAAAGCGTCTCCGTGCCAGCGACAAGTGCTCATTACCCCCTTGTCCCGCGGTGTGATCCGGAAGTGTCTACTTCGGTTAGGCACAAACAGAGACGTTGTGCGGTACGTCACCAGCTGCTTGGTTTGCCAACAATACAAGGTGAGTCAACGCAAAACGGCGGGCAAAATGCTCACCCGCCATCCCACGGAGCCATTCGCGCTCGTCGGAGCCGACTTCGTTGGACCTCTCCCTCGGACCCGACGAGGGAATACCATGCTGCTCGTATTTATAGATGTCTTTTCCAAATGGGTCGAGATCATCCCCCTAAAGAAGGCCACAGCCGCCCAACTGGAGTTTGGATTTCGGGAAAGGATAATATCCCGCTTTGGAGCACCCAGGACTTTGATTTGCGACAACGGCACGCAGTTCACCAGCCGCGGTTTCAAGACATTCTGTCGCACTAACGGCATCAAACTGGAATACACAGCTCCCTATTCCCCGCAGCAGAACCCCACCGAACGGGCAAACCGGACCATCAAGACAATGATAGCCCAGTACGTGGACCAGGATCACAGGACATGGGATCAGCTACTGCCAGAGATCTCGCTGGCCATAAACACGAGCACCTCAGATAGCACCGGTTTCAGCCCCGCCTATCTGGTGCAGGGTAGGGAACCCAGATTGCCAGGGGCCCTCTTTGATGTGGTCACGCCTGGTCTACACTCGTCGCCGTTGGACCCCACTGAGCGAGCTAAACGACTGCAGGAAGCTTTCGGCACTGCGCTGGAAACCAACCAGATGGCTTCTCAGGAACAAGGCCGCCACTACAATTTGCGACGTCGCGAGTGGAGACCTCAGCTCGGATCACAGGTTATGGTCCGCCTCCACCACCTGTCAAAGGCCAGCGAAGGCTTTAGCGCGAAGCTTGCTCCTAAGTACTCGGGGCCATTTAAGGTGCTGAAGTTCCTCTCCCCGAATATCGTCAGGATACAACATATGGAAAACAGGAAGAGGCGAACAGCAGGAGTAGGCGACCTGAAGGAGTACCACCAACGCAGTGACCAGCTGGGGGACCCGGAAGAAGCCACCGGAGAGAGCGCGTGCCCAACATAAGGGAGTCGACGAATGTACCCATCGCAGTAATAACTTTAGTAGAAAACAAGGAAGAACGCTATAGTCGAGTACCTCGACTATCAGATACCCGTTACTCAGCTAAATGGAGATATGCAAGCAGCAAAGCGAGATTAAAATGCGCCACCTACCGGCGGTATACAGATTTAAGCGTTATGGGCGTTAGAGTGGGCGTGGCAAATTTTTTTTTGGATCAATCGATAGGTATCGACGAGACCAATACATTTTAGTTAAAATTTTTTATCTAGCATGAAAATTGTGGGCGTCACAGGTTTTTGCGGTTTGTGGGCGTTAAAGTGGGCGTGGAAAACTTTTTTTTGAGTCAATCGATAGGTATTGATGAGAACATTACATTTCAGTTAAAATAATCAATCAGCAGTTGGACGAGCTATTACGAGACGACCGAATCGAGCCCTCCCGTAGCCCGCACAGTGCCCCGCTGGTGCTCGTGCGGAAGAAGACAGGGGATATGCGGATGTGCGTCGACTATCGACAACTCAACGCACATTCCATACCCGATGCGTACCCACTCCCACGAATCAACCACATATTGGAGCGGCTACGGAACGCCCGGTTCATCTCAACGCTGGATCTTAAGAATGGATACTGGCAGATCCCTATGGCGGAAGGAAGCCGCGAATGCACGGCTTTCACCGTCCCTGGGCGTGGACTCTTCCACTGGAAAGTCATGCCCTTTGGACTGCATTCTGCCCCAGCAACGTTCCAGCGAGCCCTTGACAGCGTCATCGGGCCGGATATGGAACCCCACGCCTTCGCCTACTTGGATGACATCATCGTCATCGGGGTGACATGGGAGGAACATGCCAGGAATCTCAGGGAAGTCTTCCGACGACTGCGGGAAGCAAAGTTTCGGCTGAATCAAGGCAAGTGCAAGTTTTTCCAGAAAAAGGTGGTATACCTAGGCCACTTGATCAGCGAAGAAGGCATCAGGACGGACCCAGATAAGATAGCTGCTATACAGGGACTACGCCCGCCAACCAAAGTCAAGGAACTCCGATGCTATTTGGGCATCGCATCTTGGTATCAACGCCTCGTCCAGGATTTCGCCTCCATCGTTCAGCCCATGTCCCGACTCCTCAGGAAGGGGGTCAAGTGGAGCTGGGAGGAGCCCCAACAGCAGGCATTTGAGACACTCAAAGCCAGACTACCGGCCGCACCGGTACTGGCCTGCCCAAATTTTGAATACAAGTTCCAGCTTCAGACGGATGCAAGTGATGCAGGACTTGGAGCAGTCCTCACTCAGAGCATCGATGGAGAGAAGGTCATCGCCCACGCGGAAGCTACGCTGCTACTTGGAGGGCTACCAGTTTGACGTGATTACGGATCACCTCGCTCTCAAGTGGTTGAACTCGATTGACAACCCCACGGGCCGCATAGCCCGGTGGGCTCTGGAGCTGCAACAATACCAGTTTACTGTCCTCTATCGGAAGGGCAAATACAACGTTGTCGCCGACGCCCTCTCCCGACAACCCCTAGGGATGCTTCAGCTGCTCGCGGAACACGGAACTCAGTGCAAATGGATCTGGAGGATGCAAGAAGAAGTCCAGAGGCGCCCCGAAAAGTTTCCGGATTACACTCTGGATCACGGACAGCTGTATCGACACATCGGACACACCTCAGACGTGGGAAACAGCAACCCATGGAAGCTTTGCGTGCCTCGGGAGCAGAGACAACGAGTGCTGGAGGA